>NW_027468881.1:24482845-24890345 GCF_046254945.1 Alosa pseudoharengus
AGACGAAGAACGGGGCGACAGTCGGAACTCCAGCCCGGCGACCCCACGGTTCCAATCACTGTCACGAAATAGAGTTGAGCCGGATCGAGCCGGGTCGAGCCAGAGGAGGGGGTCGGACGAGGCCAGGAGGCCCCCGAGGGCTAACGGGACGCCTGTGACTGGAGGCCGCAGTGCGGAGAACAGCCCCTACTTGTCTAGACGCCGCTGTGGGTCTCGGCCTCCTCAGCGCTACCAGAGCTGTATGCAGCTGCGCTCCACCTCCACCAGCGAGGGACTGGGGCTGCAGGAGGCTGATGAGGAGGCCTCTGGCACAGCCTTGAATCCGGTCACTGGGGAAATGGAGCCCCTGGCTCCCAATGCGGCTAACGCTAACTCCGCTAGCCATGCTAATTTCACAAACCCCGCTAACTCTGGTAATGCAATGACCTTGCCTCTACCGTTACCTCCTCCGCTGCCTCCAGCTTCCCCGCGCATGGAGTGGAAGGTGAAGATCCGTAGCGATGGGTCGCGCTATGTCGCCAAACGCCCGGTGCGGGACCGGCTCCTGAAGGCGCGCGCCATGAAGATCAGCGAGGAGCGCAGTGGCATGACGACGGACGACGACGCCGTGAGCGAGATGAAGATGGGCCGCTACTGGAGCAAGGAGGAGCGCAAGCAGCAGCTGCTGAGGGCACGCGAGTACCGCCGCCGCCGCGAGTTCATGATGCAGAGCCGCTTGGACTTCCTGCGCGAGCGCGAAGGCAGAGACCGAGAGACGGGCGGGGCCGGAGCACAGGACTCCCCTGGCCATGCCTCCATCCTGGAGCTGAGTCAGAGGAAGAGCATGAAGAGGCGGAACCGTAAAATCTTGGACAACTGGATCACCATCCAGGAGCTGCTGGCACATGGCAGCCGCTCCGCTGACGGGCAGAAAGTGTACAACCCACTTCTCTCTGTCACCACGGTTTGAATCGGAGAACAGGAGATAGGAGAGTGAAAACAAAAAAAACATTTGAAAGTGACTTAAAGGCAGGGAATCAAAAAGTGGAGAAAAGTTATAGAGGACAAATACAATAAAAAGGAAAATTTAATGAAAATGAATGATCAAAATTCAGTAAACCACATGCTGCTATACATTCTGTTGAGGATATTAAGCAATGAGGTTAATCATAAAATATACATAACATTCATACAGAATTCATACGTACATTTAGAACATAGTAACATAGCATGGGCATAGCCCCGTGGCAGGGATGCTGCACTTCTCTTTCCAGTCAGACGATGATAAATGAATGTAAATTGAGAATAATTTGATGCCTGTAATTTTCTAACCATTTTTTTTAATCACAAGAATGTCTGTTTGGAGGTACTCCTATAACTTTGTATGACATTTTTACCATAAATGCCAACTCTTGGTAACACTTTATTTTAATGTGTCGCTGTTACAGTGTACCTACCTAATTAGGTACAGTGGTACAACCTGTGTAACAACATGTACTATCAGGTACTGTCATTGTACTTGCATTATGTATTTGTGGGTACATATAGTTGTTACATTGTAATACTGAGTGCTTTTACAAAATTTGCCAATTTGCCTAAATTTTCATCAGAGGCAAAGAGCTGACCTGAGACCTGCTGGATGGGGTAAATCTGGTCATTATAGATTTGATATACAAACCATTCTTAGCTCCAGTCAAGGCCTCATTGTCTTCAGTGTACATGTAACAGCTGTGCTGCTACAACCTTGTTACTCTTTGATACAGTGGAATAAACCTATTAAGTGTACCAGTTAATTACTTACATGTACATATGACATGTATGTTATGTCTTCGATGTCTTGGAACAGGTCTACTAATTCACTATATAGTACATACTGTATATCAACTGTGTTGGTACACATGTATTACTCTTTTGATACAGTGGAATAAACCCATTAAAATAAAGTGTACCAGTTAAGTACTTACATGTACATATTATATATATCCTGTCAATGATGTCATGCATCCTGTAATTGATGTGTTGAAACGTGTCTGCTGTTACACCACACAGTACATGTCAATTAGTAGACCTGTTCCAAGACATTGAAGACACAACATACATGTCATATGTACATGTAAGTAATTAACTGGTACACTTAATAGGTTTATTCCACTGTATCAAAGAGTAACAAGGTTGTAGCAGCACAGCTGTTACATGTACACTGAGGACAATGAGGCCTTGACTGGAGCTAAGAATGGTTTGTATATCAAATCTATAATGACCAGATTTACCCCATCCAGCAGGTCTCAGGTCAGCCCTTTGCCTCTGATGAAAATTTAGGCAAATTGGCAAAGTTTTGTAAAAGCACTCAGTATTACAATGTAACAACACTATGTAGGTACCCACAAATACATAATGCAAGTACAATGATAGTACCTGATAGTACATGTTGTTACACAGGTTGTACCACTGTACCTAATTCGGTAGGTACACTGTAACAGCGACACATTAAAATAAAGTGTTACCCAACTCTTTTTATGAAAGTGTATGGTGCCATAATAAGCATGAGACCTAACAGAAGTGTTGATAGTCCAAGCAAAGTCTATACTCCATATTCCGCTGTAGAAACGTGCCATACGATTCCATACACAGAAACACACCACCCGCACAGTGGGCTGAAGCAAGACCAAAAATAACCCTATAACAGATGCCTTATGGGTTTTCTGTGATTCTGTCTCTCTACCTGAGCTTTGTACAGCTTCTCTCTGTGTACTCTCTGTGGGGTTTTTGTGTTTATGTGTATTTCTTGTGTCTAAACCCTGTACATAGTTGAACTGCAGTGGCACAAAGAGGCAGACAACCAAAAGAGCACAAAAGAATAAGGGCACAACCTAGTGCTGATAATCAATCAAACGATGGCTTGAGAAGTAAGTTTGGCAAATAATACACAGTTTAGGAATGACTTTGATTGCTTCCTGAGAAAAGGCCTTGAGACTCCAGACACTGAATGGTACACTGTCAGGACTGTTGTGTGTGGGAAAGTAATGGGCAAGCCAAATCATTTGGATTTTAAGAGATGGGATGAGATGGTTTATGGCTCATCTTTGTCTTCTGTGGTCTGCTAATGTATGCACTCTAAAACATAGGGCAAAGGTCATTAACCCTTCCATTGTAATTCTGTCATGGACTCCAACATTGTGTTGCACTCCTTAAAACAATTCTAGCCATAAATGCATAAATGGTTTGTATGTCGCTTTGGACAAAAGCGTCTGCCAAATCCCATAACCATAACCATAAATGCATAATTTCAAATGGAATAAAGATGATATTGGGCTTTTTCCGAAAACAAAGCAAAGCACAGAACAACATTTTTGAAGATGTAATATTTGGGGAAGTGATAATTTGTTAAAGGGAAGTTGAGTACACAAACTAAGGACCAATTTTAAACCAGTTTAATGATTCTGTACACATCCCTGTGCAAAGACACAAGGTGTTTGTATTTTCATACAGAACATAGGATTGAGCCTATTTCATTGGTGCAAAATTACCACAAAGGCTAGGTACTTAAACTGGACAAAAGTGGCAAAACTATACTTGATGTGGTGAAATGCAAGGACAGAAGTTATAAGCAAATGATTGTACATCACAATCTTATTATGAATACTACACAGCCACATTTTTATTTTGGGAAAATTGACAGTCGGCTTTTTGATTAGAAGAAACTGCATGTTGTTAATAGCATTCTCAACCAGTTTTTATTCAAAGCTGTAGGTATCCACAATTGAATAAATATAAAGATGGGTGGTAGGTCTGTGTGGATGGAGTCAGGTGTGAATTTGTTGTGTCTTATATTAGGCAGTAGCCAGTTTTTATGATTGTGATGCTTTTAGTGTGTATTTGTGGTTCAGTGGTAGGCTTCTTGTAGATAAAGCTATTGTTTTGTTCAAACAAAAAATGTTCTAAAATAAAACTTTTACCAAAACCTTTGGGACTGCTTCGAAGGTATGATTAACCAATATGAGTTCTCTTGTCTGTGCAAACTCATCCAATGCAGCATATCATTAGGCCTGTCCACAGCAGAATAGGGATACTCATACGTTTTTTTTCAATAAAGACAATAAACGGTAAGGTATTTGACGTTAGTTTTAGCATGCAATTTACAAAATCCTCACTCTGTACGTTTAAAGTAGCCTAGGCTATAGTCAGTTGAATGACTCTACATTTGGCTGGCTACAATACACTGGATCGCCGTTGACTTCAATAGCCCCCTCTGGCGGTACTGTCCAGGGTTCTGATTTTGTTCAGTGATCACGCCACGCTTGACGTTTGGCCAACTGAGCTACGCTAGAGGCTGTCAGACAAGACAATCAAAGTCAGTGGAGCATCGAACAGCCGCGCTAGCCTAGATTAGGACGTTACAGAGTGAAAGTTTGTGAGTGGCTTGCCCTCCCTTCTTGGTAACCCTGAAAAACGAACACATTTTGTTACAATTTAGTGAAGGATTTTGGTCGTCAATAAAGATAAGAATAAACACAGTGGGATTACTACAACAAGAGAGGTGTGTTTACCAGGAGAGACATAGGCTACCAGAACGTGCTAGCAAGCTAGGTAGGTCGAGTTAGCGAGCTAGCTGCATAGCTTAGCAAGCTTAGGATATAGCGTTATTATCTTATTGTGATGAGGGTTGTTCCGAGAAAAGCAATTGGGACATAGTGAGTCCGATTGGGAGCTGGCTGACATGAGATTATGCAATGCCATCAGCTGTTTCAGGTTCATTACAGGAACAGCATAGAGTTAACTCCCATAACGGAACTGATTTTACTATTCACTCACACCAGTCGTTAGCTTAGGTTTCTATCTTTTGACTCGAAAACTTCCTGTTGTTCGACAAGCAAGGAGAACTCTTTACATCAGGTAAGACCAGAATTTCGCTGCTGTACTAACCGTTTGTGAGTTTAGCATACCAGAATATGAGCAAATGTCATCACGGGCAAATTTAAGCATCTCCGCTAGTTTGCTGGCTATTTCAACTCCACATTTCGTTTATATTTGCTCTAACCAATCTTTAGCCACAGCACGAACAAGCAAGTACCTTAAAGTTATTTATGGATCATCGATAGCAGTAATTGAATGATTGTTGTACAGTTTGCCTATGCTAAGCTTGTAGTCTACATTTGCAACAATGTTTACATTTGTTACGAAGTTACCACATATATGTATGCATCTATGCTAATTCACTAGGTCTAGGGCATAATGTGGGGGTGTGTTACTCAATGGTTTGTGTTTAGCGAAGTTAGAACTAGCTGTGATTATGGTTGGCTAATTAGCCAAATAACGTAGCATTAATTTTTCTCTGGTGTAACATGCTCAATTGCTTTGTTATGAACGAATTGATGGGTAGTTATGTAACAGTGTGATGGATACTTGGTTAATTTACAATCTGCAAACAATGTTAGCAACCTGTGTACCCTCCCCAGATCGAAAATAAGGTGGCCACCAGCATAGCTAGGGGACTGTGTCTGCATGGCTAGTTAGCTGCCTAGTCCAGTAACTTTTCTGGAGTGCTCAATCAGGTGTTAGGATTGGTCTTTTTTTAATCTTATTTTTTTACCTCTGTTCTAATAGTAACACTAACGTTACCTACCTGAATGATACAATGTTTCACTTTATGTTTTTGGTTCTTTTGGTATAGGCTAGTGTTCTAAATATTGTTTGTTCTCTAAGGAAAACAGTAGCAGTATCATGCCACAGGTGTCAACAACAGCAATTGTCAGTTTTTATATAATATAAAATGAAACATACAAACAGCTGTTTATTTGATTGTTTAATTTCCACTGTTAAACTACAAAGTGAAAACATTGCCTACGTCCTTAAATGCAACATAGCATGGTCAGTGATATGCCTGTAAGATTTCAATTTTGAAGACTTAGTAGTCTTTGAATTGGAAAATGAAATTGAATTGAATAATTTTCCCTTAAAAATATTCTACTTTCAGCTTTGGTGTTAAAAGAATGTTATTGCTCATAGTTTTTGCAAGTTTTCAATAGACAGGCCCTAGGCTATTCCATATACCGAATGGCTTTTGTTATTTAAGTCAGGACAGTACCAGGGTAATGACCCCCCCCCCCCCCTCCCCTCCCCTCCCCTCCCCTCACCCCACCCCACCCCACCCCACCCCACCCCCTACCAAGCCTACTATGCATGAGTCATGTAGTTTCTCAGTGGCCTTTAGCATGCAAGGGGAGAGTTAGGCTAACCACACGTCACATTCACAAAACCAGCACAACGGGTTACCACCTCAACGTGTCTCAACAGCCTGCTGATCGGCTGAAACTTCCAGCCACACGGGTGAAAGGGTGAAAACTGTCTTCACGCTGATTCTATCAACTCCAAGTCCTCTTAGAGGGGATGGTCTGTTTGTCTGGTCTGTTTGTGAAAATGGCCCGGTTATACTGAGCCTGTTGTTTTTGATATTAGTTCAATGAAACCTGATTAAGTACGCTACAAAGTAGAGATTTTTAGATTGGCACCTCTGGAGCTGTGGAAATCCTCAGTAAATTTTAAGGGGGTATATGTAAGAGGTCCTAATGCTGTGGAGGAGTTCTGTTGTTGTCATAGACTCATTGACTGACTCTCCTCGTCTGGCTTTGTGCGTTTGTGTGTAGTCTGTGGTCTTTTGAGTTGCTAGCCTACCTTCTAAGCCTCTCGGTAGGATTAGTGAGTCTTTTCTTTCAGCACCCACTGTCTGACATGAACCTCGACGGTCCGCCACATCTGTTATTGATGTGGCCCACCCCAGGGAAGTCAAGGACATGACCTCGTTTGCCAGTCCTGTCTCTCAGTCCAGTGCCCATCCCCACCCCCACCCCACCCGCATTTCCTCCTAATGCACATTGACAGATTTGGTGGTCTTAAATCTGTGGCTTTTCCACAGCCTAGAGTTTGATCTCATCTCTGCCCAGCTATAGCCATGCCGTACGAGTTGATATAGGCTGGTGTTGTGAATTTCAGTTCTGCTTGAGGTGAATAAATAAGACAGAAACTTTGAGCTGCTGTGTGCTAGGTTAGTCACAAAATAACAGCTATCCTACACTGAAGCATTGATCAGAAAAATGCACAAGCTTTGCAATACTTGACAATTCCGGCTAGTTTTATTCAGTTTTGGCCGAAATCACTGACTGTTACGTAGGCTGCATTTAAAGACTGCATTACTGAGGCTTGTTGTCAGGACATGTTCACCCTTTCTCTCTGGTCTTTTCTACTTTGAATAAGCAAGCTGAATGGAGTGGAAGTCCTCAGGGGTTTCGCCCACGCAAAAGAAAATATGAGGCTCGGAGGAGAACAGGGCTTGTGTGTCCCTTTTAACGCAGACGTGTTTAGTCTCAAAAGAGTGCTTGTTGCAGTTTCTCACTTTGCACCTGATGTTTTTCTTGTTTTTTTTCCTTCATTGAATAGGCCTACAATATAGCGCTAACTACAACTTTTTTTTTCCACCCTACACTGGCCCAGTGAAAGGTTTCATTTCATTCATGGATCCTCTTTGCCCCATATCTGCCAATGAATGGAGCCAAGTCTGCATGGCTTCTGAGTCAAAGTGTAAAAGCCAGGAGCTGTCTGAACAGCCAGTTTTATTGTCTCTAAAGCAAACAATCCAGCACTTTTTTTATCGGAGCCTTATCTTAGTCGTAAATGTGTGTAGCAGGTCATTCCTCTACGCGGGGAAGGCACCCTGGCTTCCCATGACATAGGTTACTGAAAGGGTATGTTCAGCCACTTAAAGAAGCAAGCACTTTCACCTATAGTGAGTTTCTGACGTGTGTGTGTGTGTGTGTGTGTGTAGTGAGGATATGTGTGTGTATGCTTTATCTGCTCTCCAGGGGAAAGGGTGCCAATGGCCTTGCAAACAGGAAGCACAGGCTGAATTTTTCCTGGTTCCCTCCTCTCAGCTGTTAAAGCTAACGTCAGCACAGCCTAAGCAGCTGCTGTGCACAGAGGCTGGGAAGGTAAAGGCTGACGCACCAGGTGAGGGAGGGGCAGGGAGTTAGCGAACGCTTTGAGTGCACGTGGGCAGGTGGCTGGTGAGAGTTTGATGCGATAGGGAGAGATGTGGACGACGTAGCTCATCGTTTTGGCTGTACTCTTTTAAAGCATCATCTGATGTTTGTGAGGCTATTCAGTTTGTAATACATCTGATTTGTTGGGTAAGATTAGATGAAACCAAACAATTTACGATGTAGAAAAGCATGAACTGTAATTACCTCTCAGAACAAATGCGGGCTACTGATCGTTTATTGTAACAATTCCTTGCGGAGCCCTCGGCCTTGAGAAAGGCTTTCAACATGGTGGAGATTTTGCCATTAGCTGGCTATTCATTTGGCCTATTTGCATATTTTAGAGGTGTTCATGAAAATTTTGGCTATGAAAATGTATGTTTCCATCCGCTATGGTATGCAAATTATAAAATGGACATTGATTCTTGATTCTCCTAAAAAAGCTGTGGGAGCAAAACATAATGTTGTCTGTGAAATCTGTATTGTCTTTGTGTATTTCTAAAAACAAATTTGATGCAGATAAACTCATTTCCTTCAACGTAGTCATATTACATGTATATGCAAATCAAACAGCACCCTTTCAGCACATCATGTATACCAGGGCTCCCTTGAAAAAGAGATTTAAGATCTCAATGGGACTCACCTGGTAAAATAAAGGATAAATTAAAATAAATAAAGTAAAATATTATTCACATAAGATTATAAGAGAATTTATGATGTTTGTTGTTGATTTCTTGTTTGCATGGTCAAAACTACATTCAAAAGTTGGTTGGAAACCCAGCTATTGAGCGCTGTAAGATTGAGTTAAAAACAAAAACAATGGAATTTCCAGAGAAAGGGAAGCCCTTTCATTGCTCTTTGTTCCATAGAATATTGGAGTATATGTACAAGCATACATTCCTAGTTTCCTTGGTAAATATGTCACTCCAGGTGGTGGGGAATCTCTGATATTCATTTCAAAGACATGCTGTTAAAGAACAGTAAGCTTACACATCTCCGACTGCGAAAGTCACACCAGACTCACTGGGACTCGTGTGAGAGGTCGGCCTAGTGCCAGGTGTGTTAGTCTAGATTAGTCTAGATTGGTTTCTGTGATCCGACCCGTTTGTGCTGATCTGAACCTCTGTCATATGCTCCATAGTTTCCAAGACGTTGATGTTGGCTGGAAGGTGACTGGTTTCTTTTGTCTTCCCTCCACATAAAGGCGATGCCCATTACTGGTTATTGATGATGAAGATGATGATGATGATGATGATGAAGAAGACGACAACCAGGAGCTTTGAGCTCTAGCCGCGAGACCCATCATAGGGAGGCCAATGGACGAGGCGCAGCGGAGTGTCCAGGAGACCCAGCCGGCGCTGCTGACCATGGGGGGAGTGGAGCTGCACGCGCTAGGGGCACCTCCACCCCGGACGTCCCCACCGCCAGAGCTCCGCGTCCACACCGCCACCGTGGCAGCGTCGTCCCCTCATGGCCTGGGGGAGACCGGCTGGGTGGGACCTGGAGGAGGAGGAGGAGGAGGAGGAGAGTCGCTCTCCTCGGACTGCGGGGGGGCATCAGATCTGCAGGACCTGGGCTCGGAGGAGGAAGGCAGCGAGATGGAGGGCAGTGAGGGCACGGAGGTGTCGCCCGTGGGCAGCGGCAGTGGCAGCAGAGGCGCCTGGGATGCCAACTTGCAGAATGGGCACAGGGGAGACGAGGGCAAGCAGGAGGAGAATAACAATAACAGCAACAGCAGCAGTGCCCATGCCAGCCCTGTACCCGCCAGCACCACCCCTAACTTTACAGGTGAGATGGGCGCGCTGGTAGTGTAAACATGCCCTGCGAGTGTAGCACTGTAGCTGCCTGGCAGCTTTAGTTTTAAGTGTTTACTGTCGTGAATGTTCCCATGATTCAGTGTGAGCGTGAATAGTGTAATGCGTAATTGTTGTGTAATCCAGTTAATTAGTGTTTCCCTGGTTGCAATGTAACACTAGAGTGTTGTGTTTCTGATAGTCGTAAATCTTGTCTGTAATTTCCTTCTGTACTGATACTTGTTTGATGTACAGTATGTGTTCACCCTTAGTGTGTATTGTATGTGTATTAGTGACTACCCTTGTGTTTTCCTGATTTAGCGTCAGTGTCTTGTCTGCATTCATGGTTTCTGCTCACTGAATTTGATGTTAATGTTGCGCTTTGGATAAATAAGAAATTTGTAATGATTGTGAATTTGTGACTAGTGAACTTCGAAATCGATTGACACAGGGAACTACTTGGAATGTTATATTTTTGTATCACAATGAAGTATTTTCAAATAAATTGTGATTTATACATGATTGTGGAATGCACAATTATAAACATGAATGCACAATTGTTTTGTATTTGCATAAAACACTGTCATGCAGTTTATTTACGATGCCTGCTACATCTGAAAACGGTATCCGTGGTAACCGTGTGTGTGCAGACATGTCTCAGACGCCGTCCCTGTCCTTGACGGAGCAGCTCCGACTGGGTCGGGATGACCCATCTGGGATGGGAGTCAGTGTGGAGTGTCGGATCTGCGGGGACAAGGCCTCCGGATTCCACTACGGTGTGCACGCCTGCGAGGGCTGCAAGGTGGGTCTCTCTCTCTCTCTCTCTCTTTCTCTCTCTCTCTCTCCCTCTCTCCCTCTCTCTCATGACTGAAACGAACAATGTGAGCAAACACACAGAAGGATCTTTTGAGGTGCTGGTACTGGCCACAGCATTAGATATGAAATACCGCACACAATGGACTGTTCAGACCGCTGAGGTCTGGTAGACGCTTCTGTTGCCACATGGCAGAAATACTGATGAAGAGTTGCTATCTTATCCATACATACTTTACCTACACACTTTGCACCCTCCCCCACTAACAGATCGTTGTAATTGTTCTTTATTTATCTTTATAAATTATTGGCAATCCCCACTGCACAGGAAGAAGTTGAGAAACAAATGTTTCATTACATGTTTTACAATTTTATCTCTATGTGACAAATAAAAATACTTGAGTGTAGCTCCATATACAGTAACATTAAATATATTAACGTTTCAAGAAGAATGATACTCGCATGACTGAATCTGACGCAGGTATTGCACCTTACAGAAAGAAAAACTTTATAGTGCAGCCACCCGCTCATTCACAGGCAGCTCTTATCTGGGGTCTTATGGTGAAATGCACCCAGAGTGTATTTTTTTTTTCAGATCCATGCAATTTGTGCTGTTTCTACATCCATCGTTTTAATAAATGAGAGAAATAAAACAAATTGTAAAATAACTTTAATAGGTCATGGGAATGGTTTGGGTTGTACTACACTTGGTGGATGTTGAGCTGATTGTGAAAGTCTCTGTTCTTCTCCTTCTCCAGGGTTTCTTCCGGCGCACTATTCGTATGAAGCTGCAGTATGATCGCTGCGACCGCACCTGCAAGATTCAGAAAAAGAGCCGAAACAAGTGCCAGTACTGCCGCTTTCAGAAGTGCCTAGCACTCGGCATGTCCCACGATGGTGAGCTGTGTTCCCACGGGTCATAGAATTTTTGGAATATCAAGGAATTTTAAAAATTTTTGCTTTTTAATGCAGTATTTTTCTTCACATGCTTCCTATAATACTGCTGCTGTTTCTTCATCCATACAAGGGCAAACCGCCTTTCTGTACATTAAAGATCTCAGAAATTCAGCTTTGTAAAGTTAGTCTGTGAAAGTTAGAGAAAAGTCAGGGAATTTGACATTTGACTTGTGGGAGTGGGAACCCTGCAGTGGGAATACTGGGGCCATTCAGTCAGTGGGAACTTCCAGAACCTCAACAGAAACCTTTCTCCATAGCTACTGGCAGACGCATGTGAGTTAGTTTACAGCAGACACAGTTACAGTACGAAACAAAACAAAACTACTTCACAACAGAAACTACACAGCCTGTGAGTTTTGTGTTTACACCTTTTCTGCAGTCTTGCCACAATTACAAGGAACTTAACCAATAACCACCCATTAATGTCTTAATGTTCATGCCTTGTATGTTTTGTCAATACTTCCTGAAAGGAGTTGATCGGAGGCTGGCTGCTGCATTACATTATTGCATTTAGTTTGTTTTGGTCCTCAGTTCTCCATCCTCAGGTCTAAACGCTCCCTGGCACACCATGGGAATGTGCTTTTCAGTTTTCAGTTAATCTCACTCTGCCCTCTAGTGGCATTATGTGGTATGGCATGACATCGCCTACATAATTTAAAACAGAAAGCCAGGGAGGAGAGAATCCGAAGCAGGCAGATCAGTGTATACACGTAGCAGGATAAACATATGAGTAAAATGTGACCTATGTCCATGATACAGACATAAAAGATGGCAGGCTATATATCTGAAGTTAATGGTGGCTAAATTAGTGGATGAAGTAGAAAGGGCTAGCATTATTAAGCAAGTAATAAGCAAGTAATTATTGTATGTGGGTGGCATTATGTTTTGACTGCCCCGACCCTGATCCTGCCCACAGCGATCCGGTACGGGCGGATGCCAGAGGCGGAGAAGAAGAAGCTGGTGGCTGGGCTGCTGGCGGGAGAGCAGAGCGTCCAGAGTCCCGGCGGCTCTGACCTCAAAACCCTGGCCAAGCACGTCAACACTGCCTACCTGAAGAACCTCAACATGACGAAGAAGAAGGCCCGCAGTATCCTCACTGGCAAGACCAGCTGCACCTCGGTACTCGAGAACCCCTCCGGAGAACAGATCAACCATGGTCTAGAACAGAGGTCTTCAGCATTTTTCAGGCCAAGGACCCGTTGGCTAATAGAGGTCTATAAAGATCTGTTAGCCTGTATATTGTATGAAATTGGGTTGCCAGGCCAACAATGTGTACTTTGTAATGGTATTAAAAAATACCATTAAAAAACAAATTATTAACAGATTCATATTTTTATTGAATATGTCTTTTTTTTTAAAGAAAATAATTGGGATTACATAATTTAGTGCACCCGTGTTGAAAATCTCTAGTCTAGAAGCTTTCTTATCCCATAGGAACCTGGGGCCTATTGCACAAAAGCAGAATTAAGACATCCGGGATAAGTTACTGAGCTGCGCTCAATGAAACCAAAACAAGAGCGTACAGGCATAATTGGTTGCACAATGAGCAAGCCAGGATGAGCAGACACGGATTCATCAAGCCAGGTGAAACCTATCCTGGATAAGTGCGCGCTCACGGCTCCCTCAAATACACCCCGTCACCGATCACAGATTCACCATGGCAACTAGAGCGGCTTCATTGCTTCTTCTACGGTGTGAAGTAGGTAGCGATAGCCTTTTTTCACAACAGCAACAAACAGCAATACCTCTGTTTAGGAGAATATTGCAAGTAGTGCCGCGACCACCACACGCGAAATGGTTAGGCACCCCCGTGACGTTGCATGACAGGTCAGGAATGACGAGTATAAGTTAATTAATGATCACAAATGTTTAAATAATGACAGTGGGTCTAGGTATACTGTATGTGATAACAATGTGTAGTGGGCAGTGGAATAACTATTGGTTTCCGTTTGTGGTGACTGCTGACTGAGATAAGGGATGAGATTAAATAGATCCTGGAACTTCACACAGCTCCACAGAATAAATCGCCATGGTAACTTATACCATAACATATCCTGCTGCCCCCTATCCTGCTTTTGTGCAACTGGATCACAGAGAAATTGAGCCAGGATAACCAAGATTAATCCCTTATCCTAGTTTTGTGCAATAGGCCCCTGGAGTTCCTTTGGCCAGGTAATATCATGCCAAGTAATATAAAAGAGGTCACTTATTGTCATTATGCTGGAGTCTGTGTAATGTTAATGTAGAAACAGCCCTCTCTGCTCTTTGATAAATGTGTGTGTGTGTGTTTGTGTCCATAAGTTTGTATGTATTCTACTGCATCCTTAATATTTGTGTCCCTGCACCATTTTCTTCCATGTGGACATAAATAGATGGTTAAAGTGTGTGTTTGTGTGTCAGTACTGTATGTCAGACTCATTCTGCTGCCCTGTCCTGTCTTTTCTCCTTGACAGCCGTTTGTGATCCACGACATGGACACGTTGTGGCAGGCTGAGAACGGCCTGGTGTGGAACCAGCTCAATGGTGCCCCGCCCAACAAGGAAATCGGCGTCCACGTGTTCTACCGCTGTCAGTGCACCACCGTTGAGACAGTCAGGGAGCTCACGGAGTTTGCCAAAAACATCCCAGGCTTCGTGGACCTCTTCCTCAACGACCAGGTAACGGCATGCTACTTCGCTTGGACTTGGTCACAGCTAGCTCTGAATTAAAGAGGGATTTGGAAGTTACTCAACTCATGTGAAAAGGTGCTAGTTAGAAACAGTTGATTTGGTGAATGGTTGAAACAAATATGTGGTGAAACTTAGGATTTGGAAGTCTCTTGAATCAGGAATCCATATAAAAACCTTGTTACCTATTTACTAGAGAGGGCCGATAACGATAACCGATATTTATTGGTTTGTTGTGGCCGATATCGATACGATAACCGATAATATTACTCTTGAAAAAAAATTGTGAAAAGTGATTTGGGGAAAGCATTTAATAAGCATAATTTTATTGCAGTCAGACTGTATCTTATGTCCGTCTACTCCGTTGCGCACAACCTGCTGCAGCAGAAATGAAAGGGGTTAGCCCCGAAGGTTTTAATAACTTATTATGATGACCTGTCTGGAACTGAAGCAGGAATGGTTAGCATATTTCTAGGTAATAATACAAAATCCAAGCTAAAGTAATGCAAATATAATACTAAAACACATCTTAGAACTAGGCCTACTTATGTACTCGTCCCACTAACGAGTTTGTTTATTTGTTTCCCCGACCAGCGCGGTAAAGTGCAAACACATCAGCACAAGACGACTCTAGATAGGGCTGAGCTCCGCTCTGGTAAGGTTAAATGGCGGATCATTCACGAGAGGATTTTGAGATGCACAGATTCCCAAATGAACGCATATCCACAGAGTGGTGAAATACATTCACACCGCTGACATTATATTGAGGAAAAAGTATAGCCAACCAGTATAGCCAGACGGACCTTACGTAGGCCTAAATTAGGACTTTAAAAAAATATCGGCGCAAATTATCGGCCAGAATTCTGTTATCGGACCGATAATAATATTTTCATTTTTTCACTTATCGGCCAATAATATATCGGCCGCCGATATATCGTGCATCCCTACTATTTACCTTTTTCAGCTATGAATATGAAATATATTATGTCAAGTACCATGTTAAAAACATCCATACTAGAACTGTGACAATATCAGATTTTCTCTACACAATTAACATGGGCAAAATAATTGACATTATCGCGATTTCCACATAACATTTTAACAACGTTATCAGTCAAATTCATTAGTTACTTTTGTTTTGTCTTGATTTTTGGCCGACAAATTGAACTTATACGAGTTGCGAGGTGGAGAGCCTGTAAGCGTATGAAGAGAACAATGACACCACTTTAAAATAACTGTAAATATTGTTCTATTGTATTTATAGTTGATTTTTCAAGAAAAATCACTACTCACTACTATCTTGCTTCATGTCCCTTCATTTGTCAAAAATGTTTTTTAACCTGACATACGCACTAATGGATAGCCGAAAGGCTACCAGATGAACTGATAAACAAAAGAGCATACCAGACTTGAATAATTACACAATATTACACAGTGATAATATTAATTATGGCATTCTAAATATCACCAATACCAGTTTATACATATTTGTAATTATATAATATATATAACTGGTGTGTGCATATACTGGTATCTGATTCAACCCGTAAATAAGCCAAACCTTTACCTGTGTGAAATGGTCTGTCTTTCACTTAGCTACGACAAGAGTTGCACATTCATTTCTTAACTGTTTGTTTGTTTGTTTGTGTGTGTGTAGGTGACGCTTCTGAAGTATGGTGTTCATGAAGCCATTTTCGCCATGCTGCCATCGCTCATGAACAAGGACGGCCTGCTGGTGGCCAACGGGAAGGGTTTTGTGACGCGGGAGTTCCTTCGCAGCCTCCGCAAACCCTTTAGCGAGATCATGGAGCCCAAGTTCGAGTTTGCCGTCAAGTTCAATGCCCTGGAGCTAGACGACAGTGACCTCGCTCTGTTTGTGGCAGCCATTATTCTGTGTGGAGGTGGGCACAATGGGACCTTTATTTCCCTC
Source organism: Alosa pseudoharengus (assembly GCF_046254945.1). NCBI lineage: Eukaryota > Metazoa > Chordata > Actinopteri > Clupeiformes > Clupeidae > Alosa > Alosa pseudoharengus. The sequence goes on from NW_027468881.1 coordinate 24,499,014, forward strand.
CTTTCTTAAGATGACTAGAAAGACAACTGTAACTATCACAACATGCACACTTATCAACGATAAGGAAAGGCTCGAAATTATATCACTCTTCATGTTCTTTTTGTGATTTGCAACATTTGATGGATTATTTTTCTATTTCGCTCTCAGAATCGCTCTGAAACCAAACCTTCTTATGCCAAACGATATCGTTCTTCATGTCGTTTTAGTATGTGTTTTTTCATGACATTGTTCTAGTTAACCATAGCGATACTTAAGCCTATAGTTTTTACTGTTGTCAATATAAATATCATTGCCAGTGCGGGTCTTTCATCTGTAGGTAGTGCAACAAAAGTCACAAGTCAAATGGAGCAGTTGTTTGTTGACAGAAAAACACACTCAAGTGTAAACACTGTCTTAGTGTATTTGAGGCTAGTCAACAGACAGATGTGATTTGACTTTTAGCCATCTTCAGCATTGTAAATGAAGAAAGAGTTTGTTTTTCTATTAAAAATACATAATAAAAAAAAACCAGAGATGTGATTTTCAGGATTAATCCAGAAATCTGGATTTTCCGACCTGAAAATGAGATCACACAAATCGTACAGATCCACCTTTTTTTTTTTTTAGGGGGGATGGTACTCCAACTAATCTGCTAAATGAAAAAATATAAATGTTTCTCTACCCTCACATTCTATTTTGTAGACCGTCCAGGCTTGATAAACGTGAAACAGGTGGAGCAGATCCAAGATGGCATCCTGCAGGCCTTGAACCAGCACCTGCAGCTGCACCACCCGGACTCCCCCCACCTCTTCCCCAAGCTGTTGCAGAAGATGGCCGACCTGCGGCAGCTAGTCACAGAGAACGCCCAGCTTGTGCAGATGATCAAAAAGACGGAGTCGGAAACGTCGCTCCACCCGCTCCTGCAGGAGATCTACAAGGACATGTACTGAAGCTGAGCTCCATGTGGACTGACAGGGACAGGTACTGAGGGACCATCTGACCCTCAGACATGGGAGTTCAGTACTAAGAATTGGGGATTTTTTTTTTTTTTAGATCATGAATTGAGTTTTACAGACAATGTCACAATTTTGTTCTTGCAAATGGAAATTTCTACCTGAAGCAGGTCTCACGGTTACAGTCCTTAGATCCCTCCTGTTTATCAGCTTGAAGATACATAAGTGTTTTTTTGTGTGTGGTTGTGTATGTGTGTGTGAGAGAGGAGGGAATGTTCATCATATATATATTTTTTATGTTGATAATGTTTTTAAAATGTTAATCATGTTTTACATTATGCTTATAAGCTTAAAGAAACTAGTTGAGTTGGCTACTAGGTGACCGTGGTTAATCTATACTAAAGATCAGGGAGTGGAGTGACACAGTGCTAGGACTGCCTGTAGTCCTTCAAGGTTTTCTCCTATCACTTTCTTTAACTTTCTCAGAGTTTTAATACCGTAAAAGCACACAAACTTTTTAATGATAGACGACAGAAAGATGTGAAAGGTGTGTTTCTGTTAAAGTAACATAGCTGGTTTAATATCACCACAGATCATCGTGGTGATGTTATTCACAATAATTTGCTTTTATACTAGTGTAACAGTTGCGAAAAACCAGTTATAAAAAGAAGTCAAAAATCCCAGATAGCAAAATCAGATTGCCAGATAGCGGTGGTATGCGCCGGTGGCGTGCTACTTGTGGTCCGCCGTTGGACCACCATCTCTTTAAATGTAACTTGTCATGAATATTAAGAAAAGTTAATAAAATGATATATGGAGTATAACTGAACAAATGAAAAAGATTTTAGACCAATAATGGCAAAATATTGGGCAATTTGTCTGCAACCCGCCAGCGGACCGCCAGAGAACCGATGAGCAAAATGCCAGCGAACCGCCAGCTATGCCCCCAATGGACCGTCAGTGGTCCGCCAGCCTCTTGCTATCTGGGATATTATTTCAATGTTGTTTGATCTTAACCTTGGCTTTTCCCCCAACAAAACAGCAGGGTAAATAATACAATTCTGAAAATTGTTATACCACCAGTGGCTTTTTGCTACCCAACAAAGTTATGTTAACTTGGAAGTGAAATGGTACAAACGTCAAAACTAGGTGCATTTCAACCAATCCGATTGTGTGGCTGGACCTAACTGTTGTATGGACATATATTTAAAACGTGTTTTAGTCCTGAGCATGTTTACAAGCAGGAAACTGAAGGGAAGGAATGGGACGTGGAGTATGATGATGAGAAGGAAGAGGTGGAGGAGGATCTACTGTGGATCAAGTAAATCCAGGAGGTGGTATGCAGCTGGAGTCGTGGATGGGGCACAACTGACAGGAAAGCAATTGGATTCAGCTCTCTTAGTCATGCTGCACAATATGTAAAACACACAAACGTGTTTTATCACGGTGATCTATGCAGAGTTACATTACAACTGACTTACACTTTTTACATTTTCTCATTAAAAAAAGAAAATATATGATGGACACGTTTTGATTTGTGTGGTTTTCACTCAAGTAGTGTTTGGTCCTCTCACTTATCACATCAGCACAAAGTCAATGCTATCAGCCCTTGGTCAGCTTTTTGAACTTTGGTTTCAAAAACGAGTAGAATTTTTATATCTTTTTTTAATTGTCCTCTCTGTATGTGCAATATCAGACTGCCCTTGCCAGTCTGTTAATTAAAAGGGTTACCAATATGATTAGTGGAGCTTAGTTGTACTCATATATTTAGTTTGTTAGGACCACTATTACCATGTTTGGGTTCTCTTATCTTGTCTCACTGACGAGACATTGAACGTTCTTCTTTTGTCATGCTGAGCCAACAGAAATGGGATTATGGCATCTTTGAACAATTATCAATTATTAGTCGTGCATATTTTTTAAATAAATAATGATGACCACAGACTGTAACAAGATCGGACAGTACTATTTTTTACATTTTTACATTGGAACTTCAAATTTATGGATATATATATATATATATATATATATATATATATATATATTAATACACATACGTATATAGAAAGGGAGAGACTGTAACAAGATCGGACAGTACTATTTTTTTGTGTTTATGGATATATATATATATATATATATATATATATATATATATATATATATATATATATATATATATATATATATATATATATATTAATACACATACGTATATAGAAAGGGAGAGAGGTTGTTAAAGGAGAGATATGGGTTAAATGATGAGACACCAGAAGAAGTTACAGTTGAGTTCAAATAAGTATTGTGTTAAAGTAAATGCAAAATCGTTTTAATAGTTTTTATTTCCACATTTCAAATGTAATAGAAACATTCCACATTCAATTCCAACAAACAAATTATTTATTCACAGGAAGTAAAGAAAATGAATATTAGTCTGTTTAGTCTGTTGACATTTTTCTCTTCAACCTCAAACAGCTGACAAACTGAAGATTTTCAAGATCTAACTTCACTTTAACTATTTAGTTGCAGACCCATTGTTTTGGCACCTTTGAGGTATTTCTGCCCAGATAATTCCACAGCTCCTGTTTTGCTTTAGAATGCTGATGTCGTTTTGCGAAACTAAAAAATCTCAACTGTGCAACTGTGAATTCACCTAGACCTAATAGTTTGATGTTGTCTTGGAAAGTTATTACTTGTTCATCAGTTGTTTCAGTTAGCATTATATTTCCTATGTGTTGCTGATGGTTAATGTTTTCATAACTAAAAGGCACTCAGGGAGCACCCAAATGCTGCCAAATGCAGCCATTAACACCGAGTCTGAAAGTGAACCTAGGCTAAATATTTTGAGCTTCTCATTGATGAGTGTTCACATTTTTTTGGAGCATATAGAGCATTGTTGTTCTGGTTTATTAGCACAAGAACAAATGGCTTCCAGACGGAGATCGGGCACCTATCGCTTTAGTTGGGAGAGTGTGATTATTGCAGCCTCAGATGGCAGAAAAGAAACATATGGAAGAAACATATGGAATTGCAATTCTTGAAAAGCAATCAGTAATTTATGGAACCCTAGACGGCTCATTGCAAAATATTTTTTGGTATACAGATGCTGGTCATATAATTAGAATATCGTGAAAAAGTTGATTTATTTCAGTAATTCCGTTCAAAAAGTTAAACTTGTATAATGTATACATTCATTCCACACAGACTGATATAGGCTATTTCAAGTGTTTATTTCTTTTAATTTTGATGATTATAACTGACAACAAATGAAAACCCCAAATTCAGTATCTCAGAATATTAGAATATTGTGAAAAGGTTCAATATTGACGACACCTGGGGCATCATTTATAAAAATGTTGCGTAGAAACCATCCTTCATTTGATCTTAGATAATTTCTGAAATGATCGTAAGTGTGATTCAGAGAAAACGAACGTAGCTACGTGTCAAAAGTAGAACACTTGCTGTATTGTTATGACTCATTGATCCAAATGGTTTGCTGTTTATTTTGTGTGCGGTGTATATTATTTAATGATTCGTTGGGTTTTTTACAGAAAACAGAGATCAGTACATTTCATTAAAGAATGCTGCTTTTTACAGGACAGTTTGTACACTTACAGTATCTCAACACAAGTGCAACCCAGATTAATCATTGTTGTATTTTGTACAAGTTTGTAAGATTTTCCATCTTGACAACGCCTTTCGTAGTAAACATCAACTTGGTGTTGAATTGGGACTGGCTCAACTTTCACTTGTTCACTTGAAATTATGTTTCTACATGTGGAACTGCACTGAGCATGTTTGATTACATTAGGAATCCTTCCTTCTGAAACGCTTGGTTATCTTTTCCTCAACATTTTCCCTAATATATTGTTTTGAACACTTTTCTTCACAGCTAGAACAGGGCCATGTCACATGTTTAGGCAGTGGACAAGAGACACATGTGCCCACAAAAAGAATGGATATCTGGAAAAACAGGTAAGTCATTAACATTTACTGATATATGAATAATGTAGATCTCAATTACTGTACACAAATCTAAATATTACACTAATACTAAATAAAAATGTTTATCCACTGAAATGTTTCTCATGCCAGAAAGAACTTGAACATATTACGAATTTGGTTAATCCAACAGATATTTGGCCAAGCAATTAAAGATATAAATGCCACAATAAGACATTCCACATCAAACATTTGGCTAAGTCATTCCATGGCCAAGTAGCTTTTCTTGTATGATCTTGTATTCATCTCTTGATGAGTAAAAACCAAACCCTCTCAGCCCAAGTCTAAAATCACCAGAGAACCATAGAAGTAAATGTGCTCTTACCATAAGTGTAAATAACTGCATTGTAGAGTCTCCTTTTTCTTCTTCTGTTGTAAAAGGTAGTAATTTGTCAGAACTGATACAGGAGCAATTTGGTTCATTCTGTTATGTTGAAAGTAATGAAAGCACAGGAGGCCGACGTATTCACTATAACTCATTTATATAGCATTCAACATGGTAGCACATACACTCTACATCTGAACTCACACTTCTTCATTTTTCCATGCTATATCAGAACCCCATAATGCTACATTACACTGACACCTAGTGGTGTGGTTCCAAGTGCAGACACAACATCCCCCCACAACGTAAACAATACTTCCTATGTAAAGTACAGTACAAAATATAATTCCTGTATGAGCCTGAACAGATAAGGCCTTTAACAAAACCTAAGATAGAGACCTAAGGAACTCATGGCTTGTAACACTATGTAGCGTCGGTGGATGTACATGTTTAACGTTGAATGAGTGTCTCCCAGAATGCAGTGCGAGTGAATGGTAGAATGTGTAATGTCGGTTATAATAGTTGTAGTTACGTTTAGCATGTTGTGTATTTGTTAGCGTGTTAGTCTCTTTAGTTGTACCTCATGTGCTTATCCTTGTGTTGATGTGTGTGGTAAACCCTTATTGTGTGTAGCATGTGCGGCTGAGACTACCCCTGTGTTGCCCTATGTAGTTGTCTGTGTCCGTATGAGTCTTCCTGTTCCAATAAATGGCCGTCCTGGCCAAAGGTCAATCTTGTCTGAGGGTGAGATCGCTACATTGGTGTCAGAGAAGTGGGATGGGCCCCTCCCGGGGCGCGAAGATCTACGCCAGATCAAGAACGGAGAAGAAGGCCGAAGACCAGACCAACAAGATGGCGGCGAACCTCAGCAGATGTTCCAATGGTCCTGTTAAGGACTAGCCAGCTCGCCGAGCTCGCCACTTCGGAGGATGGAGGACCTGTCGGCCCGGCGCGGGACCTGTGCAGGCGACCAGCGGGACCAGCCCTGCACAGCCGACGAGAGCTGCCAGCGCTGGAGGAAGCGGCCCCGGCTGAGGAGTTCCCGGCTCGACGCCGATGTCGATGCTGCCGTCATCCGAGGATCTCATCCATAGAGAGCGCGAACTCTCTGACGACCTTGGAACACGACCACAGCGGCCGGGTTTACACCGCCAGCTACGGAAGAACTTCCAGAGCGTCAGCTGCCGGTCGAGAGTGTGATGGAGTCATAGCTGCTAGTTCGGGAGCTTGCGGTGCTCCAGCTAGTGACCAAGAGGGTAACGTCGACCTGTAGAGCCTTGGGAGCTATCGTTTTGTGTACTGTTTGAGATTTTAAGTGCGCACGTTCCGGTTGACGCAAGTCTGCGCAATGTTTTTCATGTTTTGTGTGAGTTTCTGTGTGTCCCGAGCCTGCTGAGAGGGTCGGGGTCTCCATTTCCCGCCACAGTGGAGCATCGTTGTGCTCGAGAGACAGCCGACAAAAGTTCTACAAGAGGGCAGCGCGAGGAGGGACCTCGACGTGGACTGCTGACCGCCTGGAGATCGGCACACTGTGGACAGGTGGCAACGGCCACGAGCTGTCACAGTAGCCAGAGGGGGCTACCGAACGTCCAGGGGTTCCAGCGTATCCGGGGGTTCGGCTTGCAGTGGGACTGTTTGCTGCTGTTTGGGGTAGCGCAGCTGCACGGCGGGAAACCGAGGGCCCAAGCGACACCACGACCCACGTCTGGCCGGTTCTGGTGCTTGTTCGGGGGAGAACTGACGTGACAGAGGCAGCCGAGAGCCCTTCCAGTCGGGATGGGTTATCGTGCAGCCGGAGGCTTTCCGGTCACTTGGACTAAGCACTGGGATTGACACCGACGCAGCCGCGAGCGGTGAGCTGAGCTGTCATTGCCGGGGACGACAATGGCTCGGGAGGGGGTTATGTAGCGTCGGTGGATGTACATGTTTAACGTTGAATGAGTGTCTCCCAGAATGCAGTGCGAGTGAATGGTAGAATGTGTAATGTCGGTTATAATAGTTGTAGTTACGTTTAGCATGTTGTGTATTTGTTAGCGTGTTAGTCTCTTTAGTTGTACCTCATGTGCTTATCCTTGTGTTGATGTGTGTGGTAAACCCTTATTGTGTGTAGCATGTGCGGCTGAGACTACCCCTGTGTTGCCCTATGTAGTTGTCTGTGTCAGTATGAGTCTTCCTGTTCCAATAAATGGCCGTCCTGGCCAAAGGTCAATCTTGTCTGAGGGTGAGATCGCTACAACTATATCACTGGACCTATTATTTAACTGTAGGCTATTTTAACAAAGTGAGCGTCAAAGATTTAAGCTCTAGCATAACTTGGAAAGGATATGACGCAGTCCTGATTTCTTGCATCTTAAGTTTTATAGTCTTTCAACCATTCAGGAGGTCTCCGTTCTCTGGCTGGATGAGATCGGTCGTTCTTGTCTCTCTCAGGTGCGCAGTCTTCAGCTGTTCCATTCCTAGGCTGATCTGCAGGGGTCACCGCTGTGTCAGGTGCTTGAGTGCGCTGATCTGCAGATGTCACGGCTGCGTCTGGTACGTGAGTGAGGTGAGAGGAATGCCAGAGTTTCCCATCAGACAAGCCGTATGTGCAGGGACCCACCTGCTTTTGAATTTCAACTGGATCTGTGAATCTGGGATGTCATTTGGGAACATGAGTCTGTTTCCTCACTCTTACTTTGTCCCCTACTTTAAAAGCAGGAGTGCGCGCTCCCCTCTTTTTGTCACAATATGCCTTAACCTGAGATTGGCGGGTGGACACACGATGGCGTACTTCAGCATCACGGCTTTCACATGTTGGCAATGGCAGAATAGCAAGTTTGGTTCTCATTTTGCGACCAAACAGTAGTTCAAAAGATGAAAAACCCGTGAGGAGTCGCTCGGTAAGTCTGGAGGAATTCTGTCATCGCCTGTTTCCATGGAGCAGCTTGGATGATGGCAGCTGCACACAGCTTTTAAGAACTCGATTGAATCTTTCTACAGCTCCGTTAGATGCGGGGTGATACACAGACACTTTGATCTGTGCGATGTTGCGTTACTTAAGGAATGTAGAAAGCGCAGTGGAAGTCAGTTGTGGCCCATTGTCTGTCACTACACATTCAGGGTTGCCGTAACGACTAAAGGTCGTAGTGAGAAAGCCGATTAAAGCCCCACTGGTAATAGACGATGTAAATGCCACTTCAGGCCATTTTGAATAGTAATCAGTAATAGCAATGGCATACCTACAGTCCCAGTTAGCCGTTTCAAATGGTCCTACTATGTCAAGGCCTAACTTTGTCCACGGGGCTGCAGGAAGAGGAACTGGCTGTAGTGGTGCAGCGAAGGTCTTTGCTGTGTGATCTACGCTTTGGCAGAGTGTGCAGGCTGAGATGTAAGACTGGGCTATTGCATCCATTCCAGGAGACCAATACAACTCACGCAGACGTTGTTTTGTTCTTACTATGCCCTGGTGGTTCTCATGCGCCAGCACAACTAGTGTTTTCCTTAAAGCTATGGGCACCACTAAGCGTGACACACAAAGCACTAAATTTCCATGTACACTCAGTTCATTGCGCATTTTAGGGCATTTTAGTGCATTAGGGGCAGCCGTGGCCCACTGGTTAGCACTCTGGACTTGTAACCGGAGGGTTGCCGGTTCGAGCCCCGACCAGTGGGCTGCGGCTGAAGAGCCCTTGAGCAAGGCACCTAACCCCTCACTGCTCCCCGAGCGCCGCCGTTGTAGCAGGCAGCTCACTGCGCCGGGATTAGTGTGTGCTTCACCTCACTGTGTGTTCACTGTGTGCTGTTTGTGTTTCACTAATTCACCGATTGGGTTAAATGCAGAGACCAAATTTCCCTCACGGGATCAAAAAAGTATATATACTTATACTTATACTCAGGGTGCGATTTGTAGGGGGGGATGGTTAGGATTTCCCCCCCTCTGGTTTTCCTATCCCTACCTCTGCTAAATTATTTTTATCGTCGGGGGGGACAACATTTATCCCCCTCTGCCCCTCATATTGATTAATGCTACTTCATATAAGTAAAGCGCTGCAACGTGAGAACAGTCTAGTAGGCTAGCCTACATAATAATCTGACATCAGAAACGCACCGTCACCGTCAGCACTGATACTGCTGACACAGTGGCTGCGTGATAACTTAATTTGGCCTTGATCGTGCAGGACATTTCAGAATGTCGAGTGTGTAATCCATCATAAATGGCTAGGTTCAATGGAAAAGTTAGCTGGACAAATGAAAGAAAACGAGAAGGATTCAGTGAAGCATAATAATGTTTTAGAACCTTCAAAATGAGAAAACTGATGCAACTGAGATGGAGGACAACTGCACGTAGAGTAGAACGTAGGCCGAAGGAACTTACATTAAATGAGGAGATATTTGCTGAATGTCACAAAAAGTGTTACAGAAATTGCTTGGCATCGCTTATTCAATGGATCTATACCGAAACACCTGTAGTTTGCGGAGGACGAACGAGAAAGCACTCGTTTGATAAATCAGCCAGTAGTAGATAAATAACTTTTAGAAATAATCTAGGCCTACTGCAAAAACGAATGTTGGTGGGTATTTAAACTATCTAGCGGGTGTTTTAACAGCTGCAAGAAATAGAAGCTTCATGGTCTTTATGTTCTGGTTCGTAAATTATTTTTATAAAACTTCCAAGTTGCCCTATAACTTTACTCTCCAAACTCTTCACTGCACTGTAGGCAATTAACTGACAGTATGATAGGCTATTTATTTTCTGTAGGCTACAATAAACACATTTATTTTTTCAACTTTTGCAATATTACGCACTTGGCTGAACGCAAATCAGCAGGAGAGAGAATGCACGTAGCCTACGCAGCATGTAGCGCAATGTGTATGCTATTTGGTTACCAACTAACACTGTTAGCTGTGCCCCCACAGGTACGTCCTCCACTTCTCAACCGCCCAAACACAAGCCAAGGCCTCTTTCTCGACGGTTGCATATTTTCTTTCAGTCTGTGTAAGTTTGTGATGCAAATGCAACAGTACGTTCAGTGTTTTTAGGGTGAATCTGTGTGAAGACGGCGCCTATGCCATAGTCAGAGGCATCAGTGGAAATGATGCATGGAAGAGCAGGATCATACAGAGCTAATGCCGGGCTGTCTACCAACAGCTGTTTCACCTCACTGAAGCACTTGTCAGCCTCGTCAGTCCACTTGAACTCTGAGTCACTACGAAGGCAGGCACGTAGTGGCTCAACCACAGTTGCGTAATTGGGTATGAATTTGTTGTACCATAAAAGCATCCCAAGAGATGAACACAAGCTGACTGCATCCTTTGGCGGAGGTGCTTGTGTGATGGCTTGGACATGTTCTGTATCTGGCTCAATTCCCTGTGCAGTCACTAAGTGTCCAAGAAAGCGCAGGCTGGACTGTCTGAACTGGCACTTTTTCTCATTTAAGCGCAGGCCTGCATTCCGAAGGCGCTGCAGCACTGCATCTAGTGCAGCATCATGTTGAGCTTGTGTACGTCCAAAGCATATTATGTCATCCAAATAATTTTGGACATTTGACACCCCTTCCAGGACCACAGACATCATCTTCTGAAACGCAGCGGGAGCGGACGCTAACCCATAGGGAACACGGCAGAATCGGAAAAGACCCTCGTGAGTTATGAACGCTGTCAAATCTCTGCTATCTGGGTGAAGTGGAAGTTGATGGTACGCACTCTCCAGGTCAATTGTAGAGAAAATTGTAGATCCAGCTAAAGTAGCAAGCAGTTCTTCCATATGTGGTAGAGGGTGACTGTCCACCACTATAGCTTTATTTGGTTCTCTAAGATCCACACACATTCTTATGCCACCTGTTTTCTTTTGTGTCACAACGATGGGTGAAACCCAGGGTGATGCGTCAATACGTTCAATCACCCTAGCGGAAAGCAGTCAATTCAGTTTGTCAGACACAGCAGATCTAACAGCGAAAGGCAGACGTCGGAGCTTCTGACGTACAGGTGAGGCAGAATCCGAAACTTTGACCTTGTGCATGAATCCTTTAGCACAACCCATGGCTGAAGAATCCTCACTGGCTGTAGAGAGCTGCATGACTGGGCAGGAGGCAGGTGAGTTGTAGGCAGGTAAGGCAGAAAGAACCGTTCCTCCTTCAATGCGCAGCTTAAGAGCAGCAATCAGATCCATCCCCATCAATGGTGTTCCATTCTCTGTTAGATAAAGGTTCACTTTACATACATCATTGTTTCTCACTACTGTTGCAGGCATGCAACCCAGCACTTTGATTGGAGTTTGTGAGTATGTAACCAGGCGAGCTGCAGGTGGCTGTAATGGCACTCCCTTGAAGTTTTCCTCGAATATGCCTTTTGGTAACACAGACACTGACGCTCCAGTGTCTACTGTCAGTTTAACAGTCTTTTGTGCTGTCCCAGCGCAAATGTCCACAGTGCAATGGAGCTTAGCTGGCGACTCTGACTGTTGCAGTAAGAGCAGTGTATATTCAGTGCTCACTTGACGCACACTATGAGTCTGTGCAGACCTACACACACGCGTGAAATGTCCTTTCTTGTTGCACGTTTTACACACTGCTTTACTCGCTGGGCATTCAGGCACATTTGCTAGGTGTTTATCCGACCCACAGCGAAAACATGAGCGTGAGGGTGTAGCAGGAGGAGAGCTGGCGGTGAATTGGCTGGCTGCTGATCCCGATCGCACATACTTGCGCGGCTGCCTGCTTTTCACTTTGCCTTGTACTTGGACTGCATGCACAGGCAAGCTACGGGTAGTCATGCACTTTGCCTGTTCTCCAGCAGACTCCATCTGACTAGCAATAGTAATAGCCTGCTCCAGCGTCAATTTTTCCTTTAACAATAGTCTTTCTCTTATACGTGGATTTGCAACATGTTCCACTAGCTTGTCTCGTATCATGTCCTCACAGTTATCAAACTCACAGGTGGGCATTTCTCAGATTTCGGGCCTATTTGGGTAACTGAAATTTTGAAAAATAAAATTCTAAATTTTACTAATTGGTATGCATCAAGTTATCAGTCATTTTGATAGGAGTAACCTTGTGAGCTTGGTTGAGACCACAATATAAGGGAATTTATGATTTGTTGTCATTTTTCAGGTAAATGTCATTACCATCACATCATCTAATATGTACATTTTAAAGATGAAATGGTCAATCAATGATCGATCAATTATGGTTTCACATGAAGTCTATTTTATCTTGAACTTATTAGAATTGTTGAATTTTACTTACAACATGAATTATAGTCGTTTAAGTATCTTATTTTTTTATTTTTTCACTCGACCCTGGCTTGGAATTTCATTTATTTGAAATAAATGCCATATATCATATCTGTTTTCATCCAGTGGCAATTTAGACTGTCCAACATTGTCAAAAATATCTAATTAATGTAATTTATTGTAATTTATACATAATCTATTGGCAAAAATATGCATGGTGATGGTGATGACATTGCAGTTCTGGTAATGACATTTGTTGCGGTGATGACAAATCACTGATCGTAATCTATTGCAATTAAATGTTTATAATTTAGAAACCCAAGTTGAACTGACTTTGTGAAAAAAAAAACTTATTTCTTTTAAAAGGAGTACTTTAAATGTATCTGCAAAAATGTCATCACCAACACAGTCGTCATTACCACTACATTTCAAGCTATAATGTGCTGGTAATGACTGTGCTGGTGATGACATTTATACCGAAAAACTACCCTGAGAAGCAAAAATTATCACCATGCAAGTGTAGCTAGCTTTCTACATGTAATGTACATCATTTAAACTATTAAAATAATGTTAAAATTTCAGGAATATTCAAAAATACAGAAATACAATGCGTATGGTAATGACACATAATAAGTGTACATGCCCAAAACGAGGGATAAAGAGTAGATTTTCTTATGTTTCTGGACATCAAGGCATCAATCTTTCTGCTTGACACCCATGTATTCCACTGTGATATTAGGTGACCATGGTTACCAAATATTTTTTTGATTAAAAAACAGTAGCAAAGTGCTTTTATGTAGAGTGTGCTGGTAATGACGGCTAAACCATGGGACAGGTATACATTAAGCAAAATAAAGCAGGAAATGCATATATATGCATAATGTGTGCATGCAGTTCATTAGTTCAGATAACATTTAATTCATATGCATGATTTTTTTAATTAATTTTTGATAAATAATGTTTGAGATATGGCACAATATGTGAAAACTCTGGTTGCGGACAACACCAAAACACTGATATTGTACCATAAAACACCAATAAAATGTGTCTAAATCATGAGTAGGAGCAACCATTAAAAAAGTCTAGGCTTGTTTTTCTTTATACTAATTAGTGATGCTAAACATTATTAGATTTAATGTGTTTTTAATAGAATTACACCCTGTGGACAGAAATAGGCCCCAATTCTGGGAAATACCCAGGTAGTGGCTAGCTGACGCAGAGCAGTAACGTATTGAATTATGGACTCATCGGCAAGCTGGACTCGTTTTCTAAATGTGTGACGTTCCACTACAACATTTACCTTAGGTGTGAAGTAGCCATGCAAAGCAGTTAGCACAGATGCCAACGTATCTCCAGTGTTCGGTAAAGTGTAGAATATCCTTTGGCCCTCCGTGCCTAGACAGTGAAGTAGAAGAGCACGTTGTCTTGGCCCAGTCCACTTTTGTCCTTCCACATCGATAACCAAGCAATAGTTCATGAACATCTTTTCCCACGACTTGAATGGAATGGCGGGCTCCCCCGGGGCAGGCAGGAAAAAATTGGGAAACGGCGTTGTAGTAGCCATAGTCCAAAATCGAAGTAGTGTTGCAAAAAGTGAAAAAAAAAAACTGCGGGAGCAAGTTCCTCGTCGCCAATTTGTTATGTTGAAAGTAATGAAAGCACAGGAGGCCGACGTATTCACTATAACTCATTTCTATAGCATTCAACATGGTAGCACATACACTCTACATCTGAACTCACACTTCTTCATTTCTCCAGGCTATATCAGAACCCCATAATGCTACATTACACTGACACCTAGTGGTGTGGTTCCAAGTGCAGACACAACACATTCTCTTCCAGAACTTTGTTTATATGCTCTCTACTGCAGGACATGAAGCAGAATCCCCTGTGACGTACTGTAGGTATTCTCCTCTCCACAAATTTGCATTGAGTGGGATAGAGGCACAACCACAACCTGCTGCAGTTTTATCTCCACAATAAACCTGTCGAGTAGCCTGACGTAGCCATGCTCATTTCTTGTCAGAGTAAAAACAGAAGTGTTAATTTTACTCTTTAAGAGTTGAATTTAACTCTGTGTCAGATAACATTTGGTCCCACCCTAAACTAGTGTAAAATTTACTCTGTAGCCAGTGTAAGATTTTCAGAGTTAATTCTACTCAATATTGTGTAAAAATCAACAATGACCTGTGTAAAAATATTTAACACTGTAGTCGAATTACACTGTTAAGAGTAATGTGATTACACTTTATAGAGTTAATTTAACTACAAATTTACTTTAAAAAAAAAACACACTTTAAAGTGTAATAATATTTACTTTTAATTTCTCTACAGTGTTATTTTTAATGTAAATCTTATGATGTGGTGTTAATGAATTACAATAATGAACTAATATCTAATGAAAAGAGAAAAACAAAAACACAAGATGACAGCACCAGCATTTATTGTAAATATGTGAATTCACATTGCAAACACATTGCCCTCTTGCTTTGTCTATAAAAACAAAAATAATAACACTTAAAAATAAAATACTACACAATGCTTACCAAAGAAAAGACAAGGACTTCCTTGGTCACTTTCGATTTTTTTTTTTGTGCTTGCAAAGAAACATCAACTAACGCACAATTCTTGCACGCAACTCGACAACTCTTGGAGTCTCCTTTGTTTCCCCCAGATCAATGTTATAGATAGTTGTTTGCACAAAAGTGTAAAAGCTGCTCAAGGAAGAACTGTATGACATACCAAAGACACATAATGGGCTTTAAAGAGTTCTTCAAAAGCTCCAACTGAACCTGTTGCCTTGCATTGAAGCGCATGCTTGTCAATCACAACGAAGTAGGAGTGAATGCTGCTCTGTGTGGATCCCTGGGCGAGAAGGTAGGGCTGAGTACTTTGGGTGATGTTGTCTAGATGCTGCTGCACACTGGTTCCAACCTACAACAAAATAAATTCAACAGAATTGTTTTAGTAACTAATCTCTAACAATAAATCAGATCACCTCAAACTGTGCATGAGATTGAAGTGATAGGAAATATATATTTTAACAACTGCCAAGCATACCTTTTGAAATCTGATGAGCTGATCTATAGCTTGAGATGCAGACATCTTTCCCAGACTCTTTCGACCTTGTGCAGATGGAGGTAGCAGATGTAGCAGCAGCAAGATGGCAGACATGTCACTGTCCCAGCCTACAAATAAGTAAAGAAACATCTGATTAACATTATGCCATAATAGTATTCAATTATCAACTTGCACAATTACCAAAATGTGTACTGCAGACCTACATAATCAACAATATGAAGTAAAAAGGTTTGATTCTTACCATTCTCAACTTGCGCAGCTGACTACTCAGCATTGTGCATCAAGTCCAAGAGTTCAGTGGTGGGTACAAGTCCATGGCTCTCCTTTATTACTTTTGCTTTGAAAGTGGTTGGCCACCTCTCTAAGAATTTGTTGGCTGTGGTCTCACCAAACAGAAGTCTGAAATCTTGTTCCACCTGCAATGCAACACACATAGACATGAGTGATGAGTGATAACTGATGCTGCATTGGATATATTAGTGATGCAGCTAACTGAGATGTCGTACCAGTCCTGGTGTGTCCAGAAATCGTGGAAAGACCAATAAGACATCTGATGATTTGTTTTCATCATTGACCATTGCTTGCCGATAAATGAAGGTCGTTTTCATCATCTCATGGACAGTGTCTTCATCAGCAGAGTGTCTCAAAACACTAATAGCTGCTTCCACATCCTCATCAGATGGCACTTTGTCAAAGGTGAAGGGTTGTCGACCATGGCCTGGCCCACCAACTTAAGACAAAATACAATGTCAAAGACTTTCTGCACAATCCACAAATCACCAACATCATTGTTACTGATCAGTAAACATACCTTTTGGAGATTTGCTGACTGAAGCGCATCTTTCCTCTGCAGTTTTTGTTTGTATGGTCTTTAATCGCCATGCAAGGTATCCAGAACCACTCTTCGGATCGTAGTAATGTTCCTATGTGATTATAAATACATTACACACAAAAGAGTACTACAACAGTTCAGAGAGTGAATACGTGCATAATGTTGCAATGGCCCTTATACTTACATATCATGTTGTGAGTATGGGTCTTCCAGATAGGGAAACAAGGCGACTATCCCCTGGGCATAAGTCACTCCGACACTTTTGGGGGGTGATGTCCTAGCATATGAATTCAAAGATAACATCTTTCAATTGATATTGTACAAACCAATTTACATTACTGTTACTGTAAATAATAACAATGTTTCTTTCAGCCCATCTACATATGTAATGCTTACCCATGTGTTTCTGTCATCTCAGCAGCAAGTATGTTAATCATCTGTCTTCTGGTGGCATCTGTCAAAGATTTGTTTTTTCCATACTCTTGCATAATGAGTTCACCACCAGGCTTTGATGTTAGAATTTCTTCAATCAACTTTAGGTGGAATAAAATGCAATTTTAGTCATTTTAAAACCATATGTAACACTGAAAATAGTTATTTAAAAAACACTTCCCATGATATGATATAACATTCAGACTGGACTTAGCAGCAATTTCCACTACCTACCGTTTTTGCCTTATAGTTTATTCGGCATGGCCTTTTAGGATGGCTTTGTTCACCAGCGGCTGCTTCTTCATTAGGGTCACACAGAGAGAAATTCTGAACGACGGTGTCATCAGATGTTACTAAGCATGATGATTGAGAGGCAGCTGTTAATTTGTACAAAACATAGAAATATATTACATGAGGCTGTTATTTTTAAGACGATAAATGTTCTCATTCCAGCCTTTAAACTAAATAAACACATTTCGAAATTGTCTGAATGAGTACCGTCCTTCATCGCCTAGAATGATTCGAAAGGTTCCAGGTGATTACTTAAATACTTCTTCAAAAACCCCTGAGTCAACTTCTGTGTCAGACTGGTCATACACCTTAATGTCTGGCTGTCTGCTCTCTGGTATGTTGAATTTTAGGCAAACTGGTTCAAAAAAAAAGAAAAAGGGAAATAATTAAATGATGGTGATCCCCATGTTTTTCCTTCTTGCAAGAACCAAAGGTCAAATAACAATTATTTAACTTAGCCTCATGTATTCACAAAAATGTTTAAAGACAAAGTTAACTAGTTCTCGTAATATAATAGGTTAATGCTGTACTCTTGCAATAGAGTGAGATATTGCTTTAATCTAATGTAGCCTACTCACCTTCTTTCAAGAAAGCGTCAAATGTTGGTTCAGACAGCTTCACATATTTTTGCTCTCCCTGAACTGAACACGCAAAAGCATTGTGCACCTGTTGATAGAGGTAAAAATATATATCAAAAATCATAATTTAAGCTAGTTCAACTAAGAGAGTTACCTATTCGTTTTTCTATGCAAAATAGAGTACACTGTAACTACAAAGGTTACAGAAGGCAAAGTCGTGCTGGTTGAATAATTTATACTCCGCAGCAAATTGGGTGACGTGAAGTTCACGTAAATGAGGCGCTAGCTTCTTGTCCCATTAGCTAGCAAATTGAGTTAGCTAGCTCATTCATTAGCTATTTCAATTCGCTCTGGTTTCTGTAAACAGTAACAGTTAAAATGGTTAAGCCACGTTAAACGAACCCATCATGCAATCAGTGAACTAAGCTATCGTTTTATAACACTAACATTAACTATGAGACCAATAGTATGCTAACAGTAAAGTTACCAGCATGAAAACGCTAGAATAGAATAGTGTTGGGAAACTAACGTTAGCGAACAACAGCTAAAATCTTATAAAGGTTGCGTTGTTAGCGACTGAGCTAACGCTGTTTTAAGCATTTACCATTCTTACCAACTTCATTGATGAAAATATTGCAACACTAACAACATCCACCATAAAGAAAGACAGAAAAGAGTTACTGGATGCTAGCTTGCTTATAGTAAGCTAGCCTACATTCCCTTGTCGTTACACCATGACAAGCACAATCTATCTTCAGACTGCCAACGTAACGTTAGCGGCTTCAAACGAACTGATGCTTAGCTCTAGAAAACGGACAGTAGGCCTATTTCTTACCTCAATGCGGGGAAAACCTTGGTCTGAACTGATGTGTCGAACATTTGAACTAATGCCCAATTTGCCAGCTGATAACGTTAACTGTAACGAACTCACTAATTTACAAGGTGGGGAGTTACCGTTACCGCCATATGGAAATCGACGACATAACGATAACGTTAGAGATGGTTGCTTGCAACTAACACAACAACAAAAATAGCCTAATGTACATTTGAAAAAAGACCGGTTTGTTGTTCACAACACAGAAATGTTAACATTACTTACCTGACAATATCAGTTGGCTACTCCTTCGCAGTCGTCCTTCAGCCTCGGTAGTTGGCCTACAGCAGCAGAGTGGCGGGTAACCTATTCATCACGCTGTAGAGTTGAATTTTTCACTGCATGTCTGCAGAATTTTACTCTTACTTTTAACTCCACTGATAGAGCAACTTTACTCTCCAAAATGTTGAAAATACTCCATCTGGGTTTAAATAACTTTACTCTGAAATATTAACACCCCATTTTTTACTGTGTACTGCTCCATTGGGATAGGATTATGGTGTGTGTTTCATCCGATACAGGGGTTCTTCTCCACAAATGCCTTAACGTTGTTTTCTGGTTATTGCATTGTCTATATGTTATACAACAGACGTGGTAGCGAAATCTACAGGTCTACCTTTTAGCAACAGTATTTTTGTTAGGAAGTATTAAACACTTTTTAATTAAATGTCACTTACAAAGACATTGTACCATACTGAAAGCTAATATTTTGTCACTAGCAACCTACATCTGTCTTCCGACAAACAGTTGCATTTTCAGCTCTGAACAAAACAGTTCTAGCCTAGAAATCTAGAATTACATTTGCTGCCAGGGCTAGTCTAGCAACTCTCCGTTGACTTGTGAGCTCTAGAAATCGAAACTAAATCTGGCATTGAAATCGTGTATAGAGTCGTTTGTTGGGCTTAACATAATGATTGATGGCAGAGTTGCAACGGTTTGGCTTGAATTCCCTGCTACTTGAAAACAAATATCCTATTGCGTCCTACTGCGTGCAGAGGGAATTTGAAAGACAACTGATTATCCCGCCCCTTGGACTGAGCACTGCGAACGTGAGTGCCCAGACCCTACATTATAATGTGGGTCTGGCTCGCCAGGCTAAAACAGTTCAGGATTTCTGGTCCAAACCGTGACTCTGAACTGCTCAGGCATAGGTGCTTGTTACGGTTCCCCAAAGGAAAACCGCCACATAAATTGGAAAACAACAACTGGATTTAGGCTCAAAAGGGGTATTTATTTACGTTCCCTAAAAAGGGCAAAAAGCAGGCTCAAAAAATGGCAAAAACTCTCGAAAGACGTTAAATGACTGGAATCCAGCGAAGTGGTAACCAGCCAGAAAAACCCAAGGTATGCTCTGCAGTAGTGATGTTACCCCCTGCTTCGTGTATCGAAGATATAAACCAATTTGGAGTGAAGCTTTGTATCGGAGCTTGATTCGTTTTTGATAATCACGTGATCAGTGACGTCCGAAGCTTTGTTTCACACATGTGACTGCTTCGAAATTTAATTCAAAGCATTAAAGTTGCACGACACGGGGCGCGCCGTTGTGGGTTGTTGAAGTAGGAGAGCCAACAGAGTCAATAGTGCTGCTGACACAAAAGCTTATAGCCCGGGCTTTTAGCTCAATTGTCAGCACGCTCGACTCCCGTTCCAAGGTGCGTCTGTTTCGCGGGTTCGAGTCCAGGCGTGTGGAGGACTTAATCGCACAGTTTCAACACAACCCAGGTTACAATTGGTCTAGGCTACGTACTCAATATAATCACAGAAATGTGTGTGCAATGTGCATGCCCATTCTTTATTCATCTCCCTCTTAAATGTATGTATTTGTTTACAAATACAAGAAATGTTCACAGCCAAAATACTACCTTTATTGTTTTTGTAGAGAAGGCAATTACATTTGTATTTATGCAGGGTACAAAATAGGCTTAGTTAGGCCTATTTATGACATTATTTATTTATCCATTAATTCATGCTCAACATTTATTAATCTTCAACTCAAAGACATTCATGGCTAATGTCTGAAACACTGTGACACAATGCTATCCTTAACTTTCACCAGCAGAGGTCCTCATAGAGTTCTGAAGCTTTGAGTAAAGAACCTTTTTTCGATACAATTGGATTGAAAGCTTCACTGGTTCAGAAAGCTTCAGTTCGCCATCACTACTCTGCAGACCAGGTCCAGAATGTGCCTTTTGAAGAGGCTGGCCAGGTGCACCACATCCTGGCTAATTGGATCACCTGGTTAGGGAGCAAACACAGAAAATGGCAGGTAACAGCACCCCTACTACTCGCAGCCAGTAGGGTGTGCCAAAAACCATAGCGGTAAATCATAACTTCCCGACCTCAAATTTTGTGGCCGGGGCTTAAGTTTGGCTGCCTTCCAGGCTACCAGGCTTTAACTGTGATACTTTTTTGTTTTATTCAATGATACTTCTTCCTCTGTTCTATTTCACATCATATGGTGATACAGAACAATAATGTGTTACTAGACCTCCAACCCCACTATTAACCATGAGTTGTTGTTAAAAGAGATACGTTGTAGGACTCGGGTTGTCTTGAATGTAGCCACACAGCAGCATATAAGTAACTGCAGCGCATATAAGTAATATATATATAATAACTTCAACGCATATAAGCAAGACACAGCATAGATGTTTTCCACATTTCATTAATGGTTGTTTGTTTCATATTCAGTTCCTATCTCTAGGTTATTGTAAACAAAACAAAACACTAGTCCCATTGGAATCACCTTGAGTGGTTGTCCCCATGCATGGAACCACCCTTGTGTGTGTAGGTGTGTGTGGGCCCTTTCGGTGAGCTTCATGGCTTCGTTTGTGTCTGTGTGGGTGCCAGAGTGTACTTTGCATAAACAAACAAACAGAGGTATAGACTAAGATCAGACAATGTTTCTCTTTCCAATACATTCAAAACATTGAATAGACAACAATCAGTGTTGGGCAAGTTACTGAAAATTAGTAATTAGTTACAGTTACTAGTTACTTCTTTCAAAAGTAATTCAATTACGTTACCAATTACTGTATATCAAAAGTAATTAGTTACTAGAGAAAGTAACTTTTGAGTTACTTTTAAGTAGGGTTGGGCACCGAAACACGGTTCTAATATGGCACCGGTGCCGACGCAAATGGTAGTAACTGTATCGAATAACAACGTGGATTTCGGTGCCTCATTTCGGTGCTTAAATCGTGTTTTTTTTTTTTTTTTTTTTTACGAGGCATCACTGCATGTCATGCGCCATCTCTAACGTCTTGCTCTGATAGCAACACATCCAGATACAGTTAGCTAACATGAACACTGGATGTATAAACCAGAGGGGTGCACCACATAGGCGAGTGGACAGTGTTTGACAAGCTTGCGTGAGCCCAAGTAGCTTACTTTAAAGTGATATCACGAGCTTCTGTCAAAAACTAGCAGTGGGCCTAACTACACACAAGCAAAAGTCTATGAAACAACATCAACAGTATACCTTACACCAGGGGTCTCAAACTCAAATGAGCTGGGGGCCAATTCTGCCAACGTCATCTGATTGGAGGGCCGGCTATTTCTGAAAATGCATTGTTCTTTTTTTCAAATACCACACAAAACTGCAAACAGCAAGTGCAAGTGTTTTTATCTAGTTTTAGACACCTGTGCTAGCAACCTTAGCTTATAAATAAAATAATTATTAAATAAATATTAATACAAATTATAAAACAAATGAAAAGCATAAAAACAGGTATGTGTGTGTTTCACACCAAATAAAAATAGTTTAAGCAACACCATTGGATTTTTATATCAAAATGTCAAAAGGCCATGGCTTGAAAGTGGTCAGAGATAAAGTCCTACTGTAAATGTAAAAATCTTTGAGTAAAACAAAAAGTTTATGAAGGGGGTAAATTTACCCATCTAATTTGCCACTGGATGGCAAGCACCTCAAATTATGCATCTTTCAATAAATACTGGATGAACATATTTGAGCAGGTTTACTTTACTTTTTTCATATTACCCACATAACAAATTAACAGGAAAACACCTAAGATGTATACCAACACCTAAGATGTATATGGTTTCTAAACCACAAGGCCTACAATAAAGTATTCTGGTTAAATCAGTTCCTATCGCGGGTAATCTGAGTACCCAGAAGTTTGCATCATATTGCAGGTGACTTTGTAGTTTAGAGCCCTATTTCTACCATGCTGTCTGTACCACGTCCATTACGGACACTATCATCACGATTACCACTGCAACCTCCAAGCTATGTTGGGCAGAGGGTCGAAATAAGCATGGTATGCCATGCTTATTATGCCGTCGTATACACGCAGATGCACCTCCATTCAATAGACGATCGATCATAATCTCCAAAAGGATATTCTCCTTCAGATTTAGAATAGGTGAATAACATAGCCTACCTAAGACTTTATCACACGTAAACGTTTTTCAACATTTGGTGTAGGCCTATTTCTGCTTAATTTCTGCTTCAATTTATGCAACACTATGGCCTGCATCGCTTCCGCGTCATTACAAATGCACGTCTTTGTGTTTCTCGCGTGTAATACAAGTATTTCCTGAAAACTTTGCGCAGCGATTTTGGGTTTGAATGAAGCTCTGGATGTCTAGCACATAGTGGAGCAGAGTAGGGTAGACTGAGTACAGTTGAGACATGTGTACAGTTGAGACACCTTAAATATCTTGCTTGCACAGCAAGCCCAAGTTGTGATTTTTGCTATGCACATGCATATTAGTGCCCTCTTTGATCATGGGAAATTTGAACGACACAAGTATCTCCCATCCAAGGATATCGGCAAGTGTTTTTTTTCTAAAGTAAGAATTTCACTTCACCATGCACCTTCGACAATGAATAGCTCATTACACTTATGTTACTGTTAAGCGTAACTGGTATCATTACAAACATTATTCTGTGTCCTAAAAACTGGCATATTTTATGGCATTGTGCCATGTAAGGTTGTTGCAAAATCTAGAGAAATGTGTGAGGTGGTCAGCGGGGGACAATTGAGACACACATTGGATTGTGTTAGGCTACTTGAACATTCCATTGGTAGGCTACTGTTCGCTATCTGTTCCTGTGTCACATTTTGTTCATGATGTATTCCTTTTAACCAAAGCTAATTTAAATGAAATGAATGAATTTGAACTACAAACACTTTGCAATTGCTATGTTTTTATTTATTCAACTTTCCAACTAACGGTTAGTTAACTATACATCATTAAAGATTGGTGTCTCAACTGTACCAGGTAGGTGTCTCAACTGTACTCTAAAGGGTACAGTTGAGACACAGTCAAGACAAAAAATGCACCTTATGTTTATGACATAATTGTGGAAAATATAAACTACTTATGGGTATTATTGATTGATTATACTTGAGTCTACAAGCTAAGGAAATTACATGTGGAATGTTGTGTGGAAAATCACTTCTTTTCAGTATCTATTTTTTGTTTGATTTTGTGTGGGCAAAAAGTGTCTCAACTGTACTCAGTCTACCCTACAAATGAGATTTGTCACCGTACTTGGAACTATCGTCTATTTTAATCAGTATCGTTGTTTGTCACAATTAAAAAGTCTCAAGGGCCGGATTACATTATTATTTTGACATACGTCGCGGGCCGGATTTGGCCCGCGGGCCGGGTGTTTGAGACCCTTGATCTAAACACTTCAACACCGACATAATGTAGCCTTACATGTTCAAAACTATTGCGTGTTATGGGGGAAGACATGACATTTCTTGAAGCATTTGGGAACACACTGAAATGAATTAACTGGAAAGTAGAGTCCCTGTTTTTTTAGATAAGCTTGCTTGCAAATGCCGTTGTCAATGACCTGGGAGTTCTATGGCAAGCGGTTTTAACATACCTTATGGCAAACTGCCTACACTGGGTAAACTTGAAAGCAGAGCTTATGTGCATCCATGGCAAGCTGTTTTAACATTTAAATGTATTATGCGTAGGAGCAATGAGATATTGATAGTAAATTGAATATAACAGTTCAATTTCATGTTCAAATTTGTCTTATCAATACAAAAAAGCAATTCATGCTTTAGACCATTTTAATTTATAAACAAAGTAGGCCTACCGGTTCAAGCACCGTTTAGGCACCGGCACCGTTTTAAAAGTATCGATTTAGCACCGGTATCGGATAAAACCCAAATGATACCCAACCCTACTTTTAAGTCTGCTTTTAAAATGTCAATATGAACAGTACTGAACAGTCACACACACAATAAACCTAATTTTTGGACCTATTTATTGTAGTTTCAACGGGCCTTCAAATCAATAGCCTTGTGCATGAGTTCTCAAACTTTTTCCGACCACAAAACATTCTACAATGCATGAAGGCCTCCCTGACCTTGTTTTGTGCCACCCTCACCATCTAGGTGGTTTGATAGATATGTACAGTACACTGCCTATTGCTTGCCTACTACTTGCCTTCTGCAATATAGTAATAAGTTATTATTAGGGCCCGAGCACCGAAGGGCGCAAGGCCCTATTGTTTTTGTAAGTATTATTATTAGGGCCCGAGCACCGAAGGGCGCAAGGCCCTATTGTTTTTGTAAGGATTATTATTAGGGCCCGAGCACCGAAGGGCGCAAGGCCCTATTGTTTTTGTAAGGATTATTAGGGCCCGAGCACCGAAGGGCGCAAGGCCCTATTGTTTTTGTAAGGATTATTATTATTATTAGGGCCCGAGCACCCGAAGGGCGCAAGGCCCTATTGTTTTTGTAAGGATTATTATTATTATTATTATTGTTATTTCACTTTTTTGCTTTCCTGTTTTTGAGGTGGTTAACATGGTCGAAACCTCTTGAAATTTGGCACACACGTCAGGTGTCATGCATCGCAGTTAGGTACAAGAGCTTGACCCCGGGCGTGGCCCAGGGACTCGCTAGCGCCTCCTTAGGTGACTGATCTCGTGGTTGGCAAATATTTTGAGGTGGTTAACATAGTCGAAAACGCATGAAATTTAACACACACATCAAGTGGTACAGTGAATAGACAGGGATAAAAGCTTGGCACCGGGCGTTGCCCAGGAACTCCATAGCGCCCCCTTACGTCACAGTGACTTGTGGTTGGCATATAGTTTTAGATACACACACCAAATTTGGTGGGTGTATGTAACTCCCAAAAACAAACAACTTTTGTATTAACATGCCATTAGCCACGCCCACAGGAAGTGAGGTAATTGAGATTTTGTGCGTTATGGACATGATCAATTTTAACGTACTCCTCCTAGACGGTTGATCCGATTCATGTCAAAGTTGGTATACATGACGCCGAGATGTTCCTGATGATAAATTGTGAAGCGTTTTTTTGATATGTTGTAATTTGACAAAATGGCGAAATTATTAATTTTAATACCCTTCCACATAAACAATAAATGTGTCATAATTAACCATACATGGCTTGAAATGTTTTAAATTTCACAGGTCATGGAAGACCATGTTAATGATAATATTCACATGCCCATAATGCATGTTTGGCATAGCGCCACCAACTGGCAACAGAAAGAATGACAATTATACTGATGTCATATGATCAATTTGAACATACTCCTCCTAGACGGTTTGTCAGATTCATTAGAAATTTGGCAAACATTATGCCAAGATGTCGCTGATGTTAAATTGTGAAGGTATTTTTGAATGTTGTAATATATTTGATATGATTTTAATATCTCACCACATAAACAGGAAATGTGTCATAAATCACAGTGCATTGAATGAATGGTCTAAAACTTCTCAGGTTAATAGATATCATGATTATGATGATATCCAGACACCAAATGGGCCTGCCTGGCATAGCGCCACCACCTGGCCAAGCAGGAAATGTGCCAGAAATGGAAAATGCCTTAAGTGATTGATCTGAAACTTTATAAAATATTGTATATCATTATTGTGATGATATTCACATGCGTAATTCACAGGCCTAGCATAGCGCCACCTTCTGGCCAAGCAGGAAATGTGCCAGAAATGCTCTATGCTTTGAATAAATGGTCTGAAACTTTTCAGGTTAATAGATATTATGATTATGATGATATCCAGACACCCAATGGGCCTGCCTGGCATAGCGCCCCCACCTGGCCAAGCGAGTAAATGTGGCAGAAAATAAAATACAAAAGCAAATAGCCCACGCATCAAATATGTACATTTCACACACGCACCACGTCGGGGCTTTGTTGGATTCCGACATGTCACGGGTTGCGGCCCGCAGGTGCTCGGGCCCGCCATTGCCGCTTGCGGCTATATTTATTATTATTATTGAGTATTATTATTGTTATTCTACTTTTTTGCTTTCCTGTTTTTGAGGTGGTTAACATGGTCGAAAACTCTTGAAATTTGGCACACACGTCAGGTGTCACACATCACAGTTAGGTACAAGAGCTTGACCCCGGGCGTGGCCCAGGGACTCGCTAGCGCCCCCTTAGGTGACTGATCCCGTGGTTGGCAAATATTTTGAGGTGGTTAACATAATCGAAAAGTCTTGAAATTTGGCACACACATCTAGTGATGCAGTGAATAGACAGGGATAAAAGCTTGGCACTGGGCGTTGCCCAGCAACTCCATAGCGCCCCCTTATGTCACTGTGACTTGTGGTTGGCATATAGTTTTAGATACACACACCAAATTTGGTAGGTGTATGTAACTCCCAAAAACAAACAACTTTTGTATTAACATGCCATTAGCCACGCCCACAGGAAGTGAGGTAATTGAGATTTTGTGCGTTGTGGACATGATCAATTTTAACGTACTCCTCCTAGACGGTTGATCCAATTCATGTCAAAGTTGGTATACA
Source organism: Alosa pseudoharengus (assembly GCF_046254945.1). Classification (NCBI taxonomy): domain Eukaryota; kingdom Metazoa; phylum Chordata; class Actinopteri; order Clupeiformes; family Clupeidae; genus Alosa; species Alosa pseudoharengus. The sequence continues at coordinate 24,526,364 of NW_027468881.1, forward strand.
TGACGCCGAGATGTTCCTGATGATAAATTGTGAAGCGTTTTTTTGATATGTTGTAATTTGACAAAATGGCGAAATTATTAATTTTAATACCCTTCCACATAAACAATAAATGTGTCATAATTAACCATGCATGGCTTGAAATGTTTTAAATTTCACAGGTCATGGAAGACCATGTTAATGATAATATTCACATGCCCATAATGCATGTTTGGCATAGCGCCACCAACTGGCAACAGAAAGAATGACAATTATACTGATGTCATATGATCAATTTGAACATACTCCTCCTAGACGGTTTGTCAGATTCATTTGAAATTTGGCAAACATTATGCCAAGATGTCGCTGATGTTAAATTGTGAAGGTATTTTTGAATGTTGTAATATATTTGATATGATTTTAATATCTCACCACATAAACAGGAAATGTGTCATAAATCACAGTGCATTGAATGAATGGTCTAAAACTTCTCAGGTTAATAGATATCATGATTATGATGATATCCAGACACCAAATGGGCCTGCCTGGCATAGCGCCACCACCTGGCCAAGCAGGAAATGTGCCAGAAATGGAAAATGCCTTAAGTGATTGATCTGAAACTTTATAAAATATTGTATATCATTATTGTGATGATATTCACATGCGTAATTCACAGGCCTAGCATAGCGCCACCTTCTGGCCAAGCAGGAAATGTGCCAGAAATGCTCTATGCTTTGAATAAATGGTCTGAAACTTCTCAGGTTAATAGATATTATGATTATGATGATATCCAGACACCCAATGGGCCTGCCTGGCATAGCGCCCCCACCTGGCCAAGCGAGTAAATGTGGCAGAAAATAAAATACAAAAGCAAATAGCCCACGCATCAAATATGTACATTTCACACACGCACCACGTCGGGGCTTTGTTGGATTCCGACATGTCACGGGTTGCGGCCCGCAGGTGCTCGGGCCCGCCATTGCCGCTTGCGGCTATATTTATTATTATTATTATTATTATTATTGAGTATTATTATTGTTATTCTACTTTTTTGCTTTCCTGTTTTTGAGGTGGTTAACATGGTCGAAAACTCTTGAAATTTGGCACACACGTCAGGTGTCACACATCGCAGTTAGGTACAAGAGCTTGACCCCGGGCGTGGCCCAGGGACTCGCTAGCGCCCCCTTATTTGACTGATCCCGTGGTTGGCAAATATTTTGAGGTGGTTAACATAATCGAAAAGTCTTGAAATTTGGCACACACATCTAGTGATGCAGTGAATAGACAGGGATAAAAGCTTGGCACTGGGCGTTGCCCAGCAACTCCATAGCGCCCCCTTATGTCACTGTGACTTGTGGTTGGCATATAGTTTTAGATACACACACCAAATTTGGTAGGTGTATGTAACTCCCAAAAACAAACAACTTTTGTATTAACATGCCATTAGCCACGCCCACAGGAAGTGAGGTAATTGAGATTTTGTGCGTTGTGGACATGATCAATTTTAACGTACTCCTCCTAGACGGTTGATCCAATTCATGTCAAAGTTGGTATACATGACGCCGAGATGTTCCTGATGATAAATTGTGAAGCGTTTTTTTGATATGTTGTAATTTGACAAAATGGCGAAATTATTAATTTTAATACCCTTCCACATAAACAATAAATGTGTCATAATTAACCATGCATGGCTTGAAATGTTTTAAATTTCACAGGTCATGGAAGACCATGTTAATGATAATATTCACATGCCCATAATGCATGTTTGGCATAGCGCCACCAACTGGCAACAGAAAGAATGACAATTATACTGATGTCATATGATCAATTTGAACATACTCCTCCTAGACGGTTTGTCAGATTCATTTGAAATTTGGCAAACATTATGCCAAGATGTCGCTGATGTTAAATTGTGAAGGTATTTTTGAATGTTGTAATATATTTGATATGATTTTAATATCTCACCACATAAACAGGAAATGTGTCATAAATCACAGTGCATTGAATGAATGGTCTGAAACTTCTCAGATTAATAGATATCATGATTATGATGATATCCAGACACCAAATGGGCTTGCCTGGCATAGCGCCACCACCTGGCCAAGCAGGAAATGTGCCAGAAATGGAAAATGCCTTAAGTGATTGATCTGAAACTTTATAAAATATTGGCTATCATTATTGTGATGATATTCACATGCGTAATTCACAGGCCTAGCATAGCGCCACCTTCTGGCCAAGCAGGAAATGTGCCAGAAATGCTCTATGCTTTGAATAAATGCTCTGAATCTTCTCAGGTTAATAGATATTATGATTATGATGATATCCAGACACCCAATGGGCCTGCCTGGCATAGCGCCACCACCTGGTCAAGCAGGAAATGTGCCAGAAATGGACAATGCCTTAAGTGATTGATCTGAAAGTGTACAAACATTTTGGATATCATTATTGTGATGATATTCACATGTGTAATTTCAATGCCTAACATAGCGCCACCATCTGGCCAACCAAAAAGTGTATCAGAAATGTTCTTTGCTTAAAATGAATGGTCTGAAATTTCTCAGGTTAATATATATTATGATTATGATGACACCCAATGGGCCTGCCTTGCATTACGCCCCCACCTGGCCAAGCGAGTAAATGTGGCAGAAAATAAAATACAAAAGCAAATAGCCCACGCATCAAATATGTACATTTCACACACGCACCACGTCGGGGCTTTGTTGAATTCCGACATGTCACGGGTTGCGGCCCGCAGGTGCTCGGGCCCGCCATTGCCGCTTGCGGCTATATTTATTATTATAATTTTTCACTATTATTATTGTTATTCCACTTTTTTGCTTTCCTGTTTTTGAGGTGGTTAACATGGTTGCGTGGCCCAGGGACTCGCTAGCGCCCCCTTAGGTGACTGATCCCATGGTTGGCAAATATTTTGAGGTGGTTAACATAATCGAAAAGTCTTGAAATTTGGCACACACATCAGGTGTCACACAAAGCAGCTAGGTAAAAAAGCTTGGCCCCGGGTATGGCCCAGAGACTCGCTAGCGCCCCCTTACGCCTCCTTAGATGACTGATCCCGTGGTGGGCATATACTTTCAGCTACACACACCAAATTTGGTAGGTGTCTGTATCTCCCCAAGATGAACAACTTTCGTATGTACAATGCATTAGCCACGCCCAACAGGAAGTGAGGTAATTGGGATTTTGTGCAGACTAATATGTGATGAAATATGTGATGAATCATGATGTCAAAAGAGGTGCTTCCCATGGGTAAAAACGCATGAAATTTGGCACACACATCAAGTGATACAGTGAATAGACAGGGATAAAAGCTTGGCACCAGGCGTTGCCCAGGAACTCCATAGCGCCCCCTTATGTCACTGTGACTTGTGGTTGGCATATAGTTTTAGATACACACACCAAATTTGGTGGGTGTATGTAACTCCCAAAAACAAACAACTTTTGTATTAACATGCCATTAGCCACGCCCACAGGAAGTGAGGTAATTGAGATTTTGTGCGTTGTGGACATGATCAATTTTAACGTACTCCTCCTAGACGGTTGATCCGATTCATTTCAAAGTTGGTATACATGACGCCGAGATGTTCCTGATTATAAATTGTGAAGCCTTTTTTTGATATGTTGTAATTTGACGAAATGGCAAAATTATTAATTTTAACACCCTTCCACATAAACAATAAATGTGTCATAATTCACCATGCATGGCTTGAAATGTTTTAAATTTCACAGGTCATTGAAGACCATGTTAATGATAATATTCACATGCCCATAATGCATGTTTGGCATAGCGCCACCAACTGGCAACAGAAAGAATGACAATTATACTGATGTCACATGATCAATTTGAACATACTCCTCCTAGACGGTTTGCCCGATTCATTTGAAATTTGGCAAACATTATGCCAAGATGTCGCTGATGTTAAATTGTGAAGGGATTTTTGAATATTGTAATATATTTGATATGATTTTAATATCTCACCACATAAACAGGAAATGTGTCATAAATCACAGTGCATTGAATGAATGGTCTGAAACTTCTCAGGTTAATAGATATCATGATTATGATGATATCCAGACACCCAATGGGCCTCCCTGGCATAGCGCCACCACCTGGCCAAGCAGGAAATGTGCCAGAAATGGACAATGCCTTAAGTGATTGATCTGAAACTTTATAAAATATTGGATATCATTATTGTGATGATATTCACATTAGTAATTCACAGGCCTAACATAGCGCCACCTTCTGGCCAAGCAGGAAATGTGCCAGAAATGCTCTATGCTTTGAATAAATGGTCTGAAACTTTTCAGGTTAATAGATATTATGATTATGATGATATCCAGATAACCAATGGGCCTGCCTGGCATAGCGCCACCACCTGGCCAAGCAGGAAAATGTGCCAGAAATTGGTAATGCCTTTATTGGTTGATCTGAAACTTTACAAAATATTGGATGTCATTATTGTGATGATATTCACATGTCTAATTTCCATGTCTAACATAGCGCCACCATCTGGCCAAACAGGAAATGTGCCAGAAATGGGTAATGCCTTAACTGATTTATTTGAAACTTGGTAGGTATAAAATATTTGAAATCATTATTGTGATGATATTCACATGTGTAATTCTGATGCCTAGTATACCGCCACCATCTGGCCAAGCATGAAATGTGCCAGAAATGCTCTATGCTTTGAATGAATGGTCTGAAACTTAACAGGTTAATACATATTAGGATTATGATGATATCCACACACCCAATGGGCCTGCCTGGCATAGCGCCACCACCTGGTCAAGCAGGAAATGTGCCAGAAATGGACGATGCCTTAACTGATTAATCTGAAACTTTATAAAATATTGGATATTATTGTGATGACATTCACATGTGGAATTCACATGCTTAGCATAGCGCCACCATCTGGCCAATCAGGAAATGTGCCAAAAATGTTCAATGCTTTGACTGATTGATCTGAAATTTTACACAAAATTAGATATCATGATGATGATATTCATATGTCTTTTTAACATGCCTTGCATAGCGCCACCAATTGGCAAGAGAAGGAATGTGTTTTTTCCAAGTCTGTTGGATATTACAATCAGATGCATCTGATTAATCAGATTAGGTGTATATGACATCCAAACACCCAATATGCCGGTGTGGCATAGCGCCATCAGCTGGCCATAGTCAGAATAGTTTTTGGAATTTATTTACAAAATTTTAATTAAATATCATTATTTTGATGATATTTACATGTGTAATTTCCATGCCTAACATAGCGCCACCATTTGGCCAACCAAAAATGCATCAGAAATGTTCTTTGCTTAAAATGAATAGTCTGAAATTTCTCAGGTTAATATATATTATGATTATGATGACATCCAATGGGCCTGCCTTTCATTGCGCCCCCACCTGGCCAAGCAAGTAAATGTGCCAGAAAATAAAATGCAAAAACAAATAGTACACACATCAAATATGCACATTTCGCAAACGCACCACGTCAGTGCTTTGTTGGATTCCGAAATGTCACTGGTTGCGGCCCGCAGGTGCTCGGGCCCGCCATTGCCGCTTGCGGCTATATTTATTATTATTATTGTTATTCCACTTTTTTGCTTTCCTTTTTTTGAGGTGGTTAACATGGTCGAAAATTCTTGAAATTTGGCACACACGTCAGGTGTCACGCAACGCAGTTAGGTACAAGAGCTTGACCTCGGGTGTGGCCCAGAGACTCGCTAGCGCCCCCTTAGGTGACTGATCCCGTGGTTGGCATATATTTTGAGGTGGTTAACATGGTCGAAAACGCATGAAATTTGGCACACACATCAAGTGGTACAGTGAATAGACAGGGATAAAAGCTTGGCACCGGGCGTTGCCCAGGAACTCCATAGCGCCCCCTTATGTCACAGTGACTTGTGGTTGGCATATAGTTTTAGATACACACACCAAATTTGGTGGGTGTATGTAACTCCCAAAAACAAACAACTTTTGTATTAACATGCCATTAGCCACGCCCACAGGAAGTGAGGTAATTGAGATTTTGTGCGTTGTGGACATGATCAATTTTAACGTACTCCTCCTAGACGGTTGATCCGATTCATGTCAAAGTTGGTATACATGACGCCGAGATGTTCCTGATGATAAATTGTGAAGCCTTTTTTTGATATGTTGTAATTTGACGAAATGGCGAAATTATTAATTTTAATACCCTTCCACATAAACAATAAATGTGTTATAATTCACCATGCATGGCTTGAAATGTTTTAAATTTCACAGGTCATTGAAGACCATGTTGATGATAATATTCACATGCCCATAATGCATGTTTGGCATAGCGCCACCAACTGGCAACAGAAAGAATGACAATTATACTGATGTCACATGATCAATTTGAACATACTCCTCCTAGACGGTTTGTCAGATTCATTTGAAATTTGGCAAACATTATGCCAAGATGTCGCTGATGTTAAATTGTGAAGGTATTTTTGAATGTTGTAATATATTTGATATGATTTTAATATCTCACCACATAAACAGGAAATGTGTCATACATCACAGTGCATTGAATGAATGGTCTGAAACTTCTCAGGTTAATAGATATCATGATTATGATGATATCCAGACACCAAATGGGCCTGCCTGGCATAGCGCCACCACCTGGCCAAGCAGGAAATGTGCCAGAAATGGACAATGCCTGAAGTGATTGATCTGAAAGTGTACAAACATTTTGGATATCATTATTGTGATGATATTCACATGTGTAATTTCAATGCCTAACATAGCGCCACCATCTGGCCAACCAAAAAGTGTATCAGAAATGTTTTTTGCTTAAAATGAATGGTCTGAAATTTCTCAGGTTAATATATATTATGATTATGATGACACCCAATGGGCCTGCCTTGCATTACGCCCCCACCTGGCCAAGCGAGTAATTGTGGCAGAAAATAAAATACAAAAGCAAATAGCCCACGCATCAAATATGTACATTTCACACACGCACCACGTCGGGGCTTTGTTGGATTCCGACATGTCAGGGGTTGCGGCCCGCAGGTGCTCGGGCCCGCCATTGCCGCTTGCGGCTACATTTATTATTATTATTGTTATTCCACTTTTTTGCTTTCCTGTTTTTGAGGTGGTTAACATGGTCGAAACCTCTTGAAATTTGGCACACACGTCAGGTGTCACGCATCGCAGTTAGGTACAAGAGCTTGACCCCGGGCGTGGCCCAGGGACTCGCTAGCGCCCCCTTAGGTGACTGATCCCGTGGTTGGCAAATATTTTGAGGTGGTTAACATAATCGAAAACGCATGAAATTTGGCACACACATCTAGTGATACAGTGAATAGACAGGGATAAAAGCTTGGCACCGGGCGTTGCCCAGGAACTCCATAGCGCCCCCTTACGTCACAGTGACTTGTGGTTGGCATATAGTTTTAGATACACACACCAAATTTGGTGGGTGTATGTAACTCCCAAAAACAAACAACTTTTGTATTAACATGCCATTAGCCACGCCCACAGGAAGTGAGGTAATTGAGATTTTGTGCGTTGTGGACATGATCAATTTTAACGTACTCCTCCTAGACGGTTGATCCGATTCATGTCAAAGTTGGTATACATGACTCCGAGATGTTCCTGATGATAAATTGTGAAGCGTTTTTTTGATATGTTGCAATTTGACGAAATGGCGAAATTATTAATTTGAATACCCTTCCACATAAACAATAAATGTGTCATAATTCACCATGCATGGCTTGAAATGTTTTAAATTTCACAGTTCATGGAAGACCATGTTAATGATAATATTCACATGCCCATAATGCATGTTTGGCATAGCGCCACCAACTGGCAACAGAAAGAATGACAATTATACTGATGTCACATGATCAATTTGAACATACTCCTCCTAGACGGTTTGTCAGATTCATTTGAAATTTGGCAAACATTATGCCAAGATGTCGCTGATGTTAAATTGTGAAGGTATTTTTGAATGTTGTAATATATTTGATATGCTTTTAATATCTCACCACATAAACAGGAAATGTGTCATAAATCACAGTGCATTGAATGAATGGTCTGAAACTTCTCAGGTTAATAGATATCATGATTATGATGATATCCAGACACCCAATGGGCCTGCCTGGCATAGCGCCACCACCTGGCCAAGCAGGAAATGTGCCAGAAATGGAAAATGCCTTAAGTGATTGATCTGAAACTTTATAAAATATTGGATAGCATTATTGTGATGATATTCACAAGCGTAATTCACAGGCCTAGCATAGCGCCACCATCTGGCCAAGCAGGAAATGTGCCAGAAATGCTCAATGCTTTGAATAAATGGTCTGAAACTTTTCAGGTTAATAGATATTATGATTATGATGATATCCAGACACCCAATGGGCCTGCCTGGCATAGCGCCACCACCTGGTCAAGCAGTAAATGTGCCAGAAATGGACAATGCCTTAAGTGATTGATCTGAAAGTTAACAAACATTTTGGATATCATTATTGTGATGATATTCACATGTGTAATTTTCATGCCTAACATAGCGCCACCATCTGGCCAACCAAAAAGTGTATCAGAAATGTTCTTTGCTTAAAATAAATGGTCTGAAATTTCTCAGGTTAATATATATTATGATTATGATGACACCCAATGGGCCTGCCTTGCATTACGCCCCCACCTGGCCAAGCGAGTAAATGTGGCAGAAAATAAAATACAAAAGCAAATAGCCCACGCATCAAATATGTACATTTCACAAACGCACCACGTCGGTGCTTTGTTGGATTCCGACATGTCACGGGTTGCGGCCCGCAGGTGCTCGGGCCCGCCATTGCCGCTTGCGGCTATATTTAGGGCCCGAGCACCGAAGGGCGCAAGGCCCTATTGTTTTTGTAAGGATTATTATTATTATTATTATATTAACTTTGTCTCAGAGCGTTTTCCTTTTTTGAGGTGGTTAACATGGTCGAAAACGCTTGAAATTTGGCACACATATCAGGTGTCACGCAAAGCAGTTAGGTACAAGAGCTTGGCCCTGGGCGTGGCCCAGGGACTCAGTAGCGCCCCCTTAGGTGATTGAGGCAGTGGTTGGCACATACTTTCAGCTAGACGCATCAAATTCGGTAGGTATGTGTATCTCCCCAAGATGAACAACTTTCGTATGTACAATGCATTAGCCACGCCCAACAGGAAGTGAGGTATTTGGGATTTTGTGCGGACTAAAATGTGATGAATTGTGATGCCAGAAGACGTTCTTCCCATCGGTGAAAACGCATGAAATTTGGCACACACGTCAAGAGGTACCATGAATACACAGGGGAAAAGCCTTGGCACTGGGCTTGGCCCAGGAACTCCATAGCGCCCCCTTATGTCACTGTGACTTGTGGTTGGAATATAGTTTTAGATACACACACCAAATTTGGTGGGTGTGTGTAACTCCCAAAAACAATCAACTTTTGTATTAACATGCCATTAGCCACGCCCACAGGAAGTGAGGTAATTGGGATTTTGTGCATTGTGGACATGATCGATCAATTTTAATGTACTCCTCCTAGACGATTGATCCGATTCATGTGAAAGTTGGTATACATGATGCCAATATGCTTCTGATTCTAAATTGTGCAGCTTTTTTTGATATGTTGTAATTTGATGAAATGGCGAAACTATGAATTTTAATACCCTTCCACGTTAACAATAAATGTGTCTTAATTCACCATGCATGGCTTGAAATGTTTTAAATTTCACAGGTCTTTGAATACCATGGTAGTGATGATATTCACATGCCCATAATGTATATTTGGCATAGCGCCACCACCTGGCAACAGAAAGAATGGCAATTACATTGATGTTACATGATCAATTTTAACATACTCCTCCTAGACGGTTTGCCGGATTCATGTGAAATTTGGCTAACATTATGCCAAGATGTTGCTGATGTTAAATTGCGAAGGGATTTTTGATATGTTGTAATATGTCATGATTTTAATATCTCACCATATAAACTGGAAATGTGTCATATAATCACAGTGCATTGAATGAATGGTCTGAAACTTCTCAGGTTAATAGATATTATGATTATGATGATATCCAGACACCCAATGGGCCTGCCTGACATAGCGCCACCCCCTGGCCAAGTAGGAAATGTGCCAGAAATGGACAATGCCTTAAGTGATTGATCTGAAACTTTATAAAATATTGGATATCATTATTGTGATGATATTCACACATATAATTCACATGCCTAGCATAGCGCCACCATCTGGCCAAACAGGAAATATGCCAGAAATGCTCTATGCTTTGAATGAATGGTCTGAAACTTCTCAGGTTAATAGATATTATAATTATGATGATATCCAGACACCCTATGGGCCTGCCTGGCATAGCGCCACCACCTGGCCAAGCAGGAAAATGTGCCAGAAATTGGTAATGCCTTTATTGGTTGATCTGAAACTTTACAAAATATTGGATATCATTATTGTGATGATATTCACATGTGTAATTCACATGCCTAATATAGCGCCACCATCTGGCCAAAAAGTGTATCAAAAATGTTCTTTGCTTAAAATGAATAATCTGAAATTTCTCAGGTTAATATATATTATGATTATGATGACACACAATGGGCCTGCCTTGCATATTGCCCCACCTGGCCAAGCAAGTAAATGTGCCAGAAAATAACATGCAAAAACAAATAACACACATATCAAATATGTACATTTTACAAATGCACCACGTCGGTGCTTTGTTGGATTCTGAAATGTCATGGGTTGCGGCCCGCAGGTGCTCGGGCCCGCCATTGCCGCTTGCGGCTATATTTAGGGCCCGAGCACCGAAGGGCGCAAGGCCCTATTGTTTTTGTAAGGATTATTATTATTATTATTATTATTATTATTTATTATTGTTATTCCACTTTTTTGCTTTCCTGTTTTCGAGGTGGTTAACATGGTCGAAACCTCTTGAAATTTGGCACACACGTCAGGTGTCATGCATCGCAGTTAGGTACAAGAGCTTGACCCCGGGCGTGGCCCAGGGACTCGCTAGCGCCTCTTTAGGTGACTGATCCCGTGGTTGGCAAATATTTTGAGGTGGTTAACATAATCGAAAACGCATGAAATTTAGCACACACATCAAGTGGTATAGTGAATAGACAGGGATAAAAGCTTGGCACCGGGCGTTGCCCAGGAACTCCATAGCGCCCCCTTACGTCACAGTGACTTGTGGTTGGCATATAGTTTTAGATACACACACCAAATTTGGTGGGTGTATGTAACTCCCAAAAACAAACAACTTTTGTATTAACATGCCATTAGCCACGCCCACAGGAAGTGAGGTAATTGAGATTTTGTGCGTTGTGGACATGATCAATTTTAACATACTCCTCCTAGACGGTTGATCCGATTCATGTCAAAGTTGGTATACATGACTCCGAGATGTTCCTGATGATAAATTGTGAAGCGTTTTTTTGATATGTTGCAATTTGACGAAATGGCGAAATTATTAATTTTAATACCCTTCCACACAAACAATAAATGTGTCATAATTCACCATGCATGGCTTGAAATGTTTTACATTTCACAGGTCATTAAAGACCATGTTAATGACAATATTCACATGCCCATAATGCATGTTTGGCATAGCGCCACCAACTGGCAACAGAAAGAATGGCAATTATGCTGATTTCACATGATCAATTTGAACATACTCCTCCTAGACGGTTTGTCAGATTCATTTGAAATTTGGCAAACATTATGCCAAGATGTCGCTGATGTTAAATTGTGAAGGGATTTTTAAATGTTGTAATATATTTGATATGATTTTAATATCTCACTACATAAACAGGAAATGTGTCACAAATCACAGTGCATTGAATGAATGGTCTGAAACTTCTCAGGTTAATAGATATCATGATTATGGTGATATCCAGACATCTAATGGGCCTGCATGGCATAGCGCCACCACCTGGCCAAGCAGGAAATGTGCCAGAAATGGACAATGCCTTAAGTAATTGATCTGAAACTTTATAAAATATTGGATATCATTATTGTGATGATATTCACATGCGTAATTCACAGGCCTAGCATAGCGCCACCTTCTGGCCAAGCAGGAAATGTGCCAGAAATGCTCTATGCTTTGAATAAATGGTCTGAAACTTTTCAGGTTAATAGATATTATGATTAGATGATATCCAGACACCCAATGGGCCTGCCTGGCATAGCGCCACCACCTGGTCAAGCAGTAAATGTGCCAGAAATGGGCAATGCCTTAAGTGATTGATCTGATAGTTTACAAACATTTTGGATATCATTATTGTGATGATATTCACATGTGTAATGTTCTTTGCTTAAAATGAATGGTCTGAAATTTCTCAGGTTAATATATATTATGATTATGATGACACCCAATGGGCCTGCCTTGCATTACGCCCCCACCTGGCCAAGCGAGTAAATGTGGCAGAAAATAAAATACAAAAACAAATAGCACACGCATCAAATATGTACATTTCACAAACGCACCACTTCGGTGCTTTGTTGGATTCCGACATGTCATCGGTTGCGGCCCGCAGGTGCTCGGGCCCGCCATTGCCGCTTGCGGCTATATTTAGGGCCCGAGCACCGAAGGGCGCAAGGCCCTATTGTTTTTGTAAGGATTATTATTAGGGGTCCGAGCAGCGTAGCTGCAGGAACCCTATTGTTTCTGTACCGTTCATTTTTTGGCCAAAATTCTGTAAAAATCATACTACAGCCTAAACCGTAACTCCAAAACTCTTGAAATTTTCAGGTATGGTTACCAGTACCCCCCTCTACCCATAACCCAAAATTTGGGGTACTGCACCCAAAGGTGGCGCTATTGAAAAAAAAAGTTAATTATGCTTATTTCTCCTTACCAGATTCACCTAGACTCAAAATTCTTTCAGAATATTAATCTCTAAACTCAGATGCATCTTTTTGGCCCTGGTCTTATGGTCTACAAATGTTTACTTTTTCCACAATTTCATGGAAAAGCCAAACATTATAAAAAGTTTCACACTCTTCAAAAATAATCGAATCTTCACCAAAATTCTCACAGACAATGTTTAGACCAAGCCTCACAAAAGTTATCGCTCAGAATTTTGATATTTTGTTCCATTTCAGAGATATAGGCCAATAAAGTTAGACCACTTAGGCCTTTTTTCCTAGATCACCTATATTCCTATAAACCATAAGTCCTAGAAACTTGACATTTTCAAGTATTGTTACCAGTACCCCCCACTACCCATAACCCAAATTTGGGGTACTGCACCCAAAGGTGGCGCTCTTGTCAAAAACGCTTATTTCTCCTTACCAGATTCACCTAGACTCAAAATTCTTTCATCATATTAATCTCTACATTCAGATGCATCTTTTTCACCCTGGTCTTATGCTCTAAAAATGTTTACTTTTGCCACAATTTCAGAGAAAAGCCAAACATCATAAAAAGTTTCACAGGCTTCAAAAATTATCAAATCTTCACCAAAATTCTCACAGACAATGTTTAGACAAAGCCTCACAAAAGTTATCAAAAGAATTTGGATACGTTGTTCCATTTCAGAGATATAGGCCAATAAAGTTCGACCACTCAGCCCATTTCTCCTATATCACCTATATTCCTATATGAGTAATTTTTTTTTCTTGGATAACAACCATACAACCATCATTAGGTGGATACCATTAACAGTGCACATTTTCAGATATGTACTCTTTTTTATAAAGCCCTTAATTCTATTGTCAAATGTATGCTAGGAATTTTCTTGATGTTGTGTGTTTACCAACACATATTTTCACCATTTGAATGTGACTGCTGAATGTGTATGATTGTCAGTGGCAGAGTGGGATAATGCCTAGTGCTGGTGTTTGTTAGGTTGAGAGTTCGAATCCTGCTAGAGCTTTAGGCTCAAGATGCACATGCTATTGGTTATTGAAGATTCACACTATTGAACAGCACCTGAATGACATCAGACAATTAACATTCACACTCATTAGTTGCCAAGAATCAGAATGCCGACACACTCTATGACATATAGGGGAACTTCTTTGTTTACTATTTTTCCTTCATCATTAAGTCTATCATGTTTATATTTCATCCATTACTGTTCTTCTCTATAAATGTCTAATTGCCCCAGAATATCCAAAAGTTTTCAGGTGTACTCTTTCAGGAAAGCCCTTCATTTTATTGTCAAATGTGTACTTGGAGTTTTTCTTGTGTGTTTACCAACACACATTTTCACCATTTGAATGTGACTGCTGATTGTGTATGATTGTCAGTGGCAGAGTGGGATAATGCCTAGTGCTGGTGTTTGTTAGGTTGAGAGTTCGAATCCTGCTAGAGCTTTAGGCTCAAGATGCACATGCTATTGGTTATTGAAGATTCACACTATTGAACAGCACCTGAATGACATCAGACAATTAACATTCACACTCATTAGTTGCCAAGAATCAGAATGCCGACACACTCTATGACATATAGGGGAACTTCTTTGTTTACTATTTTTCCTTCATCATTAAGTCTATCATATTTATATTTCATCCATTACTGTTCTTCTCTATAAATGTCTATTTGCCCCAGAATATCCAAAGGTTTTCAGGTGTATTTTTTCAGGAAAGCCCTTCATTTTATTGTCAAATATATACTTGGAGTTTTTCTTGTGTGTTTACCAACACACATTTTCACCATGTGAATGTGACTACCCAATATGTAGGATTGTCAGTGGCTCAGTGGGATAATGCCTAGTGCTGGTCTTTGTTAGGTTGAGGGTTCGAATCCCCGGTAGTGCTTTAGGCTCTAGCTCGAATACTATTGGTTATTGAAGATTCACACCATTGAACAGCACCTGAATGACATCAGGCAATCAACATTCACACTCATCAGTTGCCAAGAATCAGAATGCCGAGACACTCTATGACATTCAGGGGAACTTCTTTGTTTACTATTTTTCCTTCATCATTAAGTCTATCATATTTATATTTAATCTATTAGTGTTCATCTCTACAAATGTCTAATCGCCCCTCCATGCTTGGAGTTTTTCTTGTGTGTTTACCAATACACATTTTCACCATGTGAATGTGACTGGGCAACATGTAGGATTGACAGTGGCTCAGTGGGATAATGCCTTGTACTGGTGATCCTTAGGTTGAGAGTTCAAATCCCACTTGAAGCATTAGTGAGTTGTGGATGTTAGCATACTACAATAGAATGCTGTTGGTTTGTAGAGGATAACACACTATAACATTACAGCTACTTGTCAATATGGACTTGTAGTGCAAGGCAAGTATTACTGTATAATTATAAGCTGTAGCCTATAATTATTTGTTATTCTTATAATATTTGTCATTTCTTATACATATTTAGTCGGCTCTTCCACTTGACAGAACAACTCTATATCGGTTAAGGATGTCACGCATGAAACAATGCTGCAGAAACATGAAAATACGACTTTGAGTTTAGTAGGCTATAATTTTCAGTTCCTGTTTATCTATTGCACAATGGGTAATAATTTAAAGGAATCATGTTGCAGTCTTGTAAATAGTGACCCTGCAAGATCCCTAGTCATTGCAAAATCATAGTCTGTGACTTAAAACTCTACTACTTGTCTTTAGATGTGAGAGGGTCTGAGACTGTAGTCTTTCAAAAATCTTTTCCAAATCTTTGCAAATCTTTCCAAAGTTTACCCGCTGGGAAACCCTGTAGCTCCGGAGCAGGGGCTCAGACCAGGATAAATTGTTTGCTCGCCCTCAGTTCGCTCTTTTGTTCATCTCAACCCAGCACTCCAGTGTGTCCTGCTCTGTGTGCGTCTTTGAGTTAACGTAAGTCATCACTTTAATCACCCTCACTATGACTTTTGTGATGTTTATCAGTTTGTAGAGTAGCTCTGCCATCATGTGTAAAGTTAAGGTCTTTGTTTGTTGGTTTGGTGTGTTGGAGTCCCATGTGAGAGATTAGGTGATGTTGGTTGACTTGGGATGTCAAGTATTGTTTAGTTGTACCTTATATAGCCATATGATTTCAGTTTTTAATGTTCAAATGTCAATTGGTTTGTTTCTGAGTTGGGATCTGTACTGATTTACCCCATTTCACTGATTACTCCATTTTCTGTTTGTTTCCTCTTTGATGCAGCACACATACAAGTAAAGAACAAAAGAACAGATGAATTGAAACTCAAATAAAGTTAACTTGTGTTGCACCGAAACCTGCCATCTCCGTGTCATCACTCCATACCATTGAGCCTTCTGAGTCACACCATTGAACAGCACCTGAATGACATCAGGCAATTAACATTCACACTCATTACACACTGCTGGTGTTTGTTAGGTTGAGAGTTCAAATCCTGCTAGAGCTTGAAGCTCAAGATGCACATGCTATTGGTTATTGAAGATTGACACCATTGAACAGCACCTGAATGACATCAGGCAATTAACATTCACACTCATTAGTTGCCAAGAATCAGAATGCCGACACACTCTATGACATATAGGGGAACTTCTTTGTTTACTATTTTTCCTTCATCATTAAGTCTATCATATTTATATTTCATCCATTACTGTTCTTCTCTATAAATGTCTAATTGCACCAGAATATCCAAAAGTTTTCAGGTGTACTCTTTCAGGAAAGCCCTTCATTTTATTGTCAAATGTATACTTGGAGTTTTTCTTGTGTGTTTACCAACACACATTTTCACCATGTGAATGTGACTGCCTAATATGTCGGATTGTTAGTGGCTCAGAGGGATAATGCCTAGTGCTGGTGTTTGTTAGGTTGAGAGTTCGAATCCTGCTAGAGCTTTAGGCTCAAGATGCACATGCTATTGGTTATTGAAGAGTCACACCATTGAACAGCACCCGAATGACATCAGGCAATCAACATTCACACTCATTAGTTGCCAAGAATCAGAATGCCGACACACTCGAAGACATATAGGGGAACTTCTTTGTTTACTATTTTTCCTTCATCATTAAGTCTATCATATTTATATTTCATCCATTACTGTTCTTCTCTACAAATGTCTAATTGTCCCAGAATTTCCAAACGTTTTCAGGTGTTCTCTTTCAGGAAAGCCCTTCATTTTATTGTCAAATGTATACTTGGAGTTTTTCTTGTGTGTTTACCAATACACATTTTCACCATGTGAATGTGACTGGCAAAGATGTAGGATTGACAGTGGCTTAGTGGGATAATGCCTTGTACTGGTCATCCTTATGTTGAGTGTTCAAATCCCACCTGAAGCATTAGTGTTAAAATACTGTTGGGTTGTGGAGGTTAGCATACTAGAATAGAATGCTGTTGGGTTGTGGAGGTTAGCACACTATAACATTACAGCATTACAGCTACTTGTCAATATGGACTTGTAGTGCAAGGCAAGTATAACTGTATAATTATACGCTGTTTATCTTATTGACTCCGACACAGAACCCACCACCACAAATACAATTCAATTCTGTGGGAAACACTGCCTTCCATTATCAAACCCTTCATCTTATCCACAACAAATAAATAGTCCTGTAGAATCAAGTATTGTTAGAATACTGTTGGGTTGTGGAGGTTAGCACACTATAATGTTACAGCACAGGGTAATCCTAATTTTATGCATCAAATTTATTCCAATCCAACTCAAAAGTTTTGAACGACACAAAGTGAAGGTTTTATCCAGATCAAAACCAAGAATAGATTATGTGATCTAATCCAATTTCAGGATCCTTGTTTCCCTTTGAACAACCCATTTTCAAGATTTGATCCAATCCGATAGCTGAAATCCGGTAACTGAAATCCGATAACCGAAATCCGATCACGTTTCTTTTGAACAATTGTGCCCAAACAATCAAAGCATATGTAAAACTAAAAAGCTATGCCATCATGTTCGTTTTGCTCGGACCCCGTAAATCACCGCTTGCGGTTATATTTATTATTGGGGGCCTAGCAGCGAAGCTGCGAAGGCACCCATTGAGTTAGTAGTTTTTCCTATTATTATTGGGGGCCTAGCAGCGAAGCTGCGAAGGCACCCATTGAGTTAGTAGTTTTTCCTATTATTATTGGGGGCCTAGCAGCGAAGCTGCGAAGGCACCCATTGTTTTAGTAGTTTTTCCTATTATTATTATTATTGGGGGCCTAGCAGCGAAGCTGCGAAGGCACCCATTGTTTTAGTAGTTTTTCCTATTATTATTATTATTATTATTATTATTACACTTCTGCCATTGGAGTCTATGGCAGCCCATAGAACGCCTGGCTAAAAAGTGCAGATTTTTTGGCAGAAAGTTTCGGGACACTCCACTGACCACTCACACTCATTTACGGACCTCTAAACCCAGCCGTCTAGCGCCACCAACAGGTCAAAGTTTGGCTGAAAGTTGAAAAGCTGGGTTGAAAGGTATTTGCAAGTCATTATTATTATGAAATTTAGCGCCCTGATTCAGGACCGTCCCATGATCACTCTCACGAATTTACAAAGCTCTATGCCGAACACTCTAGCGCCACCAATAGGTCGAATCTGGACTCACATTTACGCATGTAACAATTGAACGGTGTGTTCGATTTTCACAAATTAAGCACCGTTGGAATCCCTGGACTGACTTGAGTTGATTGACCCCTATTACATCACTTTTGGCCATACTGGACCTCCGCCATATTGGATTTAGTCCAAACTCTACGAAAAGTTTCAGCGGTTACAAATTTCCTCAGATTTTCACGAAACTTGTTGGAGATGATCTTCTGCCCAAGCCGCACAAACGATACTGGTCAGATTTTTCAATTTCATTTTTGTTTGCCCGTGACAGCCAATCAAATATGGTGACGAGGACGCCAAACAGGAAGTGGACAAACATCTAGGTGACGCTTTGAGATAACATAACAAAACTCAAGACCATTAGTCAGGACACTGTCCCAATCACTCACACCAAATTTCATGCATATACATTGAACACACTAGCGCCACCACCAGTTTAATGCTGCACATGCGTTTATGCGCGTGATCCTTGACTCTTTTGTCTGATTTTCACAATTGAGGTAGCGTCTGAATCCTTGGACCATCCCGAGTTCATCGACTCCTATCCCGTCACTTTCTGCCATATTGGACCATCGCCATATTGGAATTGGTCTAAACTCTACGAAAAGTTTCAGCGGTCACAAATTTCATTTGATTTTCACAGAACTTGGCAGAGATGATCTTCAGACCGAGCCGCACAAACGATACTTGTCAGATTTTTCAGATTCCACTTTATTGGCCTATGGCAGCCAATCAAATATGGCCATGAAGCCGCAAAACAGGAAGTGGGCTAACATCTCGGAGACGCTTTAATGTATGAAGTCCAAACTGGGTACAGGGACTTTGTATCTGATTGTGAGGACACAGCAGGAAATTGGCATCATTTGGCCTCTATAGGGGGTGCTGTAATACAGGAAGTGAGCTTGTATCTCAGCAACGCTTTGGTGTACAAACTCCAAACTTAGTATAAGGACCTGTTACCTGATTATGATGATGCACTAGGAAATTGGAATCATTTGGCCTCTACAGGGGGCGCTGTAATACAGGAAGTGAGCTCGTATCTCAGCAACACTTTGGTGTATGAAGTCCAAACTTGGTAGAGGGACATGGTAGCTGATTGTGAGACCGCACAAAGACATTGGTGTAATTTGGCCTCTTGCTGTAAGTGCTTGCTCATGCCGTGGCAACGCCATTTCTGCTATAGCGCTCTGCTAGGCCCCCGCATTGCTGCTTGCAGCTATATTTATTATTATTATTACACTTCTGCCATTGGAGTCTATGGCAGCCCATAGAACGCCTGGCTAAAAAGTTCAGATTTTTTGCCAGAAAGTTTCGGGACACTCCACTGACCACTAACGCTAATTTACAGATCTCTAAACCCAGCCATCTAGCGCCACCAACAGGTCAAAGTTTGGCCGAAAGTTGAAAAGCTGGGTTGAAAGGTATTCACAAGTCATTATTATTATGAAATTTAGCGCCCTGATTCAGGACCGTCCCATGATCACTCTCACCAATATACAGAACTCTATGCCGAACACCCTAGCGCCACCAATAGGTCGAATCTGGACTCACATTTACGCATGTAACAATTGAACGGTGTGTTCGATTTTCACAAATTAAGCACCGTTGGAATCCCTGGACTGACTTGAGTTGATTGACCCCTATTACGTCACTTTCGGCCATACTGGACCTCCGCCATATTGGATTTAGTCCAAACTCTACGAAAAGTTTCAGCGGTTACAAATTTCCTCCGATTTTCACGAAACTTGTTAGAGATGATCTTCTGTCCGGGCCGAACAAACGATACTGGTCAGATTTTTCAATTTCATTTTTATTTGCCCGTGACAGCCAATCAAATATTGTGACGAAGCCGCCAAACAGGGAGTGGACAAACATCTAGGTGACGCTTTGAGTTAATATAACAAAACTCGAGACCATTAGTCAGGACACTGTCCCAATCACTCACACCAATTTTCGTGCATATACATTGAACACACTAGCGCCACCACCAGTTCAATGCTGGACATGCGTTCATGCGCGTGATCCTTGACTCTTTTGTCTGATTTTCACAATTGAGGTAGTGTCTGAATCCTTGGACCATACAGAGTTCATCGACCCCTAACCTATCACTTTCCGCCATATTGGACCTCCGCCATATTGGATTTAGTCCAAACTCTACGAAAAGTTTCAGCGGTTACAAATTTCATCCGATTTTCACAGAACTTGTCGGAGATGATCTTCAGACCGAGCCGCACAAACGATACTTGTCAGATTTTTTAATTTCATTTTTGTTTGCCCGTGACAGCCAATCAAATATGGCGATGAAGACACCAAACAGGAAGTGGGCTAACATCTCGGCTATGCTTTAATGTATGAAGTCCAAACTTGGTACAGGGACTTGGTATCTGATTGTGAGGACGCACTAGGAAATTGGCATCATGTGGCCTCTATAGGGGGCGCTGTAATACAGGAAATGAGCTTGTATCTCAGCAACGCTTTGGTGTACAAACTCCAAACTTGGTATAAGGACCTGTTACCTGATTATGATGACACACTAGGAAATTGGAATCATTTGGCCTCTATAGGGGGCGCTGCAATACAGGAAGTGAGCTCCTATCTTAGCAGCACTTTGATGTATGAAGTCCTAATTTGGTACAGGGACTTGGTACCTGATTGTGAGGACACAGTAGGAAATTGGCATCATTTGGCCTCTATAGGGGGCACTGTAATACAGGAAGTGAGCTCGTATCTCAGCAACACTTCGGTGTATGAAGTCCAAACTTGGTACAGGGACATATTAGCTGATTGTGAGGACATGAAGGAAAGTGGTCTCATTTGGCCTCTAGGGATGCTGTAATAATGAAAGTGAGCTCACATCTCAGCAACACTTTGCTGTATGAAGTCCAAACTTGGTAGAGGGACATGGTAGCTGATTGTGAGAACACACAAAGACATTGGTGTAATTTGTCATCTTGCTGCTGAGTGCTTGCTCTGCGCTCTGCTCTATAGCGCTCTGCTAGGCCCCCGCATTGCTGCTTGCAGCTATATTTGGGGGCCAAGCAGCGAAGCTGCGAAGGCACCCATTGAGTTACTAGCTTTTCCTATTATACTTCTGCCATTGGAGTCTATGGCAGCCCATAGAACGCCTGGCTAAAAAGTGCAGATTTTTTGGCAGAAAGTTTCGGGACACTCCACTGACCACTCACACTCATTTACGGACCTCTAAACCCAGCCGTCTAGCGCCACCAACAGGTCAAAGTTTGGCTGAAAGTTGAAAAGCTGGGTTGAAAGGTATTTGCAAGTCATTATTATTATGAAATTTAGCGCCCTGATTCAGGACCGTCCCATGATCACTCTCACGAATTTACAAAGCTCTATGCCGAACACTCTAGCGCCACCAATAGGTCGAATCTGGACTCACATTTACGCATGTAACAATTGAACGGTGTGTTCGATTTTCACAAATTAAGCACCGTTGGAATCCCTGGACTGACTTGAGTTGATTGACCCCTATTACATCACTTTTGGCCATACTGGACCTCCGCCATATTGGATTTAGTCCAAACTCTACGAAAAGTTTCAGCGGTTACAAATTTCCTCAGATTTTCACGAAACTTGTTGGAGATGATCTTCTGCCCAAGCCGCACAAACGATACTGGTCAGATTTTTCAATTTCATTTTTGTTTGCCCGTGACAGCCAATCAAATATGGTGACGAGGACGCCAAACAGGAAGTGGACAAACATCTAGGTGACGCTTTGAGATAACATAACAAAACTCAAGACCATTAGTCAGGACACTGTCCCAATCACTCACACCAAATTTCATGCATATACATTGAACACACTAGCGCCACCACCAGTTTAATGCTGCACATGCGTTTATGCGCGTGATCCTTGACTCTTTTGTCTGATTTTCACAATTGAGGTAGCGTCTGAATCCTTGGACCATCCCGAGTTCATCGACTCCTATCCCGTCACTTTCTGCCATATTGGACCATCGCCATATTGGAATTGGTCTAAACTCTACGAAAAGTTTCAGCGGTCACAAATTTCATTTGATTTTCACAGAACTTGGCAGAGATGATCTTCAGACCGAGCCGCACAAACGATACTTGTCAGATTTTTCAGATTCCACTTTATTGGCCTATGGCAGCCAATCAAATATGGCCATGAAGCCGCAAAACAGGAAGTGGGCTAACATCTCGGAGACGCTTTAATGTATGAAGTCCAAACTGGGTACAGGGACTTTGTATCTGATTGTGAGGACACAGCAGGAAATTGGCATCATTTGGCCTCTATAGGGGGTGCTGTAATACAGGAAGTGAGCTTGTATCTCAGCAACGCTTTGGTGTACAAACTCCAAACTTAGTATAAGGACCTGTTACCTGATTATGATGATGCACTAGGAAATTGGAATCATTTGGCCTCTACAGGGGGCGCTGTAATACAGGAAGTGAGCTCGTATCTCAGCAACACTTTGGTGTATGAAGTCCAAACTTGGTAGAGGGACATGGTAGCTGATTGTGAGACCGCACAAAGACATTGGTGTAATTTGGCCTCTTGCTGTAAGTGCTTGCTCATGCCGTGGCAACGCCATTTCTGCTATAGCGCTCTGCTAGGCCCCCGCATTGCTGCTTGCAGCTATATTTATTATTATTATTACACTTCTGCCATTGGAGTCTATGGCAGCCCATAGAACGCCTGGCTAAAAAGTTCAGATTTTTCCGTCGAAAGTTTCGGGACACTCCACTGACCACTCACACTTATTTACGGACCTCTAAACCCAGCCGTCTAGCGCCACCAACAGGTCAAAGTTTGGCCGAAAGTTGAAAAGCTGGGTTGAAAGGTATTTGCAAGTCATTATTATTATGAAATTTAGCGCCCTGATTCAGGAATGTCCCATGATCACTCTCACCAATTTACAGAACTCTATGCCGAACACTCTAGCGCCACCAATGGGTCGAATCTGGACTCACATTCACGCATGTAACAATTGAACGGTGTGTTCGATTTTCACAAATCAAGCACCGTTGGAATCCCTGGACTGACTTGAGTTGAATGACCCCTACTACGTCACTTTCCGCCATACTGGACCTCCGCCATATTGGATTTAGTCCAAACTCTACGAAAATGTTCAGCGTTTATACATTTCTTCCGATTTTCATGACACTTGGCTGAGATGATCATCAGACCGAGCCGCACAAAAGATACTTGGCAGATTTGTCAATTTCAAGTTTGTTTTCCCGTGACAGCCAATCAAATATGGTGACGAAGCCGCCAAACAGGAAGTGGACAAACATCTAGGTGACGCTTTGAGTTAACATAACAAAACTCGAGACCATTAGTCAGGACACTGTCCCAATCACTCACACCAATTTTCATGCATATACATTGGACACACTAGCGCCACCACCAGTTTAATGCTGGACATGCGTTCATGCGCGTGATCCTTGACTCTTTTGTCTGATTTTCACAATTGAGGTAGCGTCTGAATCCTTGGACCATCCCGAGTTCATCGACTCCTATCCCATCACTTTCCGCCATATTGGACCTCCGCCATATTGGAATTGGTCTAAACTCTACGAAAAGTTTCAGCGGTCCCAAATTTCATTTGATTTTCACAGAACTTGGCAGAGATGATCTTCAGACCGAGCCGCACAAACGATACTTGTCAGATTTTTTAATTTCATTTTTGTTTGCCCGTGACAGACAATCAAATATGGCGATGAAGCCACCAAACAGGAAGTGGGCTAACATCTCGGCTATGCTTTAATGTATGAAGTCCAAACTTGGTACAGGGACTTTGTATCTGATTGTGAGGACACGGTAAGAAATTCACATCATTTGGCCTCTATAGGGGGCGCTGTAATACAGGAAGTGTATCTCAGCAACAGTTCGGTGTATGAAGTCCAAACTTGGTACAGGGACTTCGTATCTGATCGTGAGGACACAGCAAGAAAATTGGCATCATTTGGCCTCTATAGGGGGCGCTGTATTACAGGAAGTGAGCTCGTATCTCAGCAACACTTCGGTGTATGAAGTCCAAACTTGGTATAGGGACATATTAGCTGATTGTGAGGACATGAAGGAAAGTTGTCTCATTTGGCCTCTAGGGGTGCTGTAATAAAGAAAGTGAGCTCACATCTCAGCAACACTTTGGTGTATGAAGTCCAAACTTGGTAGAGGGACATGGTAGCTGATTGTGAGAACGCACAGACATTGGTGTAATTTGGCCTCTTGCTGTAAGTGCTTGCTCATGCCATGGCAACGCCATTCCTGCTATAGCGCTCTGCTAGGCCCCCGCATTGCTGCTTGCAGCTATATTTGGGGGCCTAGCAGCGAAGCTGCGAAGGCACCCATTGTTTTAGTAGTTTTTCCTATTATTGGGGGCCTAGCAGCGAAGCTGCGAAGGCACCCATTGTTTTAGTAGTTTTTCCTATTATTATTGGGGGCCTAGCAGCGAAGCTGCGAAGGCACCCATTGTTTTAGTAGTTTTTCCTATTATTATTGGGGGCCAAGCAGCGAAGCTGCGAAGGCACCCATTGAGTTACTAGCTTTTCCTATTATACTTCTGCCATTGGAGTCTATGGCAGCCCATAGAACGCCTGGCTAAAAAGTGCAGATTTTTTGGCAGAAAGTTTCGGGACACTCCACTGACCACTCACGCTCATTTACGGATCTCTAAACCCAGCCGTCTAGCGCCACCAACGGGTCAAAATTTGGCCGAAAATAGAACCGCTGGGTCTAAAGTTATGAAATTCGGCGCACTGATTCAGAACCATCCCATGATCACTCTCACCAATTTACAGAACTCTATGGCCAACACTCTAGCGCCACCAATGGGTCGAACCTGGATTGCATTCACGCATGTGACCATTGAACGGTGGGTCCGATTTTCACAAATCAGGCACTGCTGTAATCCCTGGACCGACCTGAATTCAATGACTCCTATTACGTCACTTTCCGCCATATTGGACCTCCGCCATATTGGATTTAGTCCAAACTCTACGAAAAGTTTCAGCGGTTACAAATTTCCTCAGATTTTCACGAAACTTGTTGGAGATGATCTTCTGCCCGAGCCGCACAAACGATACTGGTCAGATTTTTCAATTTCATTTTTGTTTGCCCGTGACAGCCAATCAAATATGGTGACGAGGACGCCAAACAGGAAGTGGACAAACATCTAGGTGATGCTTTGAGTTAACATAACAAAACTCGAGACCATTAGTCGGGACACTGTCCCAATCACTCACACCAATTTTCATGCATATACATTGAACACAGTAGCGCCACCACCAGTTTAGTGCTGCACATGCGTTCATGCGCGTGATCCTTGACTCTTTTGTCTGATTTTCACAATTGAGGTAGCATCTGAATCCTTGGACCATCCCGAGTTCATCGACTCCTATCCCATCACTTTCCGCCATATTGGACCTCCGCCATATTGGAATTGGTCTAAACTCTACGAAAAGTTTCAGCGGTCCCAGATTTCATTTGATTTTCACAGAACTTGGCAGAGATGATCTTCAGACCGAGCCGCACAAACGATACTTGTCAGATTTTTTTATTTCATTTTTGTTTGCCCGTGACAGACAATCAAATATGGCGATGAAGCCACCAAACAGGAAGTGGGCTAACATCTCGGCTATGCTTTAATGTATGAAGTCCAAACTTGGTACAGGGACTTTGTATCTGATTGTGAGGACACGGTAAGAAATTGGCATCATTTGGCCTCTATAGGGGGCGCTGTAATACAGGAAGTGAGCTTGTATCTCAGCAACGCTTTGGTGTACAAAGTCCAAACTTAGTATAAGGACCTGTTACCTGATTATGATGATGCACTAGGAAATTGGAATCATTTGGCCTCCATAGGGGGCGCTGTAATACAGGAAGTGAGCTCGTATCTCAGCAACACTTTGGTGTATGAAGTCCAAACGTGGTACAGGGACATATTAGCTGATTGTGAGGACATGAAGGAAAGTGTTCTCATTTGGCCTCTAGGGGTGCTGTAATAATGAAAGTGAGCTCACATCTCAGCAACACTTTGGTGTATGAAGTCCAAACTTGGTAGAGGGACATGGTAGCTGATTGTGAGACCGCACAAAGACATTGGTGTAATTTGGCCTCTTGCTGTAAGTGCTTGCTGATGCCGTGGCAACGCCATTTCTGCTATAGCGCTCTGCTAGGCCCCCGCATTGCTGCTTGCAGCTATATTTATTATTATTATTACACTTCTGCCATTGGAGTCTATGGCAGCCCATAGAACGCCTGGCTAAAAAGTTCAGATTTTTTCGTCGAAAGTTTCGGGACACTCCACTGACCACTCACACTCATTTACGGACCTCTAAACCCAGCCGTCTAGCGCCACCAACAGGTCAAAGTTTGGCTGAAAGTTGAAAAGCTGGGTTGAAAGGTATTTGCAAGTCATTATTATTATGAAATTTAGCGCCCTGATTCAGGACCGTCCCATGATCACTCTCACGAATTTACAAAGCTCTATGCCGAACACTCTAGCGCCACCAATAGGTCGAATCTGGACTCACATTTACGCATGTAACAATTGAACGGTGTGTTCGATTTTCACAAATTAAGCACCGTTGGAATCCCTGGACTGACTTGAGTTGATTGACCCCTATTACGTCACTTTTGGCCATACTGGACCTCCGCCATATTGGATTTAGTCCAAACTCTACGAAAAGTTTCAGCGGTTACAAATTTCCTCAGATTTTCACGAAACTTGTTGGAGATGATCTTCTGCCCGAGCCGCACAAACGATACTGGTCAGATTTTTCAATTTCATTTTTGTTTGCCCGTGACAGCCAATCAAATATGGTGACGAGGACGCCAAACAGGAAGTGGACAAACATCTAGGTGATGCTTTGAGTTAACATAACAAAACTCGAGACCATTAGTCGGGACACTGTCCCAATCACTCACACCAATTTTCATGCATATACATTGAACACAGTAGCGCCACCACCAGTTTAGTGCTGCACATGCGTTCATGCGCGTGATCCTTGACTCTTTTGTCTGATTTTCACAATTGAGGTAGCATCTGAATCCTTGGACCATCCCGAGTTCATCGACTCCTATCCCATCACTTTCCGCCATATTGGACCTCCGCCATATTGGAATTGGTCTAAACTCTACGAAAAGTTTCAGCGGTCCCAGATTTCATTTGATTTTCACAGAACTTGGCAGAGATGATCTTCAGACCGAGCCGCACAAACGATACTTGTCAGATTTTTTTATTTCATTTTTGTTTGCCCGTGACAGACAATCAAATATGGCGATGAAGCCACCAAACAGGAAGTGGGCTAACATCTCGGCTATGCTTTAATGTATGAAGTCCAAACTTGGTACAGGGACTTTGTATCTGATTGTGAGGACACGGTAAGAAATTGGCATCATTTGGCCTCTATAGGGGGCGCTGTAATACAGGAAGTGAGCTTGTATCTCAGCAACGCTTTGGTGTACAAAGTCCAAACTTAGTATAAGGACCTGTTACCTGATTATGATGATGCACTAGGAAATTGGAATCATTTGGCCTCCATAGGGGGCGCTGTAATACAGGAAGTGAGCTCGTATCTCAGCAACACTTTGGTGTATGAAGTCCAAACTTGGTACAGGGACATATTAGCTGATTGTGAGGACATGAAGGAAAGTGTTCTCATTTGGCCTCTAGGGGTGCTGTAATAATGAAAGTGAGCTCACATCTCAGCAACACTTTGGTGTATGAAGTCCAAACTTGGTAGAGGGACATGGTAGCTGATTGTGAGACCGCACAAAGACATTGGTGTAATTTGGCCTCTTGCTGTAAGTGCTTGCTGATGCCGTGGCAACGCCATTTCTGCTATAGCGCTCTGCTAGGCCCCCGCATTGCTGCTTGCAGCTATATTTGGGGGCCAAGCAGCGAAGCTGCGAAGGCACCCATTGAGTTACTAGCTTTTCCTATTATACTTCTGCCATTGGAATCTATGGCAGCCCATAGAACGCCTGGCTAAAAAGTGCTGAAATTTGGCAGAAAGTTTCGGGACACTCCACTGACCACTCACACTCATTTACGGATCTCTAAACCCAGCCGTCTAGCGCCACCAACAGGTCAAAATTTGGCCGAAAATTGAACCGCTGGGTCTAAAGTTATGAAATTTGGTACACTGATTCAGCATTGTCCCATGATCACTCTCACCAATTTACAGAACTCTATGCCCAACACTCTAGCGCCACCAATGGGTCGAACCTGGATTGCATTCACGCATGTGACAATTGAACGGTGCGTCCGATTTTCACATATCAGGCACCGTTGGAATCCCTGGACCGACCTAAGTTCAATGACCCCTATTACGTCACTTTCTGCCATATTGGACCTCCGCCATATTGGATTTAGTCCAAACTCTACGAAAAGTTTCAGCGGTCAGAAATTTCATCCGATTTTCACGAAACTTGGCGGAGATGATCTTCTGCCCGAGCCGCACAAAAGATACTAGTCAGATTTTTCAATTTCATTTTTGTTTGCCCGTGACAGCTAATCAAATATGGCGATGAAGCCGCCAAACAGGAAGTGGACTAACATCTCCGTGGTTCTTTGAGTTAACATAACAAAACTCGATACCATTAGTCAGGACACTGTCCCAATCACTCACAGCAATTTTTATGCATATACATTGAACACTCTAGCGCCACCACCAGTTCAATGCTGGACATGCGTTCATGCGCGTGATCCTTGACTCTTTTGTCTGATTTTTACAATAGAGGTAGCGTCTGAATCCTTGGACCATCCCGAGTTCATCGACTCCTATCCAGTCACTTTCCGCCATATTGGACCTCCGCCATATTGGATTTAGTCCAAACTCTACGAAAAATTTCAGCGGTTACAAATTTCATCTGATTTTCACGGAACTTGGCGGAGATGATCTTCTGCCCGAGCCGCACAAAAGATACTTGCCAGATTTTTCAATTTCAATTTTGTTTGCCCGTGACAGCCAATCAAATACGGTGACGAAGCCGCCAAACAGGAAGTGGGCTAACATCTCGGCTATGCTTTAATGTATGAAGTCCAAACTTGGTATGGGGACTTGCTATCTGATTGTGAGGACACACTACGAAATTGGTATCATGTGGCCTCTATAGGGGGCGCTGTAATACAGGAAGTGAGCTTGTATCTCAGCAACGCTTCGGTGTAAAAAGTCCAAACTTGGTATAAGGACCTGTTACCTGATTATGATGACGCACTAGGAAATTGGAATAATTTGGCCTCTATAGGGGGCGCTGCAATACAGGAAGTGAGCTCCTATCTTAGCAACGCTTTGATGTATGAAGTCCAAACTTGGTACAGGGACTTGGTACCTCATTGTGAGGACACAGTAGGAAATTGGCATCATTTGGCCTCTATAGGGGGCGCTATAATACAAGAAGTGGGCTCATATCTCAGCAACGCTTCGTTGTATGAAGTCCAAACTTGATACATGGACATATTAGCTGATTGTGAGGACATGCAAGGAAAGTGGTCTCATTTGACCTCTAGGGGTGCTGTAATAAAGAAAGTGAGCTCACATCTCAGCAACACTTTGGTGTATGAAGTCCAAACTTGGTAGAGGGACATGGTAGCTGATTGTGAGAACGCACAAGGACATTGGTGAAATTTGGCCTCTAGGGGCGCTGTAACAAAGTAAATGAGCTTATTTCTCAGCCATTCTTTATCCAATTGCAATCAATTGCTGTGAGTGCTTGCTCATAGCATGACAATGCCATTCCTGCTATTGCGCACTGCTTGGCCCCCGCATTGCTGCTTGCAGCTATATTTATTATTATTATTACACTTCTGCCATTGGAGTCTATGGCAGCCCATAGAACGCCTGGCTAAAAAGTGCAGATTTTTTGGCAGAAAGTTTCGGGACACTCCACTGACCACTCACACTCATTTACGGACCTCTAAACCCAGCCGTCTAGCGCCACCAACAGGTCAAAGTTTGGCTGAAAGTTGAAAAGCTGGGTTGAAAGGTATTTGCAAGTCATTATTATTATTAAATTTAGCGCCCTGATTCAGGACCGTCCCATGATCACTCTCACGAATTTACAAAGCTCTATGCCGAACACTCTAGCGCCACCAATAGGTCGAATCTGGACTCACATTTACGCATGTAACAATTGAACGGTGTGTTCGATTTTCACAAATTAAGCACCGTTGGAATCCCTGGACTGACTTGAGTTGATTGACCCCTATTACATCACTTTTGGCCATACTGGACCTCCGCCATATTGGATTTAGTCCAAACTCTACGAAAAGTTTCAGCGGTTACAAATTTCCTCAGATTTTCACGAAACTTGTTGGAGATGATCTTCTGCCCAAGCCGCACAAACGATACTGGTCAGATTTTTCAATTTCATTTTTGTTTGCCCGTGACAGCCAATCAAATATGGTGACGAGGACGCCAAACAGGAAGTGGACAAACATCTAGGTGACGCTTTGAGATAACATAACAAAACTCAAGACCATTAGTCAGGACACTGTCCCAATCACTCACACCAAATTTCATGCATATACATTGAACACACTAGCGCCACCACCAGTTTAATGCTGCACATGCGTTTATGCGCGTGATCCTTGACTCTTTTGTCTGATTTTCACAATTGAGGTAGCGTCTGAATCCTTGGACCATCCCGAGTTCATCGACTCCTATCCCGTCACTTTCTGCCATATTGGACCATCGCCATATTGGAATTGGTCTAAACTCTACGAAAAGTTTCAGCGGTCACAAATTTCATTTGATTTTCACAGAACTTGGCAGAGATGATCTTCAGACCGAGCCGCACAAACGATACTTGTCAGATTTTTCAGATTCCACTTTATTGGCCTATGGCAGCCAATCAAATATGGCCATGAAGCCGCAAAACAGGAAGTGGGCTAACATCTCGGAGACGCTTTAATGTATGAAGTCCAAACTGGGTACAGGGACTTTGTATCTGATTGTGAGGACACAGCAGGAAATTGGCATCATTTGGCCTCTATAGGGGGTGCTGTAATACAGGAAGTGAGCTTGTATCTCAGCAACGCTTTGGTGTACAAACTCCAAACTTAGTATAAGGACCTGTTACCTGATTATGATGATGCACTAGGAAATTGGAATCATTTGGCCTCTACAGGGGGCGCTGTAATACAGGAAGTGAGCTCGTATCTCAGCAACACTTTGGTGTATGAAGTCCAAACTTGGTAGAGGGACATGGTAGCTGATTGTGAGACCGCACAAAGACATTGGTGTAATTTGGCCTCTTGCTGTAAGTGCTTGCTCATGCCGTGGCAACGCCATTTCTGCTATAGCGCTCTGCTAGGCCCCCGCATTGCTGCTTGCAGCTATATTTGGGGGCCAAGCAGCGAAGCTGCGAAGGCACCCATTGAGTTACTAGCTTTTCCTATTATTACACTTCTGCCATTGGAGTCTATGGCAGCCCATAGAACGCCTGGCTAAAAAGTTCAGATTTTTTGGCAGAAAGTTTCGGGACACTCCACTGACCACTCACACTCATTTACGGACCTCTAAACCCAGCCATCTAGCGCCACCAACAGGTCAAAATCTGGCCGAAAATTGAACCGCTGGGTCTAAAGTTATGACATTTGGCACACTGATTCAGCACTGTCCCATGATGACTCTCACCAATTTACAGAACTCTATGCCCAACACTCTAGCGCCACCAATGGGTCGAACCTGGATTGCATTCACGCATGTGACCATTGAACGGTGCGTCCGATTTTCACATATCAGGCACCGTTGGAATCCCTGGACCGACCTAATTTCAATGAACCCTATTACGTCACTTTCCGCCATATTGGACCTCCGTCATATTGGATTTAGTCCAAACTCTACAAAAAGTTTCAGCGGTCAGAAATTTCATCCGATTTTCATGGAACTTGGCGGAGATGATCTTCTTCCCGAGCCGCACAAAAGATACTTGTCAGATTTTTCAATTTCATTTTTGTTTGCCCGTGACAGCCAATCAAATATGGCGATGAAGCTGCCAAACAGGAAGTGGACTAACATCTCTGTGGCATTTTGAGCTAACATAACAAAACTCGGTACCATTAGTCAGGACACTGTCCCAATCTCTCACAGCAATTTTTATGCATACATTGAATACTCTAGCGCCACCACCAGTTTAATGCTGGACATGCGTTCATGCGCGTATTCCTTGACTCTTTTGTCTGATTTTCACAATTGAGGTAGCGTCTGAATCCCTGGACCATCCCGAGTTCATCGACTCCTATCCCGTCACTTTCTGCAATATTGGACCTCCGACATATTGGATTTAGTCCAAACTCTACGAAAAGTTTCAGCGGTTACAAATTTCATCCGATTTTCACAGAACTTGGCGGAGATGATCTTCTGCCCGAGCCGCAAAAACGATACTTGTCAGATTTTTCAATTTCATTTTTGTTTGCCTGTAACAGCCAATCAAATATGGTGATGAAGCCGCCAAACAGGAAGTGGACTAACATCTCCGTGACGCTTTGAGTTAACATAACAAAACTCGATACCATTAGTCAGGACACTGTCCCAATCACTCACAGCAATTTTTATGCATATACATTGAACACTCTAGCGCCACCACCAGTTCAATGCTGGACATGCGTTCATGCGCGTGATCCTTGACTCTTTTGTCTGATTTTCACAATTGAGGTAGCGTCTTAATCCTTGGAACATCCCAAGTTCATCGACCCCTATCCCGTCACTTTCCGCCATATTGGACCTCCGCCATGTTGGATTTAGTCCAAACTCTACGAAAAGTTTCAGCGGTTACAAATTTCTTCCGATTTTCTCAGAACTTGGCGGAGATGATCTTCAGACCGAGCCGCACAAACGATACTTGTCAGATTTTTTAATTTTAAGTTTATTTGCCCGTGACAGCAAATCACACATGGCGACGATGCCGCCTAACAGGAAGTGGGCTAACATCTCGGCTACGCTTTAATGTATGAAGTCCAAACTTGGTACAGGGACTTGGTATCTGATTGTGAGGACGCACTAGGAAATTGGCATCATTTGGCCTCTATAGGGGGCGCTGCAATACAGGAAGTGAGCTTGTATCTCAGCAATGCTTTGATGTACGAAGTCCAAACTTGGTATAGAGACTTGGTACCTGATTGTGGGGATGCACTAGGAAATTGGCGTCATTTGGCCTCTACAGGGGGCGCTGCAATACAGGAAGTGAGCTTGTATCTCAGCAACGCTTTGATGTATGAAGTCCAAACTTGGTACAGGGACTTGGTATCTGATTGTGAGGACACAGTAGGAAATTGGCATCATTTGGCCTCTATAGGGGGCGCTGTAATACAGGAAGTGGGCTCATATCTCAGCAACGCTTCGTTGTATGAAGTCCAAACTTGATACATGGACATATTAGCTGATTGTGAGGATATGCAAGGAAAGTGGTCTCATTTGGCCTCTAGGGGTGTTGCAATAAAGAAAGTGAGCTCACATCTCAGCAACACTTTGGTGTATGAAGTCCAAACTTGGTAGACGGATATGGGAGCTGATTGTAAGAACGCACAAGGACATTGGTGTAATTTGGCCTCTAGTTGTGCTTTAACAAAGTAAATTAGCTTATTTCTCAGCCGTTCTTTATCCAATTGCCATCAAACTTGCTGTGAGTGCTTGCTCATCCCATGGCAACGCCATTCCTGCTATAGCGCACTGCTTGGCCCCCGCATTGCTGCTTGCAGCTATATTTGGGGGCCAAGCAGCGAAGCTGCGAAGGCACCCATTGAGTTACTAGCTTTTCCTATTATTATTATTACACATCTGCCATTGGAGTCTATGGCAGCCCATAGAACGCCTGGCTAAAAAGTGCAGATTTTTTGGCAGAAAGTTTCGGGACACTCCACTGACCACTCACACTCATTTACGGACCTCTAAACCCAGCCGTCTAGCGCCACCAACAGGTCAAAGTTTGGCCGAAAGTTGAAAAGCTGGGTTGAAAGGTATTTGCAAGTCATTATTATTATGAAATTTAGCGCCCTGATTCAGGACCGTCCCATGATCACTCTCACCAATTTACAGAACTCTATGCCGAACACTCTAGCGCCACCAATGGGTCAAATCTGGACTCACATTCACGCATGTAACAATTGAACGGTGTGTTCGATTTTCACAAATCAAGCACCGTTGGAATCCCTGGACTGACTTGAGTTGAATGACCCCTACTACGTCACTTTCCGCCATACTGGACCTCCGCCATATTGGATTTAGTCCAAACTCTACGAAAATGTTCAGCGTTCGTAAATTTCCTCCGATTTTCATGACACTTGGCTGAGATGATCGATCTTCTGCCCGAGCCGCAAAAACGATACTTGTCAGATTTTTCAATTTCAAGTTTGTTTGCCCGTGACAGCCAATCAAATATGGTGACGAAGCCGCCAAACAGGAAGTGGACAAACATCTAGGTGACGCTTTGAGTTAACATAACAAAACTCGAGACCATTAGTCAGGACACTGTCCCAATCACTCACACCAATTCTCATGCATATACATTGAACACACTAGCGCCACCACCAGTTTAATGCTGGACATGCGTTTATGCGCGTGATCCTTGACTCTTTTGTCTGATTTTCACAATTGAGGTAGCGTCTGAATCCTTGGACCATCCCGAGTTCATCAACCCCTATCCCGTCACTTTCTGCCATATTGGACCTCCGCCATATTGGATTTGGTCTAAACTCTACGGAAAGTTTCAGCGGTCACAAACTTCATTTGATTTTCAGGGAACTTGGCGGAGATGATCTTCAGACCGAGCCACACAAACGATACTAGTCAGATTTTTTAATTTCATTTTTGTTTGCCCGTGACAGCCAATCAAATATGGCGACGATGCCGCCTAACAGGAAGTGGGCAAACATCTCGGCTACGCTTTAATGTATGAAGTCCAAACTTGGTACAGGGACTTGGTATCTGATTGTGAGGACGCACTAGGAAATTGGCATCATTTGGCCTCTATAGGGGGCGCTGCAATACAGGAAGTGAGCTTGTATCTCAGCAACGCTTTGATGTACGAAGTCCAAACTTGGTATAGAGACTTGGTACCTGATTGTGGGGATGCACTAGGAAATTGGTGTCATTTGGCCTCTACAGGGGGCGCTGCAATACAGGAAGTGAGCTTGTATCTCAGCAACGCTTTGATGTATGAAGTCCAAACTTGGTACAGGGACTTGGTATCTGATTGTGAGGACACAGTAGGAAATTGGCATCATTTGGCCTCTATAGGGGGCGCTGTAATACAGGAAGTGGGCTCAAATCTCAGCAACGCTTCGTTGTATGAAGTCCAAACTTGATACATGGACATATTAGCTGATTGTGAGGACATGCAAGGAAAGTGGTCTCATTTGACTTCTAGGGGTGCTGTAATAAAGAATGTGAGCTCACATCAAAGCAACACTTTGGTGTATGAAGTCCAAACTTGGTAGACGGACATGGGAGCTGATTGTAAGAACACACAAGGACATTGGTGTAATTTGGCCTCTAGGGGCACTGTAACAAAGTAAATGAGCTTATTTCTCAGCCGTCAAACTTGCTGTGAGTGCTTGCTCATGCCATGGCAACGCCATTCCTGCTATAGCGCACTGCTTGGCCCCCGCATTGCTGCTTGCAGCTATATTTGGGGGCCAAGCAGCGAAGCTGCGAAGGCACCCATTGAGTTACTAGCTTTTCCTATTATTACACTTCTGCCATTGGAGTCTATGGCAGCCCATAGAACGCCTGGCTAAAAAGTTCAGATTTTTTGGCAGAAAGTTTCGGGACACTCCACTGACCACTCACACTCATTTACGGACCTCTAAACCCAGCCATCTAGCGCCACCAACAGGTCAAAATCTGGCCGAAAATTGAACCGCTGGGTCTAAAGTTATGACATTTGGCACACTGATTCAGCACTGTCCCATGATGACTCTCACCAATTTACAGAACTCTATGCCCAACACTCTAGCGCCACCAATGGGTCGAACCTGGATTGCATTCACGCATGTGACAATTGAACGGTGCGTCCGATTTTCACATATCAGGCACCGTTGGAATCCCTGGACCGACCTAATTTCAATGAACCCTATTACGTCACTTTCCGCCATATTGGACCTCCGTCATATTGGATTTAGTCCAAACTCTACAAAAAGTTTCAGCGGTCAGAAATTTCATCCGATTTTCATGGAACTTGGCGGAGATGATCTTCTTCCCGAGCCGCACAAAAGATACTTGTCAGATTTTTCAATTTCATTTTTGTTTGCCCGTGACAGCCAATCAAATATGGCGATGAAGCTGCCAAACAGGAAGTGGACTAACATCTCTGTGGCATTTTGAGCTAACATAACAAAACTCGGTACCATTAGTCAGGACACTGTCCCAATCTCTCACAGCAATTTTTATGCATACATTGAATACTCTAGCGCCACCACCAGTTTAATGCTGGACATGCGTTCATGCGCGTATTCCTTGACTCTTTTGTCTGATTTTCACAATTGAGGTAGCGTCTGAATCCCTGGACCATCCCGAGTTCATCGACTCCTATCCCGTCACTTTCTGCAATATTGGACCTCCGACATATTGGATTTAGTCCAAACTCTACGAAAAGTTTCAGCGGTTACAAATTTCATCCGATTTTCACAGAACTTGGCGGAGATGATCTTCTGCCCGAGCCGCAAAAACGATACTTGTCAGATTTTTCAATTTCATTTTTGTTTGCCTGTAACAGCCAATCAAATATGGTGATGAAGCCGCCAAACAGGAAGTGGACTAACATCTCCGTGACGCTTTGAGTTAACATAACAAAACTCGATACCATTAGTCAGGACACTGTCCCAATCACTCACAGCAATTTTTATGCATATACATTGAACACTCTAGCGCCACCACCAGTTCAATGCTGGACATGCGTTCATGCGCGTGATCCTTGACTCTTTTGTCTGATTTTCACAATTGAGGTAGCGTCTTAATCCTTGGAACATCCCAAGTTCATCGACCCCTATCCCGTCACTTTCCGCCATATTGGACCTCCGCCATGTTGGATTTAGTCCAAACTCTACGAAAAGTTTCAGCGGTTACAAATTTCTTCCGATTTTCTCAGAACTTGGCGGAGATGATCTTCAGACCGAGCCGCACAAACGATACTTGTCAGATTTTTTAATTTTAAGTTTATTTGCCCGTGACAGCAAATCACACATGGCGACGATGCCGCCTAACAGGAAGTGGGCTAACATCTCGGCTACGCTTTAATGTATGAAGTCCAAACTTGGTACAGGGACTTGGTATCTGATTGTGAGGACGCACTAGGAAATTGGCATCATTTGGCCTCTATAGGGGGCGCTGCAATACAGGAAGTGAGCTTGTATCTCAGCAATGCTTTGATGTACGAAGTCCAAACTTGGTATAGAGACTTGGTACCTGATTGTGGGGATGCACTAGGAAATTGGCGTCATTTGGCCTCTACAGGGGGCGCTGCAATACAGGAAGTGAGCTTGTATCTCAGCAACGCTTTGATGTATGAAGTCCAAACTTGGTACAGGGACTTGGTATCTGATTGTGAGGACACAGTAGGAAATTGGCATCATTTGGCCTCTATAGGGGGCGCTGTAATACAGGAAGTGGGCTCATATCTCAGCAACGCTTCGTTGTATGAAGTCCAAACTTGATACATGGACATATTAGCTGATTGTGAGGATATGCAAGGAAAGTGGTCTCATTTGGCCTCTAGGGGTGTTGCAATAAAGAAAGTGAGCTCACATCTCAGCAACACTTTGGTGTATGAAGTCCAAACTTGGTAGACGGATATGGGAGCTGATTGTAAGAACGCACAAGGACATTGGTGTAATTTGGCCTCTAGTTGTGCTTTAACAAAGTAAATTAGCTTATTTCTCAGCCGTTCTTTATCCAATTGCCATCAAACTTGCTGTGAGTGCTTGCTCATCCCATGGCAACGCCATTCCTGCTATAGCGCACTGCTTGGCCCCCGCATTGCTGCTTGCAGCTATATTTATTATTATTATTACACTTCTGCCATTGGAGTCTATGGCAGCCCATAGAACGCCTGGCTAAAAAGTTCAGATTTTTTGCCAGAAAGTTTCGGGACACTCCACTGACCACTAACGCTAATTTACAGATCTCTAAACCCAGCCATCTAGCGCCACCAACAGGTCAAAGTTTGGCCGAAAGTTGAAAAGCTGGGTTGAAAGGTATTTGCAAGTCATTATTATTATGAAATTTAGCGCCCTGATTCAGGACCGTCCCATGATCACTCTCACGAATTTACAAAGCTCTATGCCGAACACTCTAGCGCCACCAATAGGTCGAATCTGGACTCACATTTACGCATGTAACAATTGAACGGTGTGTTCGATTTTCACAAATTTAGCACCATTGGAATCCCTGGACTGACTTGAGTTGATTGACCCCTATTACGTCACTTTTGGCCATACTGGACCTCCGCCATATTGGATTTAGTCCAAACTCTACGAAAAGTTTCAGCGGTTACAAATTTCCTCAGATTTTCACGAAACTTGTTGGAGATGATCTTCTGCCCGAGCCGCACAAACGATACTGGTCAGATTTTTCAATTTCATTTTTGTTTGCCCGTGACAGCCAATCAAATATGGTGACGAGGACGCCAAACAGGAAGTGGACAAACATCTAGGTGACGCTTTGAGTTAACATAACAAAACTCGAGACCATTAGTCAGGACACTGTCCCAATCACTCACACCAAATTTCATGCATATACATTGAACACACTAGCGCCACCACCAGTTTAATGCTGCACATGCGTTTATGCGCGTGATCCTTGACTCTTTTGTCTGATTTTCACAATTGAGGTAGCGTCTGAATCCTTGGACCATCCCGAGTTCATCGACTCCTATCCCGTCACTTTCTGCCATATTGGACCATCGCCATATTGGAATTGGTCTAAACTCTACGAAAAGTTTCAGCGGTCACAAATTTCATTTGATTTTCACAGAACTTGGCAGAGATGATCTTCAGACCGAGCCGCACAAACGATACTTTTCAGATTTTTCAAATTCCACTTTATTGGCCCATGACAACCAACCAAATATGGCGATGAAGCTGCAAAACAGGAAGTGGGCTAAAATCTCGGCTATGCTTTAATGTATGAAGTCCAAACTTGGTACAGGGACTTCGTATCTGATTGTGAGGACACAGTAGGAAATTGGCACAATTTGGCCTTTATAGGGGGCGCTGTAATACAGGAAGTGAGCTCGTATCTCAGCAACACTTCGGAGTATGAAGTCCAAACTTGGTACAGGGACATATTAGCTGATTGTGAGGACATGAAGGAAAGTGGTCTCATTTGGCCTATAGGGGTGCTGTAATAAAGAAAGTGAGCTCACATCTCAGCAACACTTTGGTGTATGAAGTCCAAACTTGATAGAGGGACATGGTAGCTGATTTTGAGAACGCACAAAGACATTGGTGTAATTTCGCCTCTTGCTGTGAGTGCTTGCTCATGCCGTGGCAACGCCATTCCTGCTATAGCGCTCTGCTAGGCCCCCGCATTGCTGCTTGCAGCTATATTTGGGGGCCAAGCAGCGAAGCTGCGAAGGCACCCATTGAGTTACTAGCTTTTCCTATTATTACACTTCTGCCATTGGAGTCTATGGCAGCCCATAGAACGCCTGGCTAAAAAGTTCAGATTTTTTGGCAGAAAGTTTCAGGACACTCCACTGACCACTCACACTCATTTACGGACCTCTAAACCCAGCCATCTAGCGCCACCAACAGGTCAAAATCTGGCCGAAAATTGAACCGCTGGGTCTAAAGTTATAAAATTTGGCACACTGATTCAGCACTGTCCCATGATCACTCTCACCAATTTACAGAACTCTATGCCCAACACTCTAGCGCCACCAATGGGTCGAACCTGGATTGCATTCACGTATGTGACCATTGAACGGTGCGTCCGATTTTCACATATCAGGCACCGTTGGAATCCCTGGACCGACCTAAGTTCAATGACCCCTATTACGTCACTTTCCGCCATATTGGACCTCCGCCATATTGGATTTAGTCCAAACTCTACGAAAAGTTTCAGCGGTCAGAAATTTAATCCGATTTTCATGGAACTTTGCGGAGATGATCTTCTGCTCGAGCCGCACAAACAATACTTGTCAGATTTTTCAATTTCATTTTTGTTTGCCCGTGACAGCCAATCAAATATGGTGATGAAGCGCCAAACAGGAAGTGGACTAACATCTCTGTGGCACTTTGAGTTAACATAACAAAACTCGATACCATTAGTCAGGACACTGTCTCAATCACTCACAGCAATTTATATGCATATACATTGAACACTCTAGCGCCACCACCAGTTCAATGCTGGACATGTGTTCATGCGCGTGATCCTTGACTCTTTTGTCTGATTTTCACAATTGAGGTAGTGTCTGAATCCTTTGACCATACAGAGTTCATCGACCCCTATCCTATCACTTTCCGCCATATTGGACCTCCGCCATTATGGATTTAGTCCAAACTCTACGAAAAGTTTCAGCGGTTACAAATTTCATCTGATTTTCACAGAACTTGTCGGAGATGATCTTCAGACCGAGCCGCACAAACGATACTTGTCAGATCTTTTAATTTCATTTTTGTTTGCCCGTGACAGCCAATCAAATATGGCGATGAAGCCACCAAACAGGAAGTGGGCTAACATCTCGGCTATGCTTTAATGTATGAAGTCCAAACTTGGTACAGGGACTTGGTATCTGATTGTGAGGACGCACTAGGAAATTGGCATCATGTGGCCTCTATAGGGGGCGCTGTAATACAGGAAGTGAGCTTGTATCTCAGCAACGCTTTGGTGTACAAAGTCCAAACTTGGTACAGGGACATATTAGCTGATTGTGAGGACATGCAAGGAAAGTGGTCTCATTTGGCCTCTAGGGGTGCTGTAATAAAGAAATTGAGCTCACATCTCAGCAACACTTTGGTGTATGAAGTCCAAACTTGGTAGAGGGACATGGTAGCTGATTGTGAGAACGCACAAGGACATAGGTGTAATTTGGCCTCTTGCTATGAGTGCTTGCTCATGCCATGGCAACGCCATTCCTGCTATAGCGCTCTGCTAGGCCCCCGCATTGCTGCTTGCAGCTATATTTGGGGGCCAAGCAGCGAAGCTGCGAAGGCACCCATTGAGTTACTAGCTTTTCCTATTATTACACTTCTGCCATTGGAGTCTATGGCAGCCCATAGAACGCCTGGCTAAAAAGTTCAGATTTTTTGGCAGAAAGTTTCGGGACACTCCACTGACCATTCACACTCATTTACGGACCTCTAAACCCAGCCATCTAGCGCCACCAACAGGTCAAAATCTGGCCGAAAATTGAACCGCTGGGTCTAAAGTTATGAAATTAGGCACACTGATTCAGCACTGTCCCATGATCACTCTCACCAATTTCCAGAACTCTATGCCCAACACTCTAGCGCCACCAATGGGTCGAACCTGGATTGCATTCATGCATGTGACCATTGAATGGTGCGTCCGATTTTCACATATCAGGCACCGTTGGAATCCCTGGACCGACCTAATTTCAATGACCCCTATCCCATCACTTTCCGCCATATTGGACCTCCGCCATATTGGATTTAGTCCAAACTCTACGAAAAGTTTCAGCGGTTACAAATTTCATCCGATTTTCACAGAACTTGGAGGGGATGATCTTCAGACCGAGCCGCACAAACGATACTGGTCAGATTTTTTAATTTCATTTTTGTTTGCTCGTGACAGCCAATCCAATATGGCAATGAAGCCACCAAACAGGAAGTGGTAAAACATCTAGGTGACGCTTTGAGTTAACATAACAAGACTTGATACCATTAGTCAGGACACTGTCCCAATCACTCGCACCAATTTTTATGCATATACATTGAACACTCTAGCGCCACCACCAGTTCAAAGCTGGACATGCGTTCATGCTCGTGATCCTTGACTCTTTTGTCTAATTTTCACAATTGAGGTAGCGTCTGAATCCTTGAACAATCTTGAGTTCATCGACCCCTATCCCGTCACTTTCCGCCATATTGGACCTCCGCCATATTGGATTTAGTCCAAACTCTATGAAAAGTTTCAGCGGTTACAAATTTCATCCGATTTTCACAGAACTTGGCGGAGATGATCTTCAGACCGAGCCACACAAACAATACTTGTCAGATTTTTTAATTTCAAGTTTATTTGCCCGTGACAGTCAATCACACATGGCGACGATGCCGCCAAACAGGAAGTGGGCTAACATCTCGGCTACGCTTTAATGTATGAAGTCCAAACTTAGTACAGGGACTTGGTATCTGATTGTGAGGACGCCCTAGGAAATTGGCATCATTTGGCCTCTATAGGGGGCGCTGCAATACAGGAAGTGAGCTTGTATCTCAGCAACACTTTGATGTACGAAGTCCAAACTTGGTATAGAGACTTGGTACCTGATTGTGGGGATGCACTAGGAAACTGGCGTCATTTGGCCTCTACAGGGGGCGCTGCAATACAGGATGTGAGCTTGTATCTCAGCAATTCTT
Source organism: Alosa pseudoharengus (assembly GCF_046254945.1). Lineage (NCBI taxonomy): Eukaryota > Metazoa > Chordata > Actinopteri > Clupeiformes > Clupeidae > Alosa > Alosa pseudoharengus. The sequence continues at coordinate 24,569,388 of NW_027468881.1, forward strand.
TGATGTATGAAGTCCACACTTGGTACAGGGACTTGGTATCTGATTGTGAGGACACAGTAGGAAATTGGCATCATTTGGCCTCTATAGGGGGCGCTGTAATACAGGAAGTGGGCTCAAATCTCAGCAACGCTTCGTTGTATGAAGTCCAAACTTGATACATGGACATATTAGCTGATTGTGAGGACATGTAAGGAAAGTGGTCTCATTTGACCTCTAGGGGTGCTGTAATAAAGAATGTGAGCTCACATCTCAGCAACACTTTGGTGTATGAAGTCCAAACTTGGTAGAGGGACATGGTAGCTGATTGTGAGAACACACAAGGACATTGGTGTAATTTGGCATCTAGGGGCGCTCTAACAAAGTAAATGAGCTTATTTCTCAGCCGTTCTTTATCCAATTGCAATCAAACTTGCTGTGAGTGCTTGCTCCTGCCATGGCAACGTCATTCCTGCTATAGCGCACTGCTTGGCCCCCGCATTGCTGCTTGCAGCTATATTTATTATTATTATTACACTTCTGCCATTGGAGTCTATGGCAGCCCATAGAACGCCTGGCTAAAAAGTTCAGATTTTTTGCCAGAAAGTTTCGGGACACTCCACTGACCACTAATGCTAATTTACAGATCTCTAAACCCAGCCATCTAGCGCCACCAACAGGTCAAAGTTTGGCCGAAAGTTGAAAAGCTGGGTTGAAAGGTATTCACAAGTCATTATTATTATGAAATTTAGCGCCCTGATTCAGGACCGTCCCATGATCACTCTCACCAATTTACAGAACTCTATGCCGAACACTCTAACGCCACCAATAGGTCGAATCTGGACTCACATTTACGCATGTAACAATTGAACGGTGTGTTCGATTTTCACAAATTAAGCACCGTTGGAATCCCTGGACTGACTTGAGTTGATTGACCCCTATTACGTCACTTTCGGCCATACTGGACCTCCGCCATATTGGATTTAGTCCAAACTCTACGAAAAGTTTCAGCGGTTACAAATTTCCTCCGATTTTCACGAAACTTGTTAGAGATGATCTTCTGCCCGGGCCGCACAAACGATACTTGTCAGATTTTTCAATTTCATTTTTATTTGCCCGTGACAGCCAATCAAATATTGTGACGAAGCCGCCAAACAGGAAGTGGACAAACATCTAGGTGACGCTTTGAGTTTATATAACTAAACTCGAGACCATTAGTCAGGACACTGTCCCAATCACTCACACCAATTTTCGTGCATATACATTGAACACACTAGCGCCACCACCAGTTCAATGCTGGACATGCGTTCATGCGCGTGATCCTTGACTCTTTTGTCTGATATTCACAATTGAGGTAGTGTCTGAATCCTTGGACCATACAGAGTTCATCGACCCCTAACCTATCACTTTCCGCCATATTGGACCTCGCCATATTGGATTTAGTCCAAACTCTACGAAAAGTTTCAGCGGTTACAAATTTCATCCGATTTTCACAGAACTTGTCGGAGATGATCTTCAGACCGAGCCGCACAAACGATACTTGTCAGATTTTTTAATTTCATTTTTGTTTGCCCGTGACAGCCAATCAAATATGGCGATGAAGCCACCAAACAGGAAGTGGGCTAACATCTCGGCTATGCTTTAATGTATGAAGTCCAAACTTGGTACAGGGACTTGGTATCTGATTGTGAGGACGCACTAGGAAATTGGCATCATGTGGCCTCTATAGGGGGCGCTGTAATACAGGAAGTGAGCTTGTATCTCAGCAACGCTTTGGTGTACAAACTCCAAACTTGGTATAAGGACCTGTTACCTGATTATGATGACACACTAGGAAATTGGAATCATTTGGCCTCTATAGGGGGCGCTGTAATACAGGAAATGAGCTCGTATCTCAGCAACACTTCGGTGTATGAAGTCCAAATTTGGTACAGGGACATATTAGCTGATTGTGAGGACATGAAGGAAAGTGGTCTTATTTGGCCTCTAGGGGGGCTGTAATAAAGTGAGCTCACATCTCAGCAACACTTTGGTGTATGAAGTCCAAACTTGATAGAGGGATTGTGAGAACGCAGAAAGACGTTGGTGTAATTTGTCCTCTTGCTGCTGAGTGCTAGCTCTGCGCTCTGCTCTATAGCGCTCTGCTAGGCCCCCGCATTGCTGCTTGCAGCTATATTTGGGGGCCTAGCAGCGAAGCTGCGAAGGCACCCATTGTTTTAGTAGTTTTTCCTATTATTATTGGGGGCCAAGCAGCGAAGCTGCGAAGGCACCCATTGAGTTACTAGCTTTTCCTATTATTACACTTCTGCCATTGGAGTAGTCTATGGCAGCCCATAGAACGCCTGGCTAAAAAGTTCAGATTTTTTGGCAGAAAGTTTCGGGACACTCCACTGACCACTCACACTCATTTACGGACCTCTAAACCCAGCCATCTAGCGCCACCAACAGGTCAAAATCTGGCCGAAAATTGAACCGCTGGGTCTAAAGTTATGACATTTGGCACACTGATTCAGCACTGTCCCATGATGACTCTCACCAATTTACAGAACTCTATGCCCAACACTCTAGCGCCACCAATGGGTCGAACCTGGATTGCATTCACGCATGTGACCATTGAACGGTGCGTCCGATTTTCACATATCAGGCACCGTTGGAATCCCTGGACCGACCTAATTTCAATGAACCCTATTACGTCACTTTCCGCCATATTGGACCTCCGTCATATTGGATTTAGTCCAAACTCTACAAAAAGTTTCAGCGGTCAGAAATTTCATCCGATTTTCATGGAACTTGGCGGAGATGATCTTCTTCCCGAGCCGCACAAAAGATACTTGTCAGATTTTTCAATTTCATTTTTGTTTGCCCGTGACAGCCAATCAAATATGGCGATGAAGCTGCCAAACAGGAAGTGGACTAACATCTCTGTGGCATTTTGAGCTAACATAACAAAACTCGGTACCATTAGTCAGGACACTGTCCCAATCTCTCACAGCAATTTTTATGCATACATTGAATACTCTAGCGCCACCACCAGTTTAATGCTGGACATGCGTTCATGCGCGTATTCCTTGACTCTTTTGTCTGATTTTCACAATTGAGGTAGCGTCTGAATCCCTGGACCATCCCGAGTTCATCGACTCCTATCCCGTCACTTTCTGCAATATTGGACCTCCGACATATTGGATTTAGTCCAAACTCTACGAAAAGTTTCAGCGGTTACAAATTTCATCCGATTTTCACAGAACTTGGCGGAGATGATCTTCTGCCCGAGCCGCAAAAACGATACTTGTCAGATTTTTCAATTTCATTTTTGTTTGCCTGTAACAGCCAATCAAATATGGTGATGAAGCCGCCAAACAGGAAGTGGACTAACATCTCCGTGACGCTTTGAGTTAACATAACAAAACTCGATACCATTAGTCAGGACACTGTCCCAATCACTCACAGCAATTTTTATGCATATACATTGAACACTCTAGCGCCACCACCAGTTCAATGCTGGACATGCGTTCATGCGCGTGATCCTTGACTCTTTTGTCTGATTTTCACAATTGAGGTAGCGTCTTAATCCTTGGAACATCCCAAGTTCATCGACCCCTATCCCGTCACTTTCCGCCATATTGGACCTCCGCCATGTTGGATTTAGTCCAAACTCTACGAAAAGTTTCAGCGGTTACAAATTTCTTCCGATTTTCTCAGAACTTGGCGGAGATGATCTTCAGACCGAGCCGCACAAACGATACTTGTCAGATTTTTTAATTTTAAGTTTATTTGCCCGTGACAGCAAATCACACATGGCGACGATGCCGCCTAACAGGAAGTGGGCTAACATCTCGGCTACGCTTTAATGTATGAAGTCCAAACTTGGTACAGGGACTTGGTATCTGATTGTGAGGACGCACTAGGAAATTGGCATCATTTGGCCTCTATAGGGGGCGCTGCAATACAGGAAGTGAGCTTGTATCTCAGCAATGCTTTGATGTACGAAGTCCAAACTTGGTATAGAGACTTGGTACCTGATTGTGGGGATGCACTAGGAAATTGGCGTCATTTGGCCTCTACAGGGGGCGCTGCAATACAGGAAGTGAGCTTGTATCTCAGCAACGCTTTGATGTATGAAGTCCAAACTTGGTACAGGGACTTGGTATCTGATTGTGAGGACACAGTAGGAAATTGGCATCATTTGGCCTCTATAGGGGGCGCTGTAATACAGGAAGTGGGCTCATATCTCAGCAACGCTTCGTTGTATGAAGTCCAAACTTGATACATGGACATATTAGCTGATTGTGAGGATATGCAAGGAAAGTGGTCTCATTTGGCCTCTAGGGGTGTTGCAATAAAGAAAGTGAGCTCACATCTCAGCAACACTTTGGTGTATGAAGTCCAAACTTGGTAGACGGATATGGGAGCTGATTGTAAGAACGCACAAGGACATTGGTGTAATTTGGCCTCTAGTTGTGCTTTAACAAAGTAAATTAGCTTATTTCTCAGCCGTTCTTTATCCAATTGCCATCAAACTTGCTGTGAGTGCTTGCTCATCCCATGGCAACGCCATTCCTGCTATAGCGCACTGCTTGGCCCCCGCATTGCTGCTTGCAGCTATATTTGGGGGCCAAGCAGCGAAGCTGCGAAGGCACCCATTGAGTTACTAGCTTTTCCTATTATACTTCTGCCATTGGAATCTATGGCAGCCCATAGAACGCCTGGCTAAAAAGTGCTGAAATTTGGCAGAAAGTTTCGGGACACTCCACTGACCACTCACACTCATTTACGGATCTCTAAACCCAGCCGTCTAGCGCCACCAACAGGTCAAAATTTGGCCGAAAATTGAACCGCTGGGTCTAAAGTTATGAAATTTGGTACACTGATTCAGCATTGTCCCATGATCACTCTCACCAATTTACAGAACTCTATGCCCAACACTCTAGCGCCACCAATGGGTCGAACCTGGATTGCATTCACGCATGTGACAATTGAACGGTGCGTCCGATTTTCACATATCAGGCACCGTTGGAATCCCTGGACCGACCTAAGTTCAATGACCCCTATTACGTCACTTTCTGCCATATTGGACCTCCGCCATATTGGATTTAGTCCAAACTCTACGAAAAGTTTCAGCGGTCAGAAATTTCATCCGATTTTCACGAAACTTGGCGGAGATGATCTTCTGCCCGAGCCGCACAAAAGATACTAGTCAGATTTTTCAATTTCATTTTTGTTTGCCCGTGACAGCTAATCAAATATGGCGATGAAGCCGCCAAACAGGAAGTGGACTAACATCTCCGTGGTTCTTTGAGTTAACATAACAAAACTCGATACCATTAGTCAGGACACTGTCCCAATCACTCACAGCAATTTTTATGCATATACATTGAACACTCTAGCGCCACCACCAGTTCAATGCTGGACATGCGTTCATGCGCGTGATCCTTGACTCTTTTGTCTGATTTTTACAATAGAGGTAGCGTCTGAATCCTTGGACCATCCCGAGTTCATCGACTCCTATCCAGTCACTTTCCGCCATATTGGACCTCCGCCATATTGGATTTAGTCCAAACTCTACGAAAAATTTCAGCGGTTACAAATTTCATCTGATTTTCACGGAACTTGGCGGAGATGATCTTCTGCCCGAGCCGCACAAAAGATACTTGCCAGATTTTTCAATTTCAATTTTGTTTGCCCGTGACAGCCAATCAAATACGGTGACGAAGCCGCCAAACAGGAAGTGGGCTAACATCTCGGCTATGCTTTAATGTATGAAGTCCAAACTTGGTATGGGGACTTGCTATCTGATTGTGAGGACACACTACGAAATTGGTATCATGTGGCCTCTATAGGGGGCGCTGTAATACAGGAAGTGAGCTTGTATCTCAGCAACGCTTCGGTGTAAAAAGTCCAAACTTGGTATAAGGACCTGTTACCTGATTATGATGACGCACTAGGAAATTGGAATAATTTGGCCTCTATAGGGGGCGCTGCAATACAGGAAGTGAGCTCCTATCTTAGCAACGCTTTGATGTATGAAGTCCAAACTTGGTACAGGGACTTGGTACCTCATTGTGAGGACACAGTAGGAAATTGGCATCATTTGGCCTCTATAGGGGGCGCTATAATACAAGAAGTGGGCTCATATCTCAGCAACGCTTCGTTGTATGAAGTCCAAACTTGATACATGGACATATTAGCTGATTGTGAGGACATGCAAGGAAAGTGGTCTCATTTGACCTCTAGGGGTGCTGTAATAAAGAAAGTGAGCTCACATCTCAGCAACACTTTGGTGTATGAAGTCCAAACTTGGTAGAGGGACATGGTAGCTGATTGTGAGAACGCACAAGGACATTGGTGAAATTTGGCCTCTAGGGGCGCTGTAACAAAGTAAATGAGCTTATTTCTCAGCCATTCTTTATCCAATTGCAATCAATTGCTGTGAGTGCTTGCTCATAGCATGACAATGCCATTCCTGCTATTGCGCACTGCTTGGCCCCCGCATTGCTGCTTGCAGCTATATTTGGGGGCCTAGCAGCGAAGCTGCGAAGGCACCCATTGTTTTAGTAGTTTTTCCTATTATTATTATTATTATTATTATTACACTTCTGCCATTGGAGTCTATGGCAGCCCATAGAACGCCTGGCTAAAAAGTTCAGATTTTTTCGTCGAAAGTTTCGGGACACTCCACTGACCACTCACACTCATTTACGGACCTCTAAACCCAGCCGTCTAGCGCCACCAACAGGTCAAAGTTTGGCTGAAAGTTGAAAAGCTGGGTTGAAAGGTATTTGCAAGTCATTATTATTATGAAATTTAGCGCCCTGATTCAGGACCGTCCCATGATCACTCTCACGAATTTACAAAGCTCTATGCCGAACACTCTAGCGCCACCAATAGGTCGAATCTGGACTCACATTTACGCATGTAACAATTGAACGGTGTGTTCGATTTTCACAAATTAAGCACCGTTGGAATCCCTGGACTGACTTGAGTTGATTGACCCCTATTACGTCACTTTTGGCCATACTGGACCTCCGCCATATTGGATTTAGTCCAAACTCTACGAAAAGTTTCAGCGGTTACAAATTTCCTCAGATTTTCACGAAACTTGTTGGAGATGATCTTCTGCCCGAGCCGCACAAACGATACTGGTCAGATTTTTCAATTTCATTTTTGTTTGCCCGTGACAGCCAATCAAATATGGTGACGAGGACGCCAAACAGGAAGTGGACAAACATCTAGGTGATGCTTTGAGTTAACATAACAAAACTCGAGACCATTAGTCGGGACACTGTCCCAATCACTCACACCAATTTTCATGCATATACATTGAACACAGTAGCGCCACCACCAGTTTAATGCTGCACATGCGTTCATGCGCGTGATCCTTGACTCTTTTGTCTGATTTTCACAATTGAGGTAGCATCTGAATCCTTGGACCATCCCGAGTTCATCGACTCCTATCCCATCACTTTCCGCCATATTGGACCTCCGCCATATTGGAATTGGTCTAAACTCTACGAAAAGTTTCAGCGGTCCCAGATTTCATTTGATTTTCACAGAACTTGGCAGAGATGATCTTCAGACCGAGCCGCACAAACGATACTTGTCAGATTTTTTTATTTCATTTTTGTTTGCCCGTGACAGACAATCAAATATGGCGATGAAGCCACCAAACAGGAAGTGGGCTAACATCTCGGCTATGCTTTAATGTATGAAGTCCAAACTTGGTACAGGGACTTTGTATCTGATTGTGAGGACACGGTAAGAAATTGGCATCATTTGGCCTCTATAGGGGGCGCTGTAATACAGGAAGTGAGCTTGTATCTCAGCAACGCTTTGGTGTACAAAGTCCAAACTTAGTATAAGGACCTGTTACCTGATTATGATGATGCACTAGGAAATTGGAATCATTTGGCCTCCATAGGGGGCGCTGTAATACAGGAAGTGAGCTCGTATCTCAGCAACACTTTGGTGTATGAAGTCCAAACTTGGTACAGGGACATATTAGCTGATTGTGAGGACATGAAGGAAAGTGTTCTCATTTGGCCTCTAGGGGTGCTGTAATAATGAAAGTGAGCTCACATCTCAGCAACACTTTGGTGTATGAAGTCCAAACTTGGTAGAGGGACATGGTAGCTGATTGTGAGACCGCACAAAGACATTGGTGTAATTTGGCCTCTTGCTGTAAGTGCTTGCTGATGCCGTGGCAACGCCATTTCTGCTATAGCGCTCTGCTAGGCCCCCGCATTGCTGCTTGCAGCTATATTTATTATTATTATTACACTTCTGCCATTGGAGTCTATGGCAGCCCATAGAACGCCTGGCTAAAAAGTTCAGATTTTTTCGTCGAAAGTTTCGGGACACTCCACTGACCACTCACACTCATTTACGGACCTCTAAACCCAGCCGTCTAGCGCCACCAACAGGTCAAAGTTTGGCTGAAAGTTGAAAAGCTGGGTTGAAAGGTATTTGCAAGTCATTATTATTATGAAATTTAGCGCCCTGATTCAGGACCGTCCCATGATCACTCTCACGAATTTACAAAGCTCTATGCCGAACACTCTAGCGCCACCAATAGGTCGAATCTGGACTCACATTTACGCATGTAACAATTGAACGGTGTGTTCGATTTTCACAAATTAAGCACCGTTGGAATCCCTGGACTGACTTGAGTTGATTGACCCCTATTACGTCACTTTTGGCCATACTGGACCTCCGCCATATTGGATTTAGTCCAAACTCTACGAAAAGTTTCAGCGGTTACAAATTTCCTCAGATTTTCACGAAACTTGTTGGAGATGATCGATCTTCTGCCCGAGCCGCACAAACGATACTGGTCAGATTTTTCAATTTCATTTTTGTTTGCCCGTGACAGCCAATCAAATATGGTGACGAGGACGCCAAACAGGAAGTGGACAAACATCTAGGTGATGCTTTGAGTTAACATAAAACTCGAGACCATTAGTCGGGACACTGTCCCAATCACTCACACCAATTTTCATGCATATACATTGAACACAGTAGCGCCACCACCAGTTTAGTGCTGCACATGCGTTCATGCGCGTGATCCTTGACTCTTTTGTCTGATTTTCACAATTGAGGTAGCATCTGAATCCTTGGACCATCCCGAGTTCATCGACTCCTATCCCATCACTTTCCGCCATATTGGACCTCCGCCATATTGGAATTGGTCTAAACTCTACGAAAAGTTTCAGCGGTCCCAGATTTCATTTGATTTTCACAGAACTTGGCAGAGATGATCTTCAGACCGAGCCGCACAAACGATACTTGTCAGATTTTTTTATTTCATTTTTGTTTGCCCGTGACAGACAATCAAATATGGCGATGAAGCCACCAAACAGGAAGTGGGCTAACATCTCGGCTATGCTTTAATGTATGAAGTCCAAACTTGGTACAGGGACTTTGTATCTGATTGTGAGGACACGGTAAGAAATTGGCATCATTTGGCCTCTATAGGGGGCGCTGTAATACAGGAAGTGAGCTTGTATCTCAGCAACGCTTTGGTGTACAAAGTCCAAACTTAGTATAAGGACCTGTTACCTGATTATGATGATGCACTAGGAAATTGGAATCATTTGGCCTCCATAGGGGGCGCTGTAATACAGGAAGTGAGCTCGTATCTCAGCAACACTTTGGTGTATGAAGTCCAAACTTGGTACAGGGACATATTAGCTGATTGTGAGGACATGAAGGAAAGTGTTCTCATTTGGCCTCTAGGGGTGCTGTAATAATGAAAGTGAGCTCACATCTCAGCAACACTTTGGTGTATGAAGTCCAAACTTGGTAGAGGGACATGGTAGCTGATTGTGAGACCGCACAAAGACATTGGTGTAATTTGGCCTCTTGCTGTAAGTGCTTGCTGATGCCGTGGCAACGCCATTTCTGCTATAGCGCTCTGCTAGGCCCCCGCATTGCTGCTTGCAGCTATATTTATTATTATTATTACACTTCTGCCATTGGAGTCTATGGCAGCCCATAGAACGCCTGGCTAAAAAGTTCAGATTTTTTGCCAGAAAGTTTCGGGACACTCCACTGACCACTAATGCTAATTTACAGATCTCTAAACCCAGCCATCTAGCGCCACCAACAGGTCAAAGTTTGGCCGAAAGTTGAAAAGCTGGGTTGAAAGGTATTCACAAGTCATTATTATTATGAAATTTAGCACCCTGATTCAGGACCGTCCCATGATCACTCTCACCAATTTACAGAACTCTATGCCGAACACTCTAGCGCCACCAATAGGTCGAATCTGGACTCACATTTACGCATGTAACAATTGAACGGTGTGTTCGATTTTCACAAATTAAGCACCGTTGGAATCCCTGGACTGACTTGAGTTGATTGACCCCTATTACGTCACTTTCGGCCATACTGGACCTCCGCCATATTGGATTTAGTCCAAACTCTACGAAAAGTTTCAGCGGTTACAAATTTCCTCCGATTTTCACGAAACTTGTTAGAGATGATCTTCTGCCCGGGCCGCACAAACGATACTTGTCAGATTTTTCAATTTCATTTTTATTTGCCCGTGACAGCCAATCAAATATTGTGACGAAGCCGCCAAACAGGAAGTGGACAAACATCTAGGTGACGCTTTGAGTTTATATAACTAAACTCGAGACCATTAGTCAGGACACTGTCCCAATCACTCACACCAATTTTCGTGCATATACATTGAACACACTAGCGCCACCACCAGTTCAATGCTGGACATGCGTTCATGCGCGTGATCCTTGACTCTTTTGTCTGATATTCACAATTGAGGTAGTGTCTGAATCCTTGGACCATACAGAGTTCATCGACCCCTAACCTATCACTTTCCGCCATATTGGACCTCGCCATATTGGATTTAGTCCAAACTCTACGAAAAGTTTCAGCGGTTACAAATTTCATCCGATTTTCACAGAACTTGTCGGAGATGATCTTTAGACCGAGCCGCACAAACGATACTTGTCAGATTTTTTAATTTCATTTTTGTTTGCCCGTGACAGCCAATCAAATATGGCGATGAAGCCACCAAACAGGAAGTGGGCTAACATCTCGGCTATGCTTTAATGTATGAAGTCCAAACTTGGTACAGGGACTTGGTATCTGATTGTGAGGACGCACTAGGAAATTGGCATCATGTGGCCTCTATAGGGGGCGCTGTAATACAGGAAGTGAGCTTGTATCTCAGCAACGCTTTGGTGTACAAAGTCCAAACTTGGTATAAGGACCTGTTACCTGATTATGATGACACACTAGGAAATTGGAATCATTTGGCCTCTATAGGGGGCGCTGTAATACAGGAAATGAGCTCGTATCTCAGCAACACTTCGGTGTATGAAGTCCAAATTTGGTACAGGGACATATTAGCTGATTGTGAGGACATGAAGGAAAGTGGTCTTATTTGGCCTCTAGGGGGGCTGTAATAAAGAAAGTGAGCTCACATCTCAGCAACACTTTGGTGTATGAAGTCCAAACTTGATAGAGGGATTGTGAGAACGCAGAAAGACGTTGGTGTAATTTGTCCTCTTGCTGCTGAGTGCTAGCTCTGCGCTCTGCTCTATAGCGCTCTGCTAGGCCCCCGCATTGCTGCTTGCAGCTATATTTATTATTGTTATTCCACTTTTTTGCTTTCCTGTTTTTGAGGTGGTTAACATGGTCGAAACCTATTGAAATTTGGCACACACGTCAGGTATCATGCATCGCAGTTAGGTACAAGAGATTGACCCCGGGCGTGGCCCAGGGACTCGCTAGCGCCCCCTTAGGTGACTGATCCCGTGGTTGGCAAATATTTTGAGGTGGTTAACATAGTCGAAAACGCATGAAATTTAGCACACACATCAAGTGGTACAGTGAATAGACAGGGATAAAAGCTTGGCACCGGGCGTTGCCCAGGAACTCCATAGCGCCCCCTTACGTCACAGTGACTTGTGGTTGGCATATAGTTTTAGATACACACACCAAATTTGATGGGTGTGTGTAACTCCCAAAAACAATCAACTTTTGTATTAACATGCCATTAGCCACGCCCACAGGAAGTGAGGTAATTGAGATTTTGTGCGTTGTGGGCATGATCAATTTTAACATACTCCTCCTAGACGGTTGATCCGATTCATGTCAAAGTTGGTATACATGACGCTGAGATGTTCCTGATCATAAATTGTGAAGCCTTTTTTTGATATGTTGTAATTTGACGAAATGGCGAAATTATTAATTTTAATACCATTCCACATGAACAATAAATGTGTCATCATTCACCATGCATGGCTTGAAATGTTTTAAATTTCACAGGTCATTAAAGACCATGTTAATGATAATATTCACATGCCCATAATGCATGTTTGGCATAGCGCCACCACCTGGCAACAGAAAGAATGACAATTATACTGATTTCACATGATCAATTTGAACATACTCCTCCTAGACGGTTTGTCAGATTCATTTGAAATTTGGCAAACATTATGCCAAGATGTCGCTGATGTTAAATTGTGAAGGGATTTTTGAATGTTGTAATATATTTGATATGATTTTAATATCTCACCACATAAACAGGAAATGTGTCATAAATCACAGTGCATTGAATGAATGGTCTGAAACTTTTCAGGTTAATAGATATCATGATTATGATGATATCCAGACACCCAATGGGCCTGCCTGGCATAGCGCCACCACCTGGCCAAGCAAGATATGTGCCAGAAATGGAAAATGCCTTAAGTGATTGATCTGAAACTTTATAAAATATTGGATAGCATTATTGTGATGATATTCACAAGCGTAATTCACAGGCCTAGCATAGCGCCACCATCTGGCCAAGCAGGAAATGTGCCAGAAATGCTCAATGCTTTGAATAAATGGTCTGAAACTTCTCAGGTTAATAGATATTATGATTATGATGATATCCAGACACCCAATGGGCCTGTCTGCCATAGCGCCACCACCTGGTCAAGCAGGAAATGTGCCAGAAATGGACAATGCCTTAAGTGATTGATCTGAAAGTTTATTAAATATTGGATATCATTATTGTGATGATATTCACATGCGTAATTCACAGGCCTAGCATAGCGCCACCATCTGGCCAAGCAGATAGTGTGCCAGAAATGCTCAATGCTTTGAATAAATGGTCTGAAACTTCTCAGGTTAATAGATATTATGATTATGATGATATCCAGACACCCAATGGGCCTGCCTGGCATAGCGCCACCACCTGGTCAAGCAGGATATGTGCCAGAAAATAAAATACGAAAACAAATAGCACACGCATAAAATATGTACATTTCACAGATGCACCACGTCGGTGCTTTGTTGGATTCCGACATGTCACGGGTTGCGGCCCGCAGGTGCTCGGGCCCGCCATTGCCGCTTGCGGCTATATTTATTATTGTTATTCCACTTTTTTGCTTTCCTGTTTTTGAGGTGGTTAACATGGTCAAAAACTCTTGAAATTTGGCACACACGTCAGGTGTCATGCATCACAGTTAGGTACAAGAGCTTGACCCCGGGCGTGGCCCAGGGACTCGCTAGCGCCCCCTTAGGTGACTGATCCCATGGTTGGCAAATATTTTGAGGTGGTTAACATAATCGAAAACGTATGAAATTTAGCACACACATCAAGTGGTACAGTGAATAGACAGGGATAAAATCTTGGCACCGGGCGTTGCCCAGGAACTCCATAGCGCCCCCTTACGTCACAGTGACTTGTAGTTGGCATATAGTTTTAGATACACACACCAAATTTGGTGGGTGTATGTAACTCCCAAAAACAAACAACTTTTGTATTAACATGCCATTAGCCACGCCCACAGGAAGTGAGGTAATTGAGATTTTGTGCGTTGTGGACATGATCAATTTTAACGTACTCCTCCTAGACGGTTGATCCGATTCATGTCAAAGTTGGTATACATGATGCCGAGATGTTCCTGATTATAAATTGTGAAGTTTTTTTTTGATATGTTGTAATTTGACGAAATGGCGAAATTATTCATTTTAATACCCTTCCACATAAACAATAAATGTGTCATAATTCACCATGCATGGCTTGAAATGTTTTAAATTTCACAGATCATTGAAGACCATGTCAATGATAATATTCACATGCCCATAATGCATGTTTGGCATAGCGCCACCAACTGGCAACAGAAAGAATGACAATTATACTGATGTCACATGATCAATTTGAACATACTCCTCCTAGACGGTTTGTCAGATTCATTTGAAATTTGGCAAACATTATGCCAAGATGTCGCTGATGTTAAATTGTGAAGGTATTTTTGAATGTTGTAATATATTTGATATGATTTTAATATCTCACCACATAAACAGGAAATGTGTCATAAATCACAGTGCATTGAATGAATGGTCTGAAACTTCTCAGGTTAATAGATATCATGATTATGATGATATCCAGACACCCAATGGGCCTGCCTGGCATAGCGCCACCACCTGGCCAAGCAGGAAATGTGCCCGAAATGGAAAATGCCTTAAGTGATTGATCTGAAACTTTATAAAATATTGGATATCATTATTGTGATGATATTCACATGCGTAATTCACAGGCCTAGCATAGCGCCACCATCTGGCCAAGCAGGAAATGTGCCAGAAATGCTCTATGCTTTGAATAAATGGTCTGAAACTTCTCAGGTTAATAGATATTATGATTATGATGATATCCAGACACCCAATGGGCCTGCCTGGCATAGCGCCACCACCTGGTCAAGCAGGAAATGTGCCAGAAATGTACAATACCTTAAGTGATTGATCTGAAAGTTTAGAAACATTTTGGATATCATTATTGTGATGATATTCACATGTGTAATTTTCATGCCTAACATAGTGCCACCATCTGGCACCCCAAAAAATGTATCAGAAATGTTCTTTGCTTAAAATGAATGGTCTGAAATTTCTCAGGTTAATGTATATTATGATTATGATGACACCCAATGGACCTGCCTGGCATTACGCCCCCACCTGGCCAAGCGAGTAAATGTGGCAGAAAATAAAATACAAAAACAAATAGCACACAAATCAAATATGTACATTTCACAAACGCACCACGTCGGTGCTTTGTTGGATTCTGACATGTCACGGGTTGCGGCCCGCAGGTGCTCGGGCCCGCCATTGCCGCTTGCGGCTATATTTATCATTATTATTGCAATCCTTCTGTAGGCTACATGGAATTCGTTCAATGGGATGTAATGTGAAACAATGTTAAATGGCCTATTTTCAAAGGAGTTATTGTCTGCTCACACACACATAACCTTCCTGCATCCTGCTTTGAACACAGTTGTATTATATAGCATTTTAAGCACCACAAGTTTGGGAAAAGCCTGCGCTGCACAAGTGCTGACCTACCGAAGTTCTACTGCATCCGAGAGTTTGGGATTGTCGCGCACTATGCAGAAGGTTACTCTTCAGCTGATAAGGTGTTCCAGAGAGAAGTTGCATGTTCCGTCGCAGACAAATGAATCCATAACACCATGGACGTCAATTCCGATGTAAACATAGCCTACTGTGCAAATAACTCAAGTCGCTGTTACGTACGGTAGGCTATTTGGAGGTTTCTTTATCTGGTAAGTGAAATCTGCATTTTCCTCTCGAGTTAAACGTGTGTTTGCTTGTGCCAAGGCTATATATAGGCTACCGTAGCCTATTGGTATTGTGGCGTGGCTATGTTGTAAGAATGAGAAATTGATATAACGAGGCTTTTGCGCAATAGGTGCATGGTAACAGGTGCATGGCCTAATAAGCAGGCAAGATATAACCCACGATCGCCATGGTTTCGTTCTCAATTCGTGTTTGTGGTAATAATGACAGCAACAATAAAACCATCTTGATCTTCATCATTTTTGACAGATCAGCAGCCTCTGGATGGTCATATGCATAGTTAGCCTACCTTTAGTTTGCATTTACATTTTAAACACTGAATCTACTGTCTTTACTGCCGGGAGAGAAAAAAATCCTGTATTCTTTTCTGTAGCCTAATATTCTTTTCTCGAAGTCAACTAGCCTGCTTGCAACGTCTCTCCTCAGCGAGTCACGTCGCTTTCACTTCTATAGCTAGACTATAACGTTTAATCTTGACTATGGATAGCTATATTCAAAGCTATCCATAACCTTTTTTGCTATTTGCCTATTTGACAATTTTGTAGAATTTGAATTTGTAGGCCTATTGACAAAAAGCAAGGGGTGCTGCAGCACCCTCAGCACCCACCTTCCCGCGCCCTTGACAGAGTAACGCAAATAACAAACTCTTTGAAATTTCAGTAATTGTAATTGCATTACTGGATTTACATACTTTACATAAAATACTTCGTTACATGCTCGTTACCACTAAAAGTAGTGGAATTACAGTAACGCGTTACTTTGTAACACATTACTCCCAACACTGACAACAATGTAGTGTGTGACACCACTTTCAATGATGACACGATCACCTTATTTTACAGATGAGGAATGCACAATTATTATGACAAGTTACGAGGAATTAAAACCCACTCTAAGACAAAAATCAAATACGTCAGCAGCAAACAAAGCAAGGCAAGGCTGTTGGCAACATATTGCAGATCGGGTAGCCTAAATGCCTAAAAGTAAAGTTTTATTTCCACATCCTCAAATATGTGTTACGGAGGATTAATAGCTTGCAGTATGTCTGAAATTAGTTGAAATAATTAAATGGCCTATTTTGAGTTCATAAAAAGGCCTACAGATGCAACACAATTCAGAAGTGGGTAGCCTAGATTTATAAGGATAATTGAATGTTTAACCATCTCTTGAAGTGAGAAATAATGATTGCTGAAGTGTGTTGGTAATTGTACACTAGTTCACCCATTGGATTGCTTCGACTGAGTGCAGAGAATGGCAAGTTTGGCTTGGTAGCTGGCCATGGTCCTGGGATGCCAATAGCGGAGATCACATGCTAACACCCCCTATGGATGAGGGGTAATTTAGAGCTTAGAGCTACAATAATAGTGAAATGGAGGAGCAGGGGAGGAGGTGGGAGGCTTTGCAACTCCAGCATGACATAATGGGCAGTAAGGAGGTGTTTATTCCATACGAATAGAAGTGGGGTGAGTGATTGCTGTCAATCAACCCTATGGGCTCCTACCGAACTTTCTTTAGAAAATATCATAAGTGAGTCGGAGGCAAAGCATTACATTACATTACATTACATTTGGCTGACGCATTTTTAACCAAAGCGACTAACAACATGGTAACAGTTTAAGTTTTAAAGCAATTCTCTCAATAATTTTAGGACAATTTAAAAACGGTAGAGTACAGTAAGAATAAGTGCATCAGTGAGTGCTGTTTTTTTAAACAGTTAAAGGAACACGCCACCCAAAATCAGTAGTAATATATGTTCTTACCTTAACTTTCACGAGTTGAGTCATACCTCTCCCGCATCGGTATGTGCACTCAAACGCTCTGGCGCGCGGCGCGAATGTGTTAGCATGTTGCTATGCTAGCGGGCTCTGCCGTGGCCGTAGAGAGAGTAAGATGGCATTAATCAAACACATCCACGTTTTCCCTACTTAAATACAGTTGCACAAGTAGTTGATTAAAAATGTTAGGGCACACAACATGAAACGTGACGATTTTCCAAGCGAATAAACAGGAGAACTACAAGTCTGGCGCAATAGCACTTGGGAGTACTTCGACCTAGGTAGTAATATTAATTAACACCTAATTGTAGATCCTATCCACCACAGAGTTTAGAATCCATGCTTGATCGGCCCCTCAGCCTCCCCCTCCCCTCTGAGCGAGAGAGAGGCACACACACTAGAGATGCGCTGATGGGCTATTATTTCAACCATAACTGCATAGCAAAACTTAATCCATCCATCAGCAAAGTTTTTTGACCAATTTTCACATGCTTTTGGTATTTTGTTTGTTTTGAAATACAGACGAATTAGTCCATTTCACAAGATGTCGCCACTGTGTAAATCAACTTCCTCTGGAACAGCACAGTCCACAGGAACGCTGCCAAGTATTGTTTACATTAACGAGGCTGTACATCCCGACACTGTGAAATGGGGTTATTATGTATCAGTGCATAACATTGTCCTCCAGTTTCTGTTTATGTGTGAGTGTGTATGTGTGTGTCCTACTACTGACTCAGTATGTCCTAGCTAGTGGTTGTATGTGATTTACATATACAAGCAAACAGACAAGGAAACAATGGTTAGACATTATTTCCTGAAACCATACAGTGAGCAAAATCAGCATCTACACCCTGAGTTGCATCTGGATGATCATTTAGGAGCACTGAGACTGAGATCTGACATACAACAATACCCTCTTCTCCTCTACCTGGAGAAGAATATGCATTTGTATATGATTGATTTTTGGGTTCTATTTAATACAAGGTGGAATATGTTATCAGCTTTCACAATTATCAGGTGAAAGATAGGGTTTGCTGTGGCCAAGTATTGTCAGATGAATCACCTTGAGTGGGTGTCCAATGTCCAGATATGGCATGGTGCCACTTATAAGTAAGTAGGTGTGTGTGGGAGTGTGTGTTCTCTCTGTGTGTACTTTGGCCATGTGGGTGCGAGAGTGAACTTTGCATAAATAAACAAACAGGTAGAGATAAAAGAAAAGGCATTGTTTACCTTGTGTGTACCTGTGAATCTACACTGGTGTGTCTGTGTGTTGCACGGTGGTGATGACGTATAGTTACATTTTCTCTCCATTGCTAAAATGTATTTCTTGAAATTATGGCTCTATTTCCCAAAATTTTAAAAACAAATCCATAACTACTCATTCAACTCCCAAAACTTCCCTATTTCAGATTAATATTTTCGCTGAAAAGCCAGCCTGAACTTGGCCCCACCCACAAAATTTGAGATTAGGAAGTACAGGGGTCCTCAAGGACAAAAAATAATGGTGGGGGGTACACAGAAATCCTACTTTGTAGGATCCCAAAGTATTGGTATAATGAGGGATTCCCTCTTCTGCAACGTCACTCTGTGGTCAGGTCGTCCCAGTGGAATCTTTCTCAGTGTCGTAATGGTGCACACAGCCACACACAGCCATGAAGCACACCAAAAAGGCCCCCACACACACACACACACACAAGGGTGGTTCCATGCATGGGGACAACCACTCAAGGTGATTCCAATGGGACTAGTGGTTTGTTTTGTTTACAATAACCTAGAGACAGGAACAGAATATGTAAAGAGTACCATTAATGAATTGTCCAAAAGGCATACAGCTTTGTGCTCATATGCACAACAGCTAGTGTAGGCCTGGGTCTCCTGTAATACCACGGTGTACCACATGTGGCGCTGCACTAAAACGATGCAAGACAATGGAAGAGTGCTGTGTGGCTGCGTTCAAGACAACTACAAAATGTAACATATCTCTTTTAACAACAATTCATGGCTAATGATGGGGTTGGAGGTATAGTAATACATTTCTGTTCTGTATAAATCATATGAGGTTAATAGAACACAGAGAAACGAGTACAATGGATTAAAATAAAAAGTATCGCAGTAAAATTCCTCGACAGGTTGATTGTGGAGATAAAACTGTGGCAGCTTGTCATTGTGCCTCTCTCCCACTCCATGCAAATTTGTGGAGAGGAGAATACCTACGTCACAGGGAATTCTGCTTCATATCCTGCACTAGAGAGCATATAAACTGAGTCCTGGAAGAGAAGCACCTGTATCGGCTTTGATCAATTACTACATTTTACAACAGAAGAAGCCAAAGGAGACTCTACAATGCAGTTATTTACACTTCTGGTAAGAGCACGTTTACTTCTATGGTTCTCTGGTGATTTTAGATTTGGGCTGAGAGGGATTGTTTCTAATCATCAAGAGATGAATACAAGATCAGACAAGAAAATAAACTTGGTTGTGGAATGTCTTAGCCAAATATTTGATGTGGAATGTCTTGGCAAGTTGCGTTTATATCTTGAATTGCTTGGCCTAACATCTGTTGAATTAACCAAATTATTTCTGGCATGAATGATATTTCAGTTCGGTGAAAGTTTTGTGTAGATTTAGTGTAATTGAGTATATACATTATTTTTTTTACTGATTTACATCAGTAAATGTTTATGACTTACCCATTGCTGTATTTGTCTTTTTGTCCAGATGTCCATTCTTTTGGTGGGCACATGTGTCTCTTGTCCACTGCCAAAACATGTGACATGGCCCTGTTCTAGCTGTGAAGAAAAGTGTTCAAGAAGTGACATTCACAATTTTGAGAAAACAATAACCAAGCATTTCAAAACTAATGAACACTATAGGGAAAAGTCCATACCCACCTGGAATTACATGTGAGTATACTGTAGTTCTGCCTTGTTTTGATAAGTCAATATCAAAGATTCTAGAACAGAGCTCTGTTCTAGAATCTTTGGTCAATATACTGATTATACATTAGTACTGATTTCTGTGTACTGTGTGTTACAAATTTACATGCATCCTTAGGCATTTAGCATGACTGTCATCACTGACCCTTACATGTATGTTATTGGTTTCTTGCAGGAACGAGGAAATTAAAGATAGGATTCCTAAAACAATTGTGAATGCTCACTGTAGTTCTGAATGTGGAGACATAGTTTCTGGAATGAAAGTTAAACCAGTGCCAATTCAGCACCAAGTCGACGTTTACGACATACATCGTTGTAAAGACGAACAATATTACAAGCTTGTACAAAATACAACAATGATTAATCTAGGTTGCACTTGTGTTGAGATAAGTGTATAAACTGTCCTCTAAAGAGCAGCATTCGTTTAATGAATTTTACTGAACTCTGTTTTCTGTAAAGATTATCATGTGTAAGCTCATATTGGTCAAGGAGAAGATTATACTGTTTTTGTGAAACACGTCAGTTGTGCCCTGCTGTTCATTTGGGCTGAAGTACTATATGAAACACAATGAAAGGAAAATAAAAAAAAAGAATGACAAACATGTCTTACTGCATGTCAATTAATTTATTTGTTTAACTATTTATTACAACTCTATCCATACACTGACTTTGGTTGTGTCAGTGCTTTATTGCTTTAATGCCACAGAACTTTTTAGTTGGGCGCAATTCCCATTCTGGCATAGTCAGCACTCCTATATGGCTCAAGGCCTAAAACATACCACTCAAAATATGGAGACTATACTGACAAAACCACATCACTGAATGTGTTCATAAACTGCTAATTCATGTGCATTTGTTTTTGATTGTGTCTCTTGTGTGATTTGTGTTCCACTGCTTATGAGCAGTTGCTGTCCAGCTCAGTGGTGCTTTGATTTGCCTGGGGAGGAGGGGGTGGTTGAATATACAGTACCTCCCAGTATGAGGGATTCCCTCTTAGATTCATTGTCACTCTGTGGTGAGGTTGTCCCAATGGAATCCTTTCCAGTGACGTTGCACATGAAACCTTTTTTATCTCTTAGTCTTAGGAGTTGGTGGTTGTTTGAGATCTATGTATATACACACAGTAATGGTTGGGCATCATTGCATAATAACACAGTGAGAAGAGAGTATACAGTACCCTCCAGAAGTATTGGCACCTTTGGTAAAGTTGACAGGTATATAAAATAATCTTTGGTGATTCATTGTAATCTTACAATGAAAACATTCAGGAAACATCCAACATTGAAGGAAAGCACATTTATTCTGAAAAAAGGAAAATCTAATAAATAAATAAATACTAAATAAATAAATACTGTTTTAACATAAATACATTGCCCACAATTATTGGCACCCCTGCCTTTGTCAATTAAGCAGCTCATAATATTCTCCTATGACACCCCATAAAGTTGGAGGAATTCTTTTCTTCGGGTTCATGATACCATGCACCTTAATAAGGTTCCCAAGGCCTTTGAGAATAAAAACAGCACCACAATAGCACAGCCCCTCCACCATAATTAACATAGGCATGGGGTTCTTTTCAGTATAGTCATTTTCCGTACGCCAAACCCACCTAAAGTGTTTCTTTCTAAAGAGCACAATTTTCATTTCATCTGACAATAGATTAGCCTGGAAATCCAGACCTAAATCTAGAAAGATTTAGGGTCTGGCAATGAATAATGAAAATTGCCCAACTCAACGAGGGACGGCACCAAGCATGCATTTGAAAATATCAGTGCATGCAATTGGATAACACTACTACTAACTGATTCCGGACTTCGACGTCCCAACACTGTCGTCATCTGTTTAGCTCGCTCTGGCCCGCCTATATCAGATACACTGATGTGATTTGTGCAGCTCGACTCCAAGGGCATGGGTAATGAGCATCATTTTGGACCATTCCTCTTTGCAGATCCTCTCGAAATCTTTACGGTGTCAGTTGGCAACTCGAAGCTTCAGCTCCCTCCAAAGATATTCTATAGGATTAAGATCCGGACACTGGATAGGCCACTCCATGACCTTAATATGCTTCTTCTTGAGCCACTCCTTTGTTGCTTTGGCTGTATGTTTTGGGTCATTGCTGTGCTAGAAGACCCATCCACGACCCATTTTTAGTGTCCTGGCTGAAAGAAGGAGGTTGTCACCCAGGATTTCACGGTACATGGCCCCATCCATATTTCCCTCGATGCAGTGAAGTCGACCTGTCCCCTTAGCAGAGAAACACCCCCAAAGCATAATGCTTCCACCTCCATGCTTGACGGTGGGGATGGTGTTCTTGGGGTCATAGTCAGAATTCCTCTTCCTCCAAACACAGCAAGTCGCATTGATACCAAAGATCTCAATTTTGATCTCACTTGGCTTACCGCAAGTTTTACTGCATGTCCCTGTTCAATGTCGTCACCGCCACCACTGTCATCGGCCACGGGAGCTGATGAAGGCCCTGCCGTGGCAAACATATCAGAAATGTTTGCGCATTTGGCTGCAATTGACCTGTAGCTAAGCGCCACCCTTAGAACGCTGATGAGCCAATGACAGTCCAGCCTCAACGGGACTCGGACATCAGCTCGGACAACTCCATAGAAAACAACAGGGGGCAGGCATAAAATGACAAATTAATGGTTATTTATGGAGTTTATTAACTCAAAAAACCCAGACGGATAACCATGGTCAAACGTTTTGCATTGGGGACGTGTAATACTGATAGCCGGTACCCCGAGAGGCTAGAAAACGGGGTATATTTTCATCAAAAGTAGCCTACAGGACGTCTCTCGCGTTTGCAACAGCTCGACGTAATGTAGGCAACTAAGCCAACAACGTGGGCACAGGTTCCCTGTTAAATCCCAAGATGAAAATGCTCATTAACCAACTACTATTCTTACTACATCAAATATTAACGTAACCCAGGGATTCCCAAACTGTGGTACGCGTACCCCCGGTGGTACGCGAGCTGCTTCTAGGGGGTACGCGAGATGCAAAGGGCTATGGCGGACAGGTGTAAAATGAAAATTTTAAATCTTTTGTAATTAATTCATGAATAAATACATAATTTCGAATCAGGTCATAATGATATGGAAACATGAAATTAAAGAATATAATTTATAAACTCTGTATGTGTTCATCAAAAAAAGGGCAGCTTATTATGACGCCTGGAATAGCTAATAGAATGCGTTACTTTCGAATGCGTTGGATGGTCCGTGGTCCGTGGGGGGAAAGACCAGACAAGAAAAGCAACTTGGTAGTGGAATGTCTTAGACAAATGTTTGATGTGGAATGTCTTGGCAAGTTGCGTTTATATCTTGAATTACTTGGCCAAATATCTGCTGAATTAACCAAATTTTTAATGTATTCATCAAGTTCATTCTGGTATTAATAACATTTCAGATTGTAGTTTTAGTGCAATTGAGATATACAGTATTTTTTTCATACATCAGTAAATGTTTATGACTTACCCATTGCTGTATTTGTCTGTTTGTCCAGATGTCCATTCTTTTGGTGGGCACGTGTGTCTCTTGTCCACTGCCAAAACATGTGACATGGCCCTGTTCTAGGTTTGAAGAAACGTGTTCAAAACAATATATTATGGAAAATGTTGGGAAAAAGATAGCCAAGCATTTCCATGACCATTTGAGGACTAATAAACACTATAGGGAAAAGTCCATAGCCACCTGGGTGTACAAGTAAGTATAGTTCTGCCTTGTTTTTCTATGTCAATATGCTGATTATACATTAGTAATGATTACTGTATACTGTGTTACAAATTTACATACATCCTTGGGGATTTAGCATGACCATCATCACTGACCTTTATGTTATTGGTTTCTAGCCAGAAAGACGAACAAGAAGGAAGGATTCCTAGAACAATCTTGCATGCTCACTGCAGTTCTGAATGTAGAGACATAGTTTCTGGAAGGAAAGTTAAACCAGTGCCAATTCAACACCAAGTCGACGTTTACTACATAAAACGCTGTGAAGACGATCAATCCTACAAACTTGTACAAAATACAACAATGATTAATCTGGGTTGCACTTGTGTTGAGATAAGTGTATAAACTGTCCTGTAAAGAGCAGCATTCTTTTAATTAATTTTACTGAGCTCTGTTTTCTGTAAAGAATATCATGTGTAAGACCATATTGGTCGAGGAGAAGATTATGCTGTTTTTGTAAAACACATCAATTGTGCCCTGCTGTCTATTTGGGCTAAAGTACTCTGAATATGAAACATAATGAAAGGAAAATAAAAAATAAAAATGAATGAAAAACATGTCTTATTGTATGTGTATTTATTTGTTCGCTTTTTAAATTATTTATTACAACTCACTCCATATACTGATTGACATAGACTGCTAATTCATGTGCATTTGTTTTTGATTGTGTGTCTCTTGTCTGATTTGTGTTCCACTGGAGCAGTTGCTGTCCAGCTCAGTGGTGCTGAACTAGTCCACCAGGCAAAGACTAGTCTGGGGAGGGGGGAGTGGTTTAAGAGAATTTTGAGTTTCTTTAACAAAATGTTTTGGATGGCTGTGACATTATTAGTATGATGTCTGTACCTGTAAGTATTCACATAATAAGGCATTCCCTCTTAGATGCATTGTCACTCTGTGGTGAGGTCGTCCCAATGGAATCATTTCCAATGACGTCGCACATGAAACCTGTGTTATCTCTTAGTTTTTGTGTGTTTGTCAAAATTTATCGCTATTAAACTCCTCCAATTAACATACAAACATAATTTTGCTCCGAAACAAAAGCTTAACCTCATTATCATCCATAAATAGACCCTTGGTTGTGCATACACCAAACCATCTCAAGTGAGAGATAACGATTGCTGAAGTGTGTTGGTAATTGTACACTAGTTCACCCATTGGATTGCTTAGACTGAGTGTAGAAAATAGCAAGTTTGGCTTGGTAGCTGGCCATGGTCCTGGGATGCCAATAGCGGAGATCACATGCGGAGGTGGGAGGCTTTGCAACTCCAGCATGACATAAGGGGCAGTAAGGAGGGTTTTATTCCATACGAACAGAAGTGGGGTAAGTGATGGCTGTCAATCAACCCTATGGGCTCCTACCGAACTTTCTTTAGAAAACATCATAAGTGAGTCGGAGGCAAAGCAGACTGGAGTTCTTTCCAAGTATAACAGCTAATGTTGGCCCAGGATGTTATGTAATGGACAGAATCACATTTATTTATTGAATAAATCTATTTTGTCCACAAAGTGAGAAGTGCCTTCATCCTTGGGTCAGAAAACTGAAAAGCAGCGCACTACATGTAACAAATGTTTTTGTTTTCAGTTCATGAAAGACTTCTACCTTCAATATTATATTACACTATATTACATTTATTTCATAAAACAATACACATTTTGTGTGTGTGTATGTGTGTGTGTGGACAAATGGTATTGTGTGGCCCAGTTGGTGGTTGTCTGTCATTTACATACACAAACAAACAGACAAGCAAACAATGGCTAGATTTTATTTTCTTAAACCACCATTTTCTATTTAAGATTTATTTAGATCTGAGAATTTTAACAATGATGAGTTTCAGGTAATTCTTTGCCAAAATGTTGAATTAAAATGTCTTAATGTTGGATTAAAATGTCAATATGATCCAGTAATTCTGACATCACTCCAGTTATTTGCATAATGAGGGATTCCCTGTCATGCCTAGTCACTCTGTGGTCTGGTTGTCCCAGTGGAATCCCCTCAGTGTGTGTGTGTGTGTGTGTACTCCCATATACTATCTGTAATTTGCTTAATGGAGCGTCCGCTGTTCAAATCTACATCAGACTGATAAGGTACCAATAATAGTTATGGTCACATGCTTTTGGTATTTTGTTTGTTTCAAAATACAGACGAATTAGTCCATTTCACGAGATGTCGCCTGTAAATCAACTTCCTGTGGAACAGCACAGTCCACAGGAAAGACAGAAACAAGAAGACGTTTTACCCTGCCAATTAAAGTATTGTTAACATTAACAAGGCTGTTCAACCCGACTGTGAAATGGGGTTATTATGTATCAGTACTAGGGCTGTCAAAATAACTGATTAATTTTGATTAATTAATTTGAGAAAAAATAACTGATTAAAAAAATGAGTGCAGATTAAACGATTCCGTATGACCTTTGACCCCGAGCCGTTCTAGTCAGTAAAAATTAGACTGTAAAATGAAGGAGAGAAAAGAAAACGTGCTGCCTGGATAATTGATTGGAACATTTACTTTTAAAAAATGGCCTGATGGTGTTGATCAAAAATAAAGTGTTGAAAATAAAGTCCTCTGCAATGTCTGCAGCAAGGAATTTGCATATCACCAGAGTTCATCAACTCTATAGTCGCACATCAATGCAAAGAAATAAGTGTTGACATTGAGGGGAGTGTTAATTAATTTTCATTGTGTCCCCTAGGTTATGTGGCCTGAATTGCCTTGTATGTGAAAAAAAAAACTTATTCCCTAAGCACATTTGAATTTATTTCCTCAGCATATTAGGTCATATCATAGATTATTATGGCAATTATTTGAACAGTGAAAATAATAATAAAAGAGTTTTTAAACTTTAATGTCACTAATGCTGCTTATTCCATGATTCATTTGAATTTAAATATTTAAAATACCTTCACAGCAAAAATTATATATGCGATTAATTTAGATTAATTAATCACAGAGTATGTAATTAATTAGATTATTTTTTTTAATCGATTGACAGCCCTAATCAGTACATAACATTGTCCTCCAGTTTCTGTCTATATGTGAGTGTGTATGTGTGTGTCCTACTACTGACTCAGTATGTCCTAGTTTGTGGTTGTATGTGATTTACATATACAAGCAAACAGACAAGGAAACAATGGTTAGACATTATTTCCTGAAACCATACAGTACAGTGAAAGGCAAGGGGATACATATGCAATTTGATATTTTTTCTTAAGGTTTTATGAAATTTTATGTATTTTTATCAATACAAACTAACAAAAACAACTTATTGCATACGTTCATTACTTACTAATTCATGTTGATTTGTTTTTGAGTGTCCTGCTTGATTTCATTGTGTTCACTCTATTTGTGAATGGTTGCTGTCCAGCTCATTGGTGCTAAATCAATCCAACAGGAATCAAAGACGTCACCAGCTTTTCATATTACTTCATGCGTGTTTATTTTGGTGGGAGTTAACTTTTAACTGGATAGTGAACAGGGTTGAAAAATAGTTTCACATTTTTTTTTATGTGAAACAAAGTGATTTTAATGCTTGAGACCATTGAGACCAGTATCATCAGTCAATCGAAGTACTTGAATAATGAGAGTTCCCTGTCATGAATGCATGGGCGTAGGTTTGGTTTGAAATGTACTGGGGGCAAAGACGCATTCAGAAGTGCATTTTCAGAAGTGCTGGGTACAATGACGCGCATTCATTTCCCCCCCCCCTTTCACGCAGGTCATGTTAATTAATAAAAATGTATGCAAAAATGTGATGATGTCCGACACGTTTTATGAAGAAGAAAGGCAAGCCTAAGTTCTCAAAAAGCATTAGATATTTGACCCACTGTCATCTGCTTCATGTGACAATGTGATGACATAGGGCTGGGCGATATAAACGGTTTATGCGGTATGCGATAAAAATTTGGCCAACGATAGAGATTTTTGTTATACCGGCATATTGCGATAGGTCATGTCATCAAATTGCAACACGCTTGGCCTGCTGGGACCGGCAGCAACCACGAGGAGGCCACAGGTGTGGAAAAATGGCTGCGAGCGGTGAAGGTATTGTCAGAGGCGATTCTAGGGTCTGTGGGGGCCCCAAGCAAAAATTCCAAGGGGGCCCTACCGACAAGTGTTATCACCATTATGTTATATCACCATTATTAAATAATAAAAATACAAAAAGCGTATTATAAAAATTGTATATTTTGACATGTATCTCACAAAATATCATTTTGAGTGCATGGTGTATTATAAACATGCTTTGCCACAAAAACAGACAAAAATTCGTAAACGTGGGGTAAGTCCAGCTATATGAAGTTATTATTTTGCTGTCACTTCGTCTGTTTTATAACCCAGAAGGATGTATATATCAAATGATAGCTCTGTGTCTCCTCTTTCATCTGACGTGCGTGGCATATCTATCCGATCACGGGTCCGCGAGTAATTCAAACGAGAGTAATGGGTGTGCAGCGTTGGTTTGTGTACATGACGTTATTATTTTGCAGTTACTTCGTCTGTTTCATGAATAAGGATCGATATTCATGGTACCAATAGATAGCCCTGTGTCTCCTCTTCCATCTGATATGCTTGCCATATCTATGCGATCACGGGTTTGCGAGTAATTCAAACGATAGTAGTGGGTGAGCAGGTGAACGCAGAGAAGTATAGACTGTAAATATGATGCAATTTGATTTAATTTCATGATTTTCTTTTATTTTCATACTCTATCGTACAGACACGTGCGTAGTCTCGTTGGAAAGCCCCACTTCTGCTCTGTCACGCAATAAAAGGTGTATCTCGCTGCAATGAACAGTTCCGGAGCAATGTAACAAAGAAGAAAGGGTGTGTTTTTTGACGCACTTTGCGTCAATCGGGCAATCTAACAAATTAACGCGTATGCTTGGTCCTTACTGCATCGCGATTAACATGTTATGGCTGACAGCCCTAATACAAACATAACGTTAACCATCTCCTTTTATTTAACTAGTTGTAACTGCCGCTAGCTAGCTGAAGTTTACTGTCGTATAGATGTAGCAAACCATGTTCAATCTTTCTGCCAATTAACATTAGCCTACTATTGCTTCATTGAGTAGGCTAAATGCCAAAATCCGATGTTGATCCGTCATCACTGCACCCTCGATTGACGTTTACCACAGTTGCCTAAATATGTGCGGATTCTTTGAACTTTTTTGAACACAGATCCGCTGTTCATAAGGCCATAGCATAGGGCCTACATATGCACGTATTGTTTGTACAACAGGGCAGGAGCACGCAAAATACATCATTCAATCTCTATGGGCGAAATTCTCGCTTGACCAGCAAACGCGCTGAGACCAGGTCGGGGGCCCCCTAGCGGCTCGGGGCTCCAAGCAGTTGCTTGGTTTGCCTGTTGACAAGGTGCGCCTCTGGGTATTGTAACGATTTGATAGCGACACAGACAGTTGTCCAATCAAAAGGTTTATTAGCTGAGAACGAGAGCAGGGACACAGACCCAGAACACAATACACACGGAGCAGGTCAAGTACACACACACGCTACACATACAGGGGTGGACGCAGCCCCCCACACAAAAAGGATCACACACGAGGGAGAATTAAAAGGGAAACATGTCACGATAAAGACGCTAACTTTAGACTTATAACTTAGGAGAAATACAGACATAAACCCCCAAACAGGGTAGGAATTTCACGGCGGCCACGTCGTTGCCTCTTGCGTTGGCCGTGAGACCCCTTTGAAAATCAGAGGTTTACAGGCCACGGTGGCCTTGGTACCCCCTTCTTTCAATATTCTGCTTTGCGTCCTACTAATAGCGATTTTTATTTAGCCTGTGTGGCCTGTCAAAATAATCTAAGCATTCACAGCGCAAATTAATTGAGTATTTTACGCAGTGGAGAAAGTGACAGCGCAAGAAAGAAAGTGCGTCCAAATTCCATTCATCTCAGTTGAACTACTCGCGAAGTAGCCTATTCATCACACAGACATCACAAGTATCACATGAAAGAGCTTTTTCTAAGCTTTTAAACGATGTTACCCGATAATTGCTTAGTTGAACGGTTCGCGAGAAAAGTAAATAATATAATTCAATTTAATCATACATTCTACTGAAGGTTTTGCGTCCCATGATCTCAATACTTCACGAACCCTTCTTTTAACACACACAAACCTTATATCAAAATAAACAGCAGACCTTACCGAACACAAAGGTGTAAAGCAGTCCCCTGTACAGTTAGCCGTTCCAGAGTAATCCAGTTTTGAATTTGCAGTACATTTCGACATGCATGGATGTCTCCAAATTTGGGCTTTAAGTTTTACAATGTGTTTAAATTGTTCCACATGATTTCATAACGGGCCAAATACAAAATAAATCTTACAAATATCGAATAGATATTGGTAAATCAGAGGACAGCTGACTGAGTTTGTGAAAGTAGCCTTAGCCTAATGATCACAAAATGCTAAGCATGCATCTAGGCTATTTGAGTTTCTTAAAGCTGAGCTGTGGTTAAATTGTTCAATACATGATTTTATAACAGGCCAAATATAAAATAAATGTTATATATAGCCTAGATATCTGTAAATATTAGATGATCAGATGATTTACAGTTCTATGTAATATGTCATGTTTCATGTTTTTGTAATGTTTCATGTGATGCCGGTCTACTGCAGTGAATAGGCTAAATAAAACTTTGATCATTTTTATAGCCAATACATTTTTAAATAAGTAACAATCTTGACTATGTTATGCAAGAACCTGCTAGACCTATATTGAAATTCACACACCAAATTATACCGCAATATATACCGTTTACCGTCTGTGTCCCAAATTATACCGCAATATGAATTTTAGGCCATATCGCCCACCCCTATGATGACATGATCAAACTCGAAAGGAAAATAGGCCTACCTAGGCTACATGTTGAAGTTCAGAGTAAATCAAATATGTGGCTATGCCTTTTGCTAATATTTTGATGTTATAGTTTAAATTCCCAGTACAATTGACCATACACACACACACACACACACACAGAACACAACTTCTACACTACATATTTCGCTAAGATTGAAAAAGCAAAAATATGTGTGGCACGACTCAAATCGACAAACAAATCACACCATGCGCTGACTGCTCTCAATTCACAACAATATGCATCCATTCAATCTACATCAGGCATTCCTGACCAAAACTTCAAAGCATATATGCCGATATGCAATCCCCATCATCATCACAACTATTCCAGAATTCAGCAATAGATTCAAGCAATAATTAAACAAGATACTGACTACTCCATGAGTGACCATCTCCAACAACAATGCTTGCTGTACGATTGCAAACCATATAGCATCTTTCATACATTTAATGCTGCTCTAAGTCCTTTACAACCAATATATAATAAAATAATCATTATGAGTTAAATGAAAATAGTCAAAAACAGGGAAAAAGTTACCTGAAACAGATACTGGCGTTGCCGGCAGTGTTTCTCCACCCACCCTGTGAATGCTGGATCGATCCTTGTCAGCTTGTTGCTTGGTCACAGTTGCAGGATTTATTGCTGGGAAGAGTGTTCTGATTACCTTCAAGACAGAGGGCCCTATCATGACATTCTAAAGTGCATCGTCACTCGTCAAAAGTCTATTCAAATTTAGTAGGATGTCCAGTTCACATTGGGAGGGGTTTCGCTATCAAAAGTGGAGCGCATGGCGTAGCAAGGTGTTCCTAGGTCTTTTAATCAGTCATATGGGTGTGTTTGGGGCGTAACATAATTTCAAACCAATGACAATGACATCTTTCATTCCCTTCAACGGCGCAACGCGCGATATGTCAAATAAATGCATCGGTATTTTGGCATTCAAAGGCGCATTTGAAGGAGGCTGCTTGCGAGACCGTATAGAATAGTCATTCTTAAACCATGCTTTACTAAAAACTAGCATAGCCTTCACGCATTTGCACTCGTCTATTTGAACTCATTGGCAAAGTGAAACTAACTTCACCAAGGAGTCAGTCAACGACAAGACAGTTATATGCAGTTACTTTCACTATTGACTGAAAAAGGGGTTACCACCGAAAACATAGGCTGGAAAAAAAAACAATTACCCTAATATTGCTCAAATGACTGAATAAAACAACATTTATCCTGCAGGAGTTGCTTATCTCGTGACAGTGCGTCTTCAGCTGTGCTCCATACGTGTCTCTCGCCTCTCCCCTAATCACTTTTAACCGTCATTACCAATTTGCAAATGATGGTGAATAACTACTCATCATGAGATGTACAGTATTTCGTAATATCTTTGTTCTAATTATGTTTCCCATTGTAATCGTGCAATTTGTAATGCTTTGCATGGACGTGCGCTGGTGTGCATTCATGAATGATAGAAGGATGGTGCATGCACCTACCAATATGACTGTTTACATGCGCTCTTAAAATAGCATATGAACAACTCCTGACCAGGTTTAGGTGGTGTATGATAGCGATTTTTAGACAATGCGCTAGTCCCCTCCCTAGGTTGTTAACTGCCACACCCCTGGGCGCAATGCTTAAAAAAAAACGTGCAAAATACCGAATTCAACTTTGCGCGGGTGAATAACGAACTTTACGCCATGCGCTGGTGACCCAAAATACAGCCCAGAATCTTCTTCTGCATCTGTGACGGCATCTATGACTGTGATTGGCTCTCCCTTCAATTTCAGCCGACCGTAGCGTCTTGCCACCATGTCCAGCACTGGCGCAACTGAAGTGCTCCAAGCCTCAGCCAGCTCTTTGTTTTTCTCACCAGCTTTGCTGATCTCTGCCATAGAACTGCACCGCTTCAACAGGTTTTCCATGTCTTCTGCTGTCTTGTCTCTCTCCAATGCACAGTTCTGCAGGCCAATGTTAAGTATAGCCATCAACCTCTCAACTGGATTCTGCCAGCTCTGGCCTGGAGGTGGTCTGCAGACAATGAGCATGTCCAGTGCTAGTATCTTAAATATCGTGATCAGACTGAGCTGAACTTTGACCAGTAGGGTGCGATGTTCTGTTCCACCATCACTGTACTTGACATGGATTGGTTTCCTGAAGGGTCTTCCTGTGCGAGCCTTACTGTTGCTGCTGCATTTCTGTATGCAATAGACTTTTGGAAGACAGAGTCCTGCACCACAATCTTTACCTTGCCACTGTACCATGAACCCTCTGGCTGACTAGGGACATTGGGTTGCATGTATACAGTGGATGTGATGGATCCCTTGCCCGTCATGTCATGATCCAGTGCTACCAGTTGGCTGGTTGAAGGTGTGATTGAGTGTCGACCTCGGACACCGGTGGACACAGGCTGCCCTGGTTCTCCAACTGGGATCTTGGCCTTATCGTCGATGAATAAGACAAAATGTCCGAACGCAGCTGATGCATGCGTAGGCGCAAAAACTTGAAGAGCGCAGCATAGAAATGTGCATTAGGGTGAAATGCTATCATGGCCTAGGGCAACCAGACAGTGATGGAGGACGGAGGCGTGAAATGCTTTAACAAAATGTAATATTTTATAAACCACAACGAAAATAGACGATAACAAACACTAGACTAATGTATAAGCAGGAAGTAATCAGTTTTCAGTAGTGTGGTGTGGACGTGTGTTGGGTGTAGGAGATGTAGCGTATGCATGTTGCATGTTACATCAAAGGAAATATAAAGTAAATAGAGCAGCGGTAGCCGGCACAGCAAGCAGCAAGGAGCAAAGCGACCAAACAGTGGAGCCGAGACCCAGAAGTAGGCTGCGATTTAGGCGACCCCGCCCACTTCATCAGTCCTAATTGGGGAGACACATGCAGACCATCACAGACAAGGCCTGGCGGCCATCACAGATGCTCTGAGCTGTCTTCGCTGGATCTTGTACTTGAGTTCAAAGCGTGAGGTGAAGTTCAAAGCTCTCCGGGTGTAGGGATTCTGTGGTGCAAATTGCTACCTCACAAGGGCTTTGCTGGGCACCCTGGTTCTTTCAGGGTATTTGGACTTCACCTGTTCAATGAGATCCTCTAGCGACAACCACTGCAAAAGTTGGGCAGTGTCATGTCTCCGATCATCTGCAGCAGTGACTTCATTGCCTGCTTCTTCCATCTTAGAGAAGAACTCCTCAAAGTTGTCACCAGGACGACCACTGTTAAGGGTGCGCAAGTCAACAATAATGCCAGGCTCTCCCTGGAGAGCCACTTGGATGCGTTGGTTCATGAGAGGATTCGATGGGGCTGAAGAATCATGTAAGAATTCCTGATAGATTGCCTCTACAATGCTAGGTGTCACGTTAGCTACATTCGCTACCTTCCTCTTGAATTCTTTTTTCATGTATCTGCTGTGGTACTGTGGGAGAAGTGGCTGCAGAGAACTGACAACTCGAGTGGTCTGGGTCAGCTGCTCGTCCTGTGTTCTGGTGCTTTCCACTCTCCACAGAAAGGTGATGCCAGTCTTGCTGCCCCCAGGTTGGTATTTCAGCACATCCACAGCTACAGACAGCTGGATTCTGTTAATAAAGTCAAATCTGTGCCATGAACTTGCAAAGGATTCCTCTAGGTATACAGTCTCATCCAGGAGCACAGGTGTTACAGTATCTGTTTGACACATAACATTGTCCAGCAGCTGGTACCTTGCAGCCACCTCGGATGTGTTCTTGTGGTGTGTCACAGAAATGTTCTCAGATACAACTCTGACAGGTGTATGTGAGCTATTTCTCTTCCTCTCCAGGTACTCTGCATACTTGTGAAGGCAAGTGGCAAGACTGAAAATGTCCTCCCTTAGTGCTCTCCAAGCATCAGTTGAGGACATGTATGGTCGGTCACACAAAGAAATAGAGACATGACGTTACTGACAACTGAACCAAGGTGCTTGTTGGGGGTCAACACCACATCGTTGGCGATATCTGTCCATTTGTCAGCTCAGTCAACTTTGCCGGCTGCAGATACGAACATACAAGGGCACTTTTTCACCTCTTTAAGGACATCGTCAAATGACTTTATACCCAACCTCACTATTCTGGTCTCTAGACTTGCATGGGCAAATCACTGACACGTTGCACATGTCCATTGTAACAGAAAGACGAATTGAAAATGGTATTAATATCGTGGCGGGTGATTCTGACTGTTACTTCACGTTCACATGAATTTGTCTACTGTGCATCAGCGATTACGTTTTCACCACCTACTGGCAGGTAGGCCTATTCAAAACATGACAAATAGACTAGTAGTAATCGGTGCCTTGGTAAGTGACGAAAACAATCGTCTTCATGAACAGCTGCAGGGTTCTCAAGTTTTGAGCTCAGCTTGGAGTGAGATTGTGTGTGTGTGTGTGTGTGGGGGGGGGGGGGTTGCACTCACTCACTAATTAAAAAAATAACCCTTTGAGACATCTAATCTATACATCCTATATCTTGTTTTTGTTTATTTTTCAGGACAGTCAGGGATTTGTACCCATCTGGGAAAGTATAATGCATAGCCTATGTCTCTTATGTCAGCCTTATCAAGGGAAACCATTTGTGTTTTTATGTCACCAGGAAGCATGTCAGTAGAAATAACTTTTCATATTTAGGTGGGATAGATTGGAATCTTGAAAAATAATAATCGTGACGCTGGGATATTCTATGGCTCACCAATTTACGAGATGTAGGCCTATATGTACTGAGTGAGACAAATATTTTATTTATTAGGCTAATTGCTTTATTCACTTGAGTAGCCTATATTGTCACTGAACCATTGGACTAAGCATGTGCATGCCAAGACCATTTTTTTTATATAAGGACAGCAAGTTCATTATCTTGGGTTGCTATTACATTATGGTGGTTGGCAGGTCATTGTGTGCAGCAGTCCTGTATCTTTAGAAAAAAATGTATGTGTACTCGCTCAAATTGATAACACTCGTTAATAATAAGCTAATTTTCATTAATTGTTGACATGGTCCATGGAGGCTCAGACGGGTGTCCCGGGACCTGATGAACACGGCGCTAAAAAGCACAAACGAGTGCGAAAGTTGCAGCCATGACGACAAGGAAAGTGCAGGCAGCCACGAGAGTGATTGGTCGTGTAAAATTAACGTTGCTGATGTCTGGGTTACACAAAGCTATAACGACACAATCATTATGTTTTCTTAATGACCGACAGTTTAGTTTAGTTTATAGATAAGAAATAATTTTGCCATAAAGTA
The DNA here is from genome assembly GCF_046254945.1 of Alosa pseudoharengus. Lineage (NCBI taxonomy): Eukaryota > Metazoa > Chordata > Actinopteri > Clupeiformes > Clupeidae > Alosa > Alosa pseudoharengus. The sequence goes on from NW_027468881.1 coordinate 24,605,548, forward strand.
GGATAGGCCAAATGTTCGTGAAAAGGCTTGATTTACACACCCTGTAAAGTGCCATATATAGGCTGGTTTACCAACTGACAGCCAGTTGAATTTCTGAATAAAAAGAATGTTGTGTGTTGGTGCAGTTTTGAAATCTTAAACGTGTAACCCCACACAAGCATAACGTGGTTGTAGGGAGGGAATGTGCTATTTTGGAATTTTACCCGGATAAAACGAATAGCCTACTATTTTTTGATTGGGTGTCGGTGGCTATTTATTTTTTGATTTGGTTGGTGAGTGGTGCGCTAGTTCTGAACCCTGCATAAAAAATCCTCTCGTATCCCTGCGCCTCCTCTACTAATTATGCAGATACCTTGACATCCCTAGTAATATTTATGCAAGGTGTGAGCGTGTGAACTTGTTGAATTGCGTGTGTCTCACGCCCATTGCGTGAGACTTGAGAACCCTGCTTCAACGTCAAAAAAAGTTTAATGCGTTTTAGGAAGGATTGTTCCAGTGCACCTATGCAGCGTTGTGGAGGTGGGGGGCTGCTACCCCTTTTTTGATTTTGTCGCCGTGGGGGACTTCGCGCCAGCCGCCCGCGAGGGGGGAGCATGGCCGCGGTCCTCCTCCGAGGCATTGTCGTCGTCTTCAGAGCCGTCCTGAGGAGAGCTTCTGGGACGGAAAAGTGCCTTCCGTTCTCTCAGGACTTTCCCTGTGAGAGTATCGCAGTGGGAAATTATAATCCAATAAATCCAAATGAATCCAAAAGTCGGCTAATCGTGATTAGAAAGCTAGCTATCAAGTTTCCACAGCTTCTGAGTGTTCAGTCGCGCTGAAGGGAAAAAAGAGGACGCACACAGCACGTAACGGGAGTGTAGGCAGGGGGCGGTCCTAAGCATTACGTGCTTTGAGCCTTTTGGCTCTTGGTGTTATACAGCTTCAGCAGTCGCCCTGATAGGGCTCTTCCCATAGCGTCATTGACGCAGCGTCTCGTGACCGAAATGAAGGGGAACTGAAAATTCTCAGGACAGCAGCATGTGTCCAAATTTCAATCTTAAACGTTCTATTTAATCATAAACTATCTGAAAACAGTGCTTTAAAGGACAATTCCGGCGCAAAATGAACCTAGGGGTTAATAACACATGTGTACCGAGTTCGACCATTCGCTGGGATTTGTTTTCATGCTAGTCGAATGTGACCAGTTTTATTGCAAACCGCTTATTAGCGGTTAACGCTAGCCTTCGGGGCACACGTACAGTAGAAATAAATCACTATTTCTATACCACTAACAAGGCTCAAAATAGCACCACACTTACACAGTAGCATAATGAGGGTCTCTACATGTAAACCGAAGCATTGAGAACTTTGTAAGTGTACAGGCAGTTTATTAAAAAGAAACACATTACCGTTCACGTCTGGTTCACATATACAGGCAGGCGATGTGAACTAAAATCAAACGTAATTTGCTCAATATAGGCCTATCAGAAATAATAGCTCCGATGTAACATAACTTGTGTAGTGTAGGCTACTTACTTAGTGGATCCATGTCCCTCTGGTAGCCTATGGATCGCTGCCGCCTGTGTGTGGTATTGACTACAGCTTCTAGCTCTCTCTCTCATAGCCCTTTCACGGAGCTCCCGCAGCTCTTCGTTGGTATTCCGACTCGAAAAGATAAGGACGTCCAATAAGGGTTCATCCTTGATGTCTTCAAATTCGTTCAAATAACCTGCCATCTCTTATGTCTCCTGTTGCGTTCAGTGCTTCTCTTTTGCACAGTCCTTCTGCAACAACGTTTCACCCGAGATTCACTTCACATCCCAGTTGTAACCAAGGCGCCTGCCTGTATGTGAACCAGACGTCAACGGTAATGTGTTTCTTTTTAATAAACTGCCTGTACACTTACAAAGTTCTCAATGCTTCGGTTTACATGTAGAGACCCTCATTATGCTACTGTGTAAGTGTGGGGCTATTTTGAGCCTTGTTAATGGTATAGAAATAGCGATTTCTTTCTCTGTACGTGTGCCCCGAAGGCTAGCGTTAACGCTAATAAGCGGTTTGCAATAAAACTGGTCACATTCGACTAGCATGAAAACAAATCCCAGCGAACGGTCGAACTCGGTACACATGTGTTATTAACCCCTAGGTTCATTTTGCGCCGGAATTGTCCTTTAAGTGTAAAACAAACAAACTTGTCCTTTAACAGGCTGCCTTCAAGGTAGCCAGTATTACAAAGCTGCTTGAAAGTGAAGTTAGTCTGTTTTAACCTACATGTCTGGGTGCCTCCCAGTTATCTAACAACAACTGGGTTACCAACTGTGACAATCACAGTTACCATGTCTAGATCTGGCAGATATCCAAAATGATGCTGCTGCATGTCAGTTAGCTTGTAAGCAATCTGAAAGACAACCACTCAACTATGCCTAGAGCACCTCATTTAAAACAGGGCTGTGCCATACTTGTTTAAATAAGTAGACTGGGAGACACAGACTAATGCTTACCTACATAGCACTTCTGCACAAAAAATGATTTGGATGCCCGAAAGGGAGTCATCCCTATGTTCCCCAGGTCCTATGTTCCCCGGGTCCTATGTTCCCCGCTCGGGGTTAGGGTTAGGGTTATGGTTAGGGTTTTAAAAAAGGGTCCTATGTTCCCCGGTCCCATACAAAGCAGGGAACATAGGACCCGGGGAACAAAGGTACGCTCCCCCTGAAAGTTAGCCATTGCTAACGGCTAGCCCATTACTAGTAAACCATATCTTTAATATCCAAGCCCATTACTAGTAAACCATTTCTTTAATATCCACTAATAAGTTTAAAAGTAGCACCTGCCAACGTACATTCAATGCTCAATGCCATCTAATATAACAGACTGACTACATTATAGCACTAGCCTGCTCAGTCGCTCTTACAGCCTCTCAAAAAATGAGTTGGCTGCCTGGAAGTTAGTTAGCGCTAACGGCTAGCCTATTACTAGTAAACAAAATCTTTAATATCCACTGATAAGTAGTACTTGCCAACATAACTTGAATGCTCACCAATGCCAGCTTTTACAAAAAACGGACTAAATTTTATGTGATAATACCTTGTTAGCTAAAGCTACAATTGCTTATATTAACAGTTAACGTTAGTTAGCTTAGTTTTGTCTGTAGCCTCGCACATGCCACGAAAAACCTATTGGAACTCCCCCTATTACTGTCGGTCCCGTATTTCCGCCGTCTTGCGTGTATGTGTCACTTAATATCCATTTCTATACAAACCAAGACGGCGGACTTCTAAAGAAACTCAACCACCCACACCATATTAGCTATGTACCAAAAATGACATTTTACCGTGACTCGAAGAGCTGTAAACAGTGTTGTAAGGCTGCGTGTACACAACCGCTTGGAGATCCAGTGGAATTTTAATTTCATGACGAGAATTCTAGGTCTAACCGTTCATGTGCCGTTGAAACGGCGTAAATAGGCGACCCATCATGCCAGCCCTATAACTCCGAGCGTGGTAAACAAAATCGGATATTTCAGGCAGTAAATGCTTCCGTTAAGAACCAAACCAGGTTTTCTTCAAATCTACACACCTATGGCTACTGAAAAATGTAAGGTTAATTTAGTAAAATGTTATTATGACCGCCGCTAGCGAAGCGGTCATATAGGGATTGTCAAAGTTTTTTTTTTTTTTTTTCCGTCATCTACTTCCTGAAATTTTGGTCAACGATACCCGGGGCACCGAAACACCAGGGCACAGGAAATTTGGTGGGTATGTAGCCCCACTAGACTTTTACGGAAAAATTTCGTTTGGTCCCCGGGGGCCCCTCCGCGCTGGGCCCCCCGAAACCCAAAAAATGCAGTTTTTCCTAAATAACTACCTGAACCGTGGCACCGAGGATGAAGAAACTTTTATGGTATGTTGGTCTCAAGGGCCCACATCAACCTAGCCCATAATCACTCATTTGTGATTTGCACCCCCCCGGTAAAAAATGAAAATGCAATATCATTCTGCTTTAATCGCCCCTCTCTTCAGTAAAGATGTTCAGAACTGCACCAAATTTTATGTGTATGATTAACCTGACATTCTCTGGGGGTATGCCAAGTTTCGTAGAATTTCATCCATGGGGGGGTCTAAAAAATTAAGTTATGTGTACATTTAGTGACTGTACACTCATTGGCCTGTAGATGGTGGCGCACACATATACACATGCACACACACACAAAGGCACCCACATACTATCGGTATTAGAACGGCCGATACATAATTACAAATTCAGTAGGATTAAAAGAAAGCCAAAATAAATATTCATCATCATCATCATGGCTGCATTTCCAGTATTGGCGATAATTAGTCGTTTGTCCACTAGATGGCGCATCGTTGCAGTGAGACGTAATTTTGTTGGAAGTTAATCTAAAGTGGGTTGGAAAGACACTACGCTTCCTACAAGGACAAGACTGTAGGCTACAGTAGTTTACCGCAGAGAACGTCTAAGGGTAGGATGATTTCTGCATGACATGTAATTCCCATTTCCTCTTGAAGCCGAAATAAATCTGAGAATGTTTATCGGACATGCTTGTTTTTTACTGCAGGTAGGCTACGTTAATCCTATCAATAGCAGAACGTAGGTAAAACTAGATGTACCTCATAGCGGTACAAAATATGACCGCCACTCAGTCCTGCACATCCATTCCGCGAAAATAAATCATATTAATGAATTTGTCTCCATCTTCTACTCCACACATGGGCAACATACGGCCCGCGGGCCACATCCGGCCCGTGGGCTTTCCCTGACCGGCCCGCGTAAGGCCGTGAAAAAACAGTAGTCAAGAGCCTATCATAGAGATAATGCACGCAAATCAATATCGTTGCTTTTATTTTGAAAGCGACTGCTATTTGTACACCCATACATTTGTGTGTGGATGCATACGACGTAAACACCCTCGCTGATGTGCTGGTGAATAGAATTTATGCTTCTGCGTAACAGAACAGTTGCCTTTACGTCGGCGTAAACCTTTCAAAGTTTTGTGTCTCCTGTGTCTGCGTCGCTCACCACCACAACGGTTGTTAGAATGTCGAACTCCTACTGCTGCTCGTTGGCGATACGAAGTGTTCATTTCAAAACGTTACTGACAGATAGACAGTTTACAATCGGATAACCCCGTCATGGTAACCAAAATATGTCCGAGTTTATTTGCAAAGCTTTAAGCTTATGTTAGCGACTAGTATGATGCTACTACCCACAGGTTGCTTGAAGCAGCCGGCTCAACACACAGGGCGAGTTGACCAATCACAGTTTTGTGTATAAAGTTAAAGCAAAAACATAACCTACATTTTCAAAGTAGTTTTCTTTGTGCATGTTGATTAACTAATGACAGCCTACTATTGTCTGCTCCACATTTTCATAGTCTAATTCTGCATAGAGTTAATTTAATGGTGGTAATGATTTAATGATGAAATATTGTTGATGAAATGGTGGCACAGGCCTATGGTCTTAATGACTCCTTCACATTTTCATGGCCTAGCCTAATTATATAGATATCGTACTACTTTTTTATATCAGTCTTTGAAAACTGAAAAAAAAAAAACATGTCAATGTCAAAAAAATATTTTCGAGAATGAGGATTAAATACTGGACATATATTAAATTTTTCCTTCGTCTCCCTTACATTTTCCATCTGTTCTTACGAGTAGCAATCAAAACCATATGATTTACTTAATGTTATACAAGAACAGAATAGAATTTAACAGAATTGAATTCAGACTTGAGTTCGGTATTTTGGGTCCGGCCCTCCTCAACAGTCCCAGTTTGTCATGTGGCCCCTTGGGGAAATTAGTTGCCCACCCCTGTTCTACTCCATCCCCCACTCTTGAAACTTTTGTGTATGCTTGTTTGGAATGTGTGTTTACACACATTCCGCACACAAAGTAGCCTACTGGCGCTGCAAAGGTGAATAGATTTGTTTCTGGGCCAAAAAATCTGTAACATTGTTATAAAACCTTTAAAATCTCTAAACAATCAGGGCAGTTCATCACAGTCCATCCATTGCAACTGGACTGATGAAAGGTACACCTGTAGGCTACATTGTATTTGGGAAAAGCAGAAGGTAGCAGCATAATGTATTTATTTATTATTAAACAAAACAATCCCTGTCAGTTCCATGCAGTTTTCAACAGCTATCAAGAAGAGAGGTCATGTCATGGATTTTTGTGAATGTTTCTTCTTCTACATATGCATAAGTTTAGTCATCTAGTTCAAATGATATTCAGCTTTATTGTCAATGCACAAATTAAATACCAGTAGTCTAAAACAAAATGCCGTTTTACCCAGTGGTGCAAATAACTGACATGTCCAAAAGGGCCTTCATGAAATGTGTTGCGAGACTGTTCATACACATTTTAACGGGCAAAGTTGAAGAGCTACTGTCCGTTATTGTTTGTGCAAATAATATGCTGATTCATGTTCCCTTGCATTTTGCAACCATGAGGTCCATGGTTAAGCTCAATCTTTTGACGCAATCTTTTGATTTTCACCCAGCCTAGTCCATGGTAGGCGCCCAATAGAAATATTGTTTCATTTTGCGATTGAGATATCCACGCACTGGCGCCCCCCCGACATGTTCGCCCCCCGGTTTTAGAGCTATTCTAAATGCAAAAATACATAGATGGAGTTATGACAAAACCGTGACTGTTAACAAACTATAAGCTATATAAGGTAGGCCCTATGCTAGGCCTATTACACAACACAAATTGTCACTAGGCTATGCTGGCGACCCAAATAAAATCTCCTTTGGAACCAATGGCTTACACCTTACAGTATCAAGCTGCCACCTCTTGGCGAAAAGTTAATAGTTTTGCATATCAGTAGTAGCCTAATACATTTCACGTAGCTGTGAATCACGGAAAGGGCGAAGACACTTCTAAATGGAACCCAACCCACTGTACAGTAGCTCAAGGTCTGTGGCTAAAGCAGCCATAATGAAAGCGTTATCATTGTTTGGATACTTCACACACACGTGTTTTTTAATCGCATAGACTACAACTACCAAGCTGGAATCAAAGCACATCGACTCCCCTCTCACACCCTAAACACGCACTTCGAACAAACAAAAAGCGCCTCAGTCTCACGGAATAGCCATAGGCAAAACTGTATCTGACCGGTGTAACGTTGGTACTAAATCATCCATCGCAAAGAACTTTTTTTGTAGCACGTGCAACAAATATGTGTAGGTACAGCCCTGCCCTGAATACATCTCAACGTGCGCTCTAAAACATCTGGTTTAAATGGAGATGTAGATCATCACGGGTGCGTTAATAAATCTACATTGCGGCGAGTTGTCACAAATTATTCACTTTGACGAATTTATGTAGTTTCAGTTACTTTACTTTAAGCCATGCTCTTCCTTACTTGAATCACCTTTGAAAATAGAGTATTGAAGTAGCCTATGTTTGGGAATGAACGTTGACTCAAATGCTTTTTGAGACCTTGAGCAGAAATGTCCCAGCCCGGTGTTTAGGGTGCATCATAGACAGGTTATCTTTCAGGTAGCCTAAATATTTTTCATTAAAAAACCATCACGTAGCGAACGTGTTGTGGCTAACTCACGTAGCTCCTGTTAGTAGCCTAGGTTATGGTCATAAGCAAATGAGATAACAGTCGAAAGATACAATTAGTGCTGTTTTCGATTTGCTTGGTAGCCTATAAACGCATTTATGGTTTTCTACAAATACATCAATAATCAAATTGGCCTCCATCCCTCAACCATGCTAACGGTAACATTATTTTACCTACGTTCTGCTATTGATAGGATTAACGTAACCTACCTGCAGTAAAAAACAAGCATGTCCGATAAACATTCTCAGATTTATTTCGGCTTCAAGAGGAAATGGGAATTACATGTCATGCAGAAATCATCCTACCCTTAGACGTTCTCTGCGGTAAACTACTGTAGCCTACAGTCTTGTCCTTGTAGGAAGCGTAGTGTCTTTCCAACCCACTTTAGATTAACTTCCAACAAAATTACGTCTCACTGCAACGATGCGCCATCTAGTGGACAAACGACTACTTATCGCCAATACTGGAAATGCAGCCATGAAGATGATGATGAATATTTATTTTGGCTTTCTTTTAATCCTACTGAATTTGTAATTATGTATCGGCCGTTCTAATACCGATAGTATGTGGGTGCCTGTGTGTGTGTGTGCATGTGTATATGTGTGCGCCACCATCTACAGGCCAATGAGTGTACACTAGTGTCACTAAATGTACACATAACTTAATTTTTTAGACCCCCCCATGGATGAAATTCTACGAAACTTGGCATACCCCCAGAGAATGTCAGGTTAATCATACACATAAAATTTGGTGCAGTTCTGAACGTCTTTACTGAAGAGAGGGGCGATTAAAGCAGAATGATATTGCATTTTGATTTTTTACCGGGGGGGTGCAAATCACAAATGAGTGATTATGGGCTAGGTTGAGGTGGGCCCTTGAGACCAACATACCATAAAAATGTCTTCATCCTCGGTGCCACGGTTCAGGTAGTTATTTAGGAAAAACTGCATTTTTTGGGTTTCGGGGGCCCAGCGCGGAGGGGGAGTGGCCCCCGGAGACCAAACTAAATTTTTCCGTAAAAGTCTAGTGGGGCTACATACCCACCAAATTTCATGTGCCCCGGTGTTTCGGTGCCCCGGGTATCGTTGACCAAAAATTCAGGAAGTAGATGACGAAAAAAAAAAAAAAAAAAACTTTGACAATCCCTATATGACCGCTTCGCTAGCGGCGGTCATAATAATGTTACAGTTAGCATGGTTGAGTGATGGAGGCCAATTTGATTATTGATGTATTTGTAGAAAACCATAAATGCGTTCATAGGCTACCAAGCAAATCGAAAACAGCACTAATTGTATCTTTCGACTGTCATCTCATTTGCTTATGACCATAACCTAGGCTACTAACAGGAGCTACGTGAGTTAGCCACAACACGTTCGCTACGTGATGGTTTTTTAATGGAAAATATATAGGCTACCTGAAAGATAACCTGTCTATGATGCACCCTAAACACCGGGCTGGGACATTTCTGCTCAAGGTCTCAAAAAGCATCTGAGTCAACGTTCATTCCCAAACACCCATATAGGCTACTTCAATCCTCTATTTTCAAAGGTGATTCAAGTAAGGAAGAGCATGGCTTAAAGTAAAGTAACTGAAACTACATAAATTCGTCAAAGTGAATAATTTGTGACAACTCGCCGCAATGTAGATTTATTAACGCACCCGTGATGATCTACATCACCATTTAAACCAGATGTTTTAGAGCGCACGTTGAGATGTATTTAGGGCAGGGCTGTACCTACACATATTTGTTGCACGTGCTACAAAAATAATTCTTTGCGATGGATGATTTAGTACCAACGTTACACCGGTCAGATACAGTTTTGCCTATGGCTATTCCGTGAGACTGAGGCGCTTTTTGTTTGTTCGAAGTGCGTGTTTAGGGTGTGAGAGGGGAGTCGATGTGCTTTGATTCCAGCTTGGTAGTTGTAGTCTATGCGATTAAAAAACACGTGTGTGTGAAGTATCCAAACAATGATAACGCTTTCATTATGGCTGCTTTAGCCACAGACCTTGAGCTACTGTACAGTGGGTTGGGTTCCATTTAGAAGTGTCCACTTCATTCGCCCTTTCCGTGATTCACAGCTACGTGAAATGTATTAGGCTACTACTGATATGCAAAACTATTAACTTTTCGCCAAGAGGTGGCAGCTTGATACTGTAAGGCAGGGGTATTCAATTAATCTTCAGCGAGGTCCAGTTACGGAAAATTTCCTAAAGCAAAGGTCCGGAGCATCATAATGTTTAACGTGCGTGTTTAGGCTATGTAGGGGAGACCGGGGCTGGTTGTCTCACGGGTTGGTTGTCACATTGCTTATTCCAGGCACACTAGGTGATGCTGTGGTAAAATTTTGATATCAAACTGTTACCCTTTGATAGCTTACTCATTTGCACTAGGAATTTTGCTGAGCAGACACACAGCATTGAAGTGAGGAGAACATTTTTAAATTTCATGGGTCAGAGTAAATTTTCATGTTGGTGTTGTTTTTGTATTGAGAGCTTGTAGGATATTAGTAGTTCAAAAACAAAACACTAATTAAAAAGCCAAAGGTAGTAGCTTTATTTTGAGTCATATTTTAGCTATCAAGTTAAAGCCATGTGGCAGCTAGGTTAACATTTTTGTCAAGAGGTCAGTTGGGGATGGTTGTCACATAGCTCGTGGGGTTGGTTGTCACATGTGTTTGTTGTCACTGTGACACAGTTGTCACTGTGTTTGCAACTTTGTTTGCAACTTACATGATAATAAAGAGGTTTTAGCACTGAAAATTATTTTCATTTTATTTCTCAACACAGTAGACAATTCAAGTAACTGATCACCTCCTTTAATCCCATTGTTTAAACATAAGGGGCATTGATGACAACTATCATAGGGGTGGTATTCATATTAAAACTTATTTGCAGTTTCTAGCTTAAAAAACTAAAAAGTTATACATCATTTTTTAAGATCCCATTTTAGCACTGAAATCCCATTGAAAAACTCTATAGGGACAACCAACCCATTACCCTGTGACAACCAACCCCGTGATGGGGTTGATTGTCACATTGTGTCAGAGTGTCTTTGATGGTTAATTGCTCCCTGTTACAATACATTCTAAAAGTAAAAATTATACACATTTAAAGCCAAGACCCCAAGCTTTCATTTCATGTAGGAATTACTGCTGAAAGAGTTTTTGAAGATGAGCAATTCATGCATGAGTAAAAATTGTGACAACCAACCCCAGTCTCCCCTATATGTATGTATGTATAATATTAGGATGGATGGATGGAGCCTAGTTGTAGATAGATAGATAGATAGATACTTTATTGATCCCCAAGGGGAAATTCAAGAAATAGAAGATTGTAGGCCTAGGCCTAATGTTTAATGTGAAATAAAATAAGTAGCCTAAAAGGCAACATTCGAAATGAGGAGAAATAAGGCAAGATAAGAGTAGCCTAATTGGGGAGAAAAACTGAGTAGCCTTGGCTATTTTTAAGATCTTAACGTGAACTTAAAATAAAATTTGAGCTGAGACAAGGATGGATATTCCACAGCTGGTTCCTTGAACCCATTAATCAGCAAGTTCAATTTAATTTTTTTAGTTTTTTTTATGTTGACCCGAAATCCTGGAAACCCACGTTGTTGGGCAGTGAATGCATTTAGGCTTAACTAGCTAGATTGTGGTGGATCAATCATATTGCCTTCTTAAATCGCAAAATATTCTGTGGTCTCAGTTCACTGTTGAATGGGCCTAGCCTAAATATATGCTTTGTCTAGTAGAGGTGCTTCAAATTGGCGCTTAAAATCGCCTGTCTCAGAATATATAGAAGAGGTCCAGGGAAATTCCGCGCAAAACTGTCACATCCATATTTAGTTGGCGTTACGGACGTGACAGTTTTGCGTGGTATTGCCCCCGTATCGTTATATAAAGCTCTGTTCTCGCTGTCTAGCTTTCTCCTCTTTGAGCAAACGATGATTTGAAAATAACTTACTTATCGTTAACTTAGATATCGATCTAATTGTTTCTCGTCCCGTCTCCTCTCCTCGCTCGTTTTCAGTCTCTTCTCCATAGTAGGCTACTTTACTCACTGACTCGACTTTATCAGAATTCACAGATTTCACTGGCTGAGTAGCAGCAAGCGAAATGATGGTTCCTGAAGCTCCTGAAGTAAATGCTGTTATCCTAACCAACAAAACATTTAGCGCAGCTTTGAGATCTTACGTGACAATCTAAATTAGGCTATTATGGTCTGGGTCCGGATAGGATCACGTCACGGTCCGCCATTTGGTGATGGCTGCTGTAAGGTGTAAGCCATTGGTTCCAAAGGAGATTTTATTTGGGTCGCCAGCATAGCCTAGTGACAATTTGTGTTGTGTAATAGGCCTAGCATAGGGCCTACCTTATATAGCTTATAGTTTGTTAACAGTCACGGTTTTGTCATAACTCCATCTATGTATTTTTGCATTTAGAAATAGCTCTAAAACCGGGGGGCGAACATGTCGGGGGGGCGCCAGTGCGTGGATATCTCAATCGCAAAATTAAACAATATTTCTATCGGGCGCTTACCATGGACTAGGCTGGGTGAAAAGATTGCGTCAAAAGATTGAGCTTAACCATGGACCTCATGGTTGCAAAATGCAAGGGAACATGAATCAGCATATTATTTGCACAAACAATAACGGACAGTAGCTCTTCAACTTTGCCCGTTAAAATGTGTATGAACAGTCTCGCAACGCATTTCATGAAGGCCCTTTTGGACATGTCAGTTATTTGCACCACTGGGTAAAACCGCATTTTGTTTTAGACTACTGGTATTTAATTTGTGCATTGACAATAAAGCTGAATATCATTTGAACTCGATGACTAAACTTATGCATATGTAGAAGAAGAAACATTCACAAAAATCCATGACATGACCTCTCTTCTTGATAGCTGTTGAAAACTGCATGGAACTGACAGGGATTGTTTTGTTTAATAATAAATAAATATATTATGCTGCTACCTTCTGCTTTTCCCAAATACAATGTAGCTTACAGGTGTACCTTTCATCAGTCCAGTTGCAATGGATGGACTGTGATGAACTGCCCTACTTGTGATTGTTTAGAGATTTTAAAGGTTTTATAACAATGTTACAGATTTTTTGGCCCAGAAACAAATCTATTCACCTTTGCAGCGCCAGTAGGCTACTTTGTGTGCGGAATGTGTGCAAACACACATTCCAAACAAGCATACACAAAAGTTTCAAGAGTGGGGGATGGAGTAGAAGATGGAGACAAATTCATTAATATGATTTATTTTCGTGGAATGGATGTGCAGGACTGAGCGGCGGTCATATTTTGTACTGCTACGCGGTACATCTAGTTTTATAAGTTTTCAGAACTTATTTCTGATCATCAGCATAATCCTAGATTTCTATTTAAAACAGTAGAGCAGCTGGTAAAGCCATCTACTCCCTGTGTCCCAGTGGAAAGTGATGCTGATTGTGAAAAGTTTTTGTCCTTTTTTACTGAGAAAGTAGAGTCAATTAGAACCTCTATCACTCCTAATACTATGCACTCTGAAGTCTCTTTCTTACAGGATAGGCATACTTTAAACCACTTCAATACAGTTACTCTATCTGAACTTCTAGAGACAGTGTCACATAATGACAGTATCTTCCAGTCCTCTTGATGTAGTACCAACAAAGTTCCTATTAGAAGTAATTGAATCTGTTGGGTCCTGTTTGCTTTCTATTTTTAATAGTTCACTTTTAAATGGCATTGTCCCTGATTACTTTAAAACTGCAAGTGTGAGCGCATTGCTAAAGAAATCAGGGCTTGATCCATCTCTACCTCAAAACTACAGACCTATTTCCAAGTTACCATTTGTATCAAAGATTCTTGAAAGATTTGTGTCCAAGCAGCTTGTCTCTGCACTGGAAAATAATAATCTCTTTGAAAAGCTACAATCTGGTTTCTGAAAGTATCATAGCACTGAGACAGCACTGCTGAAAGTTACAAATGACCTTTTAAGAACAGCTGATGATGGCATGTGTTCTGTCCTTGTATCTTAGCACAGCTTTTGACACTATTGATCACAGCATACTGCTGCATAGACTGGAACATTGGGTGGGAATTTCTGGTACAGCCTTACAATGGTTTTCATCTTACTTGTCAAATAGGAAGTTTTGTGTTTCTGCAAACAGTTACACATCTTAATTTTCTCCTGTCAAGTATGGGGTACCTCAAGGGTCAGTTTTAGGACCAATCTTATTTTGTTTATACATGCTTCCTCTTGGGCACATTATCCAGAAACACTGTGTCTTCTTACACTTCTATGCTGATGATACACAGCTGTACCTGCCCATTAGTTCCTCTGATCCTAGTATGCTGAATTCCTTAAATGAATGTCTTTGTGACATAAAAAACTGGATGTCAAACAATTTCCTCCAGTTGAATTCTGACAAAACAGAAGTCCTCATCATTGGATCCCAGCACATAGTGAAACAAATGATACCATTCTTAGGTCCCTTTCAATTTTTAGACTGTGTAAAACCTGTTGCAAAGAATCTTGGTGTCTGGTTTGACAGTAATTTAAGCTTTGAACGTCACATCACAAAGCTCATACAGTCTTGTTTCTATCACCTCAGAAATATTTCCAAGATTAGTTCCATCTTAACTTTTAAAGACACTGCGACCATTATACATGCATTTATTTCTTCACGCCTGGATTACTGCAATAGTCTTTTTTCTTGTCTGAACCAAAAATCTATAAAGAGACTTCAAACTGTTCAGAATTCAGCTGCCCGGCTTCTTACTAAGACAAAGTACTGTAGTCACATTACTCCTGTTTTAGCCTCACTGCACTGGCTCCCAGTAAGCTTTAGAATTGTTCTGATTACTTTTAAAGTTCTACATGGCCTGTCTCCCAACTACATATCTGACCTCCTAGTACCTTATACACCTGTGCGTACTTTAAGATCATCTGGTAGTGGTTTCCTAACTATTCCTAAGGTCAATCTCAAAACTAAAGGCGAGAGAGCATTTAGTGTCAGGGCACCTAGGCTCTGGAATGACCTGCCTGATGAAATTAGGTCAGCCAAGTCAGTATGCTCTTTTAAATCCCTCCTTAAAACTCATCTTTACAAGCAAGCCTTCCTTAGTTTTGTTTAAGTTATATACTCCATTTTGTGTTAAGTTTATTAAGTTTTATTTCAGTGTTAAGTTTTATTTCAGTGTCAAGTTTTATTTCAGTAAGTTTCATTTCAGTGTCAAGTTTTATTTCAGTATCCTAAGTTTTATTTCAGTGTAAGTTTATTTTCCTTTTTCAAATGTTGATATTGTACAGCACTTTGTAACTTTGTTTTGAAAAGTGCTATATAAATAAAGATTATTATTATATTATTATTATTATTATTTTGAAGTGTTGAAAAACATCGTTGTTTTAGAATTTCTGAACAAAAGTGGTGATAATTGGGGGTATTACGATATCGCCCATGTAACTTAAACACTTTAAACATAAGATATCTAGGCTACTCACCTTACCACTGTTGAGTCAACACCAACATTGAGTCAAACTCCTTCACTGCAGATGCAGGGAAAATGTTTAAAATTAAAATCAGCGCAAGTGCTGTGATTGGCTGAAACTGTTGGGGGCAGGGAGTGGCAGTGCTGTGATTGACTGAAACTGTTGGGGGTAGGGAGTGGCAGTGCTGTGATTGACTGAAACTGTTGGGGGTGGGGAGTGGCAGTGCTGTGATTGACTGAAACTGTTAGGGGTGGGGAGTGCCTTCCATGCAGCGCTGCCTTGAAGACACCATTGGGAGCATAAAACACCAAGCTTTTAAGCGATTGGAGGGTAGGGGGTCGCGAACCTTGGCCCATGTTTTTTTGAGGACAGACAAAAAGTTTAAGAACCACTGGGCTAGACACCAGGACGCTAGGGACACATTAAACCTTAGAACCCGATTGACGCAAAGTGCGTCAAAAAACACACCCTTTCTTCTTTGTAACATTGCTCCACAACTGTTCATCGCAGCGAGACCTTTATTGCGTGACAGAGCAGAAGTGGGGCTTTCCAATGAGACCATGCACCTGTCTATAATTTAAGTAAGAAAATCATTAAATTAAATCAAATTGCATCATATTTACAGTCTATACTTCTCTGCGATCACCTGCGCACCCATTACTCTTGTTTGAATTACTCGCGAACCCGATGAAGAGGAGACACAGGGCTATCCATTGGTACCATGTATATCGATCCTTCTGGCTTATAAAAACAGACGAAGTGACTGCAAAATAATAACGTCATGTACAAAAACCAACGCTGCACACCCATTACTCTCGTTTGAATTACTCGCAGACCTGTGATCGGATAGATATGCCACGCATGTCAGATGAAAGAGGAGACACAGAGCTATCATTAGATACCAAGTACATCCTTCTGGGTTATAAAACAGACGAAGTGACAGCAAAATAATAACTTCATATAGCTTGACTTACCTCACGTTTTTGTCTGTTTTTGTGGCAAAGCATGTTTATAATCCAACGCTATTGTGTGTTTCTCTATGGCAATGAATGTTCATAAACCGGTTTTGAGATCCTAGCAAAATCCTGCATGGCATCCAATTTCAAGGCTCACATTGCATCCCAATTTGTTCGACAAAGAAACACCTTTTTTGCCTTTACTTTTTTCATGGCAATGCAGTAAAAAGTTGTAGAGAATCATGAGTGCAGACACCATAGGCACACACAGGCTAACACGTAAACTCGGGTCAAGTCAGGTCAGATCAGTTCGTGTCACAGATATGGAGCGCAAAAAGGTCATTTTTAATCACTAAATAAAAAAATGGCAATTATTTTTGTAAGGCGCACACCACATATGTCTGTAAATGTTTCAGCCCCAGAGAATCCCTCCACCATGGCAATGATATTGCCAGATTCAGAACAGTCTACCCTACACACACATGACATGCATGTAGAGCTATGAGCTTGCTGTGGTGAGATACATGTCAAAATATAATAATTTTTATAATACGCTTTTTATATTTTAATTCTTTAAAAATCTAAATAAAATCAATGCTAGTACTAATACATGAAATGATGGCATGGCAATGATTTGGATAGCCTAGACTCTGCTGAAAAAAACAATATATTATGTGTGTGTGGCACTTACAATGACCAGAATAAATCCTTATGAATAAAGGTAGTGAAAATGCTCTAAAAACAGCTAAGGGTTCTAAGGGTTAAGCATAAAAGTCATACACACTCAATAATAATTACTGTTTATGAAAAGAATATCCAATTTAAAATGGAGATCAGTATAAAAAGTATGAAACATATCAGTTACATGACATGTGTAGAGTATCACATATGCCAGAGGAATCACCTTGAGTGGGTGTCCAATGTCCAGATATGGCATGGTGCCACTCATGAGTACGTAGGTGTGTGTGGGAATGTGTGTTCTCTCTGTGTGTACTTTGACCATGTGGGTGCCAGAGTGAACTTTGCATAAATAAACAAACGGGTAGAGATAAAGGAAAGGCATTGTTTACCTTGAGTGTAAGGCATAGTGCTGATGATGTATTGTTAGATTTTCTCTCCATTGCTAAAATGCATTTCTTAAAATGATGGCTCTATTTCCCAAAACAAATCCATAACTACTCTCAAAACTTCCCTATTTCAGGTAAAAATGTAGCCTGAAAGCCAGCCTGAACTTGACCCCACCCTCAACATTTGAGGTTAGGAAGCACATGGGAGCTCAAGGACATGCCCCCAGAGTGTAGTATTGTAGCTGCTTGGCTGCGTTAGCTGCTGACTGTAGCTGACTTGAGCTAGGTAAAACCGATTATTTTTGTTTTTTTGGTACCAACAGTACTTGGCATGGGCGTAGGTTTACGGTGGAACGCTAGGAACTAGTCCTAATCAATATTTTGAAATGACATAATTGTTCCCACCAATATTTTAGCGAACTCTTTTGTGCTATTTGGACTATTCCGACGGCCAGGACGACAGTGATAGAAACACTGTCATTTGAAAAAAACGAAACCGAAGGGGGTTTATCTTACACGCACAACAGCGTCAAAGCATAGCCTAGGCCTACCTCACTTTGTGGTGACACTGGCAGAAAAATGAGTGAGTGAGTGTGTATGCTACTGTAAGTTATCAGGGATGTCTACCAATACATAACCCAAAAAAGGCCAGCGTAAACATTTTAATATTCCCTTGCCCTTCAGCATGCACATTTTGCCCTTTGTAGATCAGCTATGCCACCAAAGAAGAAAAGGAATATTCAAAGCTTTTTCATTATGAGTCTAAGTGGGCAAAGTAACTAGCTAACTGTTAATTGGGCTACCAATAATTGGGCTCTTGCAGTCACAAAAAACAATGGATCCGAGACATTTTCCTGTTCCTATATTCTATTTACATGTATGTAGGCTAATTTATTTGTGAATGTAGGCTGCACAATGTAAAGAAATAAAAGATAAACTATGGTGCATTCCCATACTACTGATAGAAATGAACATGAAATGCGAGACACTTATCTCCAGGGTAGGAATTTCACGGCGGCCACCACGGCCATGGCCGTCGTAGCCCCTTGCGTTGGCCGTGAGGCCCCTTTGAAAATCAGAGGTTTACAGGCCACGGTGGCCTTGGTGCCCCCTTCTTTCAATATTCTGCTTTGCGTCCTACTAATAGCGATTTTTATTTAGCCTGTGGCCTGTCAAAATAATCTTAGCATTCACAGCGCGAATTAATTTAGTCTTTTACGCAGTGGAGAAAGTGACAGCGCAAGAAAGAAAGTGCGTCCAAATTCACCCATTCTCAGTGAACTACTCGCGAAGTAGCCTATTCATCACACAGACATCACAAGTATCACATGAAAGAGCTTTTTCTCAGCTTTTAAACGATGTTAGCCGATAATTGCTGTGTTGAACGGTTCGCAAGAAAAGTAAATAGGCCTAATATAATTCAATTTAATCATACATTACTGAAGGTTTTGCGTCCAATGATCTCCCTACCCATTCATCTGGGTGGAATACTTTACGAACCCTTCTTGAGGAACACATGACAAACCATATATCAGAATAAACAGGAGACCTTACCGAACACAAAGGTGTAGAGCAGTCTTCTGTACAGTTAGCCGTTCCAGAGTAATCCAGTTTTGAATTTGCAGTAAAGTTCGACATACATGGATGTCTCCAAATTTGGGCTTTAAGTTTTACAATGTGTTTAAATTGTTCCACATGATTTCATAACGGGCCAAATACAAAATAAATGTTACAAATATCGCCTAGATATTGGTAAATCAGAGGACAGCTGACTAAGAGTTTGTGAAAGTAGCCTTAATGATCACAAAATGCTAAGCATGCATCTAGGCTATTTGAGTTTCTTAAAGCTGGGCTGTGCTTAAATTGTTCAATACATGATTTCATAACAGGCCAAATATAAAATAAATGTTATATATAGCCTAGATATCTGTAAATATTAGATGGTCAGATGATTTACAGTTCTATGTAATATGTCATGTTTCATGTTTTTGTAAAGTTTCATACAGTGATGCAGGTCTACTGCAGTGAATAGGCTAAATACAACTTTGATACTTTTTATAGCCTACTACTGTATAGTTAACTTTGGCCTTGGTGCCCTGACATGTGGCCTTTGTGCCCCCCACCAAATATGCCCAACTGAAGGCCAAGTGGCCTTGCCCCCAGAATGGTGAAATTCCAAGCCTGCTTATCTCCTTCTATGATCTCATCCAAGAAAGATTTTCTTTGACTTGTTCGTTTTTTTAACATTTATTTTATCTAATGACAGCACACATGATGAATTGACATCCACATATCCTTTACCTATTTACCACTAGCCTAAATCTATGAGACTGACAGCTAATTGTGTTCACGTTCTTCTTAAAGTGACAGGCAAACAATAAGACTTACACACCACAAATGTGATGATAGTGTAGCCTAATAATTTAAATATCAATATGATGTATTCAAATGACTAAATATGTTTAGCTATTAGTAATTATGCAGATCATAAAATACTATAAATAATTAACAATATATATAATGTTTATATTAATTCCAAAATATGAAATAGAAACCTACCCATCACTTTCTGTGTGTGTGTGTGTGTGGAGGGTCAATCAAATTCTATGATTCCCACTGATGTGAATGATCACACAATATTCAATATTACTGATGGCGTCAAGGTGGTGGGGACCCCCTAAACAAATCAAATTTAAAAAAAATAGAAAAGGTATCGAAATTGAGATTCTTCACTTGGTATTGGTATTGAAACAATAATGTTGGTATCGTAATAACAGGAGTTGGGGATATGTCCCCACCAAAACTGAGACCAAACCTACGCCCTTGTGGTTCGGTGTACGCACAACCAAGGGTCTATTTATGGATGATAATGAGGTAAAGCTTTTGTTTCAGAGCAAAATTATGTTAATTGGAGGAGTTTAATAGCGATGAATTTTGACAAACAAACACACACAAGCTAAGAGATAACACAGGTTTCATGTGCAACGTCATTGGAAAGGATTCCATTGGGACAACCTGACCACAGAGTGACAATGCATCTAAGAGTGAATGCCTTATTATGTGAATACTTCGAGGTACAGACATCATACTGATGTCACAGCCATCCAAAACATTTTGTTAAAAAAACTCAAAATACTCTTCAACCACTCCCTCCTCCCCAGACTAGTCTTTGGCTGGTGGACTAGTTCAGCACCACTGAGCTGGACAGCAGCTGCTCCAGTGGAACACAAATCAGACAAGAGACACACAATCAAAAACAAATGCACACGAATTATGAACACATTCAGTGATGTGGTTTAATTTTTCAGGACTTAGCCATATACATGAACATGCTGCTCTTTACAGGACAGCTTATACACTTATGCAAGTTAACACAAGTGCAACCCAGATTAATCGTTGTATTTTGTACAAGTTCGTAGGATTGTTTGTCTTCACAATATTTTATGCGGTAATCGTCAACTTGATGTTGAATTGGCACTGGTTTAATTGGCAGGTTTAAGCCAAAGTCAGTGTATGTATAGAGTTGTAATATGCAGTCAACATCAAGACATGTTTGTTCATTTTTATAGAGTTGTATGAGAGTATGAGATGTATGTGTATGTGTACTATGTGTAGAGTTGTATGAGATGTATAGAGTTGTAATATGCAGTCAACATCAAACATCAAGACATGTTTGTTCATTTTTATAGGGTTGTATGAGAGTATGAGATGTATGTGTATGTGTACTATGTGTAGAGTTGTATGAGATGTATAGAGTTGTAATATGCAGTCAACATCAAACATCAAGACATGTTTGTTCATTTTTATTTTATTTTCCTTTCATTGTGTTTCATATATTCAGAGTAATTTAGCCCAAATGAACAGCAGGGCACAACTGATGTGTTTTACAAAAACAGAATAATCTTCACCTTGACCAATATGATCTTACACATGATAATCTTTACAGAAAACAGAGTTCAGTAAAATTCATTAAAATAATGCTGCTCTTTAGAGGACACTTATCTCAACACAAGTGCAACCTAGATTAATCATTGTAGTATTTTGTACAAGTTTGTAGGTTTGTTTGTCTTCACAATGTTTTATGTAGTAAACATCGACTTGATGTTGAATTGGCACTGGTTTAACTTTCATTCCAGAAACTATGTCTCCACATTCAGAACTACAGTGAGCATGCACAATTGTTTTAGGAATCCTATCTTCAATTTCCTCGTTCCTGCAAGAAACCAATAACATAAAGGTCAGTGATGACGGTCATGCTAAATGCCTAAGGATGCATGTAAATTTGTAACACAGTACACAGAAATCAGTACTAATGTATAATCAGTATATTGACTTATCAAAACAAGGCAGAACTATACTCACATGTAATTCCAGGTGGGTATGGACTTTTCCCTATAGTGTTTATTCGTTTTGAAATGCTTGGTTATTGTTTTCTCAAAATGGTGAATATCACTTTTTGAACACTTTTCTTCACAGCTAGAACAGGGCCATGTCACATGTTTTGGCAGTGGACAAGAGACACATGTGCCCACCAAAAGAATGGACATCTGGACAAACAGACAAATACAGCAATGGGTAAGTCATAAACATTTACTGATGTAAATCAGTAAAAAATTATGTATATCTCAATTACACTAAATCCACACAGAACTTTTACTGTAAGTTTACAAACTGAAATATTATTAATGCCAGAATGAACTTGATGAACACATTAAGAATTTGGCTAATTCAACAGATATTTGGCCAGGCAATTCAAGATATACTGTAAATGCAACTTGCCAACACATTCCACATCAAACATTTGGCTAAGACATAAATATTTACTGATGTATGGGAAAAAATAATGTATATCTCAATTACACTAAATCTACACAGAACTTTTACCGAACTGAAATATTATTCATGCCAGAAATAATTTGGTTAATTCAACAGATGTTTGGGTTCTCAGCCCAAATCCAAAATCACCAGAGAACCACAGAAGTAAACGTGCTCTTACCAGAAGTGTAAACTGTAACTGCATTGTGGAGTCTCCTCTCTTCTTTCTCTTTATCTGTAAAATGTAGTAATTGATCAGAGCCGATACAGGTGCGATCTGGTTCATTCTCTTCCAGGACTTAGTTTATATGCTCTCTATGAAGCAGAATTCCCTGTGACGTAGGTATTCTCCTCTCCACAAATTTGCATGGAGTGGGAGAGAGGCACAATGACAAGCTGCCACAGTTTTATCTCCACAATCAACCTGTGTTACTAGACCTCCAACCCCATCATTAGCCATGAATTGTTGTTAAAAGAGATATGTTACATTTTGTAGTTGTCTTGAACGCAGCCACACAGCACTCTTCCATTGTCTTGCATCGTTTTAGTGCAGCGCCACATGTGGTACACCATGGTATTACAGGACACCCAGGCCTACACTAGGTGTTGTGCATATGAGAACAAAGCATATGCCTTTTGGACAATTCATTAATGGTACTCTTTACATATTCTGTTCCTGTCTCTAGGTTATTGTAAACAAAACAAAACCACTAGTTCCATTGGAAACCTTGAGTGGTTGTCCCCATGCATGGAACCACCCTTGTGTGTGTGTAGGTGTGTGTATGGGCCCTTTCAGTGTGCTTCATGGCTGTGTGTGTATCTGTGTGGGTGCCAGAGTGTACTTTGCATAAACAAACAAACAGAGGTAGAGACTAATTTCAGTTTCTCTTTCCAACACCTTCAACACATTGAATAGACAACAATGTAGTGTGTGTGTGTGTGTGCGTGCGTGCGTCCGTGCGTGCGTTCTGGGCTCTTACATCGGTGTGTTTGTTTTTATGTTATAAAGGCTGCTGAAAAGGTAAGCTAATAGCTGAGGTTCTTGTCACCGTTACGACACTGAGGAAGATTCCACTTGGAGGACCTGACAACAGAGTGACGTTGCCGAAGAGGGAATCCCTCATTATACCAATACTTTGGGATACTACTAAGTAGGATTTCTGTGTACCCCCTACCATTATTATGACCGCCGCGCAGCGAAGGTTTAGTCAGATTTTTTATTTTTTTTTATTTTTTTTTTATTTTTTTATTTATTTATTTTTTTCTTTTTTTCTTTTTCGCATGTCCAAAGACCGGGGTAGACGAAACTTGGTGGGCATGTAACCCCATATGGATAGCATGGAACCATCGTTTTTCGTTTTGATCTGTAGCCCCCCCGCTGGACTGCACCCCCCGAAAGGAGGGTAGGGCAGACACAGTTTTCTGTGAATATCTCGAGAACCGTAAGGTTTAGGAGGACCATTTTTTTTTTGTATGTTTATCTCAAGGGGCCATGTCAACCCATTCCATAACCACTCATTTCATGTATAGCGCCACCTAGTTAAACACAAAAAAGTAAAAATGAGGTGTTGTAATCGCAGGTATCTGTGACCTAACATAGTCAAAACTGCACGAAATTGGAAGTGTAGGATCATTATGACACCCTCTGAATGCACGCCAAGTTTCGTGGAATTCCGTTCATGGGGGGCCACACAATAAATTAATTTATGTTACTATACACCAACTGGCCTGTAGGTGGCCGGAGACAGTTTTCTGTGAATATCTCGAGAACCGTAGGGCCTAGTAGGTCCACCTTTTTTTTGTATGTTGATCTCAAGGGGCCATGTCAACCCATCCCATTACCACTTATTTCATGTATAGCGCCACCTAGTTAAAATTTAGGTGTTTTCATCACAATATCTCTGGCTGACATGGTCAAAACTGTAATCATACGTATGACATATACTCACACAGTAGACATATGTACGCTTCCATGCACAGGCACATACGCAGGCACGCACACACACACACACACACACACACACACACACACTCACACACACACACACACCCACACACATAACATAAACATAACACAAACAATCAAGAATTTCTCATAATTATGAACAGGCAAGATGGAGGTGGGGTTGTATAAAATGAATTTTACATGTGAAATCTATGAACTAATCATGTTTTGGTACTTGTTGTCTAGCAGATACCAGTGAGAATTGAGTGTGGATAATGCAATTTAGTGAGACAGTTAGAATCATATAGGCCTTTCAGCGTGATTTCTTTTTGTGGAAAAAATGTGCTGGACTGGGCGGCGGTCATATTTTGTACCGCTCTGCGGTACATCTAGTTTTTTTAAGGTTCACATGTTAGCCACCAATACATACCTAATTAATACCTGTATTAGTGACAATACAGACATTCTTTACCCTTAATACATTGCTAGTGCATACATTGTTCATTCAAAATATGGTCCCTGTTCTAAAGTAGAGGCTGGGAGGGTGTTAACAATAGAAAAGAAGATGAGAAAAGTGACAGCACTGACAATGTTTATTTAACAAGTTCTGTAAACATGTTACATTGTACTCTCAATGAGCTCACAAAGCACAAAAAGACTAGCAAAAGCTAGTTTTAACTAGAATTGACAGGATAAAAACACGTCTTTTAAACAAGTAAAAAGGGCAAAAGAATTGTCATTCAACACATCTGTGGTGGTCTTCTTTGAAACGGGACCCACCTACCACATATCAAAAACTTGTACACAGCAGGCCTATTTGCCTGAAAACTACAGTAGCAGTAAAGAAATCACACAAAAGAACATTTGCTATTTACTTGCCAGAGTGGACTAGTATTTTATCAGTATTGGGAGAAGGTATCCCCTTGCCTTTAGGTCCTCAATGGACTTCTTAATATCTGCTGTAACATGACTGCTGCATCTTTTTGCAAAGCACAGCTCACATCAACAACAAAAAGAGTAAAAATGAATACATTTTGAATCTACCATACACCAGATACGTATGGTAGCAAGATTGAGTTCTTTCTTTAAAAACTTGTGAAGCTTGTGAGAACAGTTTGCTTGACGAATTTAGATAGATAGATAGATAGATAGATAGATACTTTATTGATCCTCAAGGGGAAATTCAAGATTTTAAAGAATTTAATTGCTTCATAGATGGTATTGTTTTTTAATGTCATGTAAAAGCATACCGAGAGGGCCATCTCTATGTCTCATTCCCCGCCAGTAAGTCCATTCAATGACATCTGGATGATCTTTCAGCAGATTGTCATTTCTATTTCCTCTCAGTCTCCATATGGAAGTTTTGCATATCCCCCAAAACCTCTCGATATTTTGAGTGTGTGCTCCTGTGTCTGGGTCCACAAAAAACTCTTCATGATTGACACTCACATGATTGTAGCCAGTGCTGTTGAGGCACTGATAGGCCCTCCATCCATCTGAGATAACAGTAGCTCCAGGTCTGACATACTTCTGCACAATGGGCACTTGTTTCTGTGCTGAGCGCTGTCTCACAACCCTAATAACTGGTCTTCTTCTCCTTTCTCAGACACCTAGCATCCCAAACACCCAAGAGCTGCGTTGACAGTGTCGTCCCCTGTTGTACTGTAAAACATCAAGAGAAAAATTAACACATCAAGTTATAACAATGACAGTGACAGAACCTTCTGTAAAGCTTTAGATTAAAGCCTGTGAGTTATTATGACCGCCGCGCAGCGAAGCGGCGGTCATATAGGTTTAGTCAGATTTTTTTTTTTTTTTTTTTTTTTTTTTTTCGCATGTGCAAATTTTCGTCAATGAGTCCCGGGACACTGAAAGACCGGGGTAGACGAAACTTGGTGGGCATGTAACCCCATATGGATAGCATGGAACCATCGTTTTTTGTTTTGATCTGTAGCCCCCCCGCTGGACTGCACCCCCCGAAAGGAGGGTAGGGCAGACACAGTTTTCTGTGAATATCTCGAGAACCGTAAGGTTTAGGAGGACCATATTTTTTTTGTAAGTTGATCTCAAGGGGCCATGTCAACCCATTCCATAACCACTCATTTCATGTATAGCGCCACCTAGTTAAACACAAAAAAGTAAAAATGAGGTGTTGTAATCGCAGGTATCTGTGACCTAACATAGTCAAAACTGCACGAAATTGGAAGTGTAGGATCATTATGACACCCTCTGAATGCACGCCAAGTTTCGTGGAATTCCATTCATGGGGGGCCACACAATAAATTAATTTATGTTACTATACACCAACTGGCCTGTAGGTGGCCGGAGACAGTTTTCTGTGAATATCTCGAGAACCGTAGGGCCTAGTAGGTCCACCTTTTTTTTGTATGTTGATCTCAAGGGGCCATGTCAACCCATCCCATTACCACTTATTTCATGTATAGCGCCACCTAGTTAAAATTTAGGTGTTTTCATCACAATATCTCTGGCTGACATGGTCAAAACTGCACGAAATTGAAAGTGTAGGATCATTATGACACCCTCCGAATGCATGCCAAGTTTTGTGTACTTTCGTTCATGGGGGGCCTTACAATAAAATAATTTATGTGTACATTTTGTGACGTACACCAACAAGGATTCCCGGGACACTGAAAGACCGGGGTACACAAAACTTGGTGGGCATGTACCCCCACATGGATAGCATGGAACCGTCATTTTTCGTTTTGATCTGTAGCCCCCCCGCTGGACTGGACCCCCCGAAAGGAGGGTAGGCCAGACACAGTTCTCTGTGAATATCTTGAGAACTGTAGGGCCTAGGATGACCATTTTTTTTCTGTATATTTGCCTCCAGGGGTCATGTTAACCCATTTCATGTGCACACATGTGCACAAACAGATACGCACGCACACACACACATTCACAGTAATCATACGTATGACATATACTCACACAGTAGACATATGTACGCTTCCATGCACAGGCACATACGCAGGCACACACACAAGCACGCACACACACACACACACACACTCACACACACACACACCCACACACATAACATAAACATAACACAAACAATCAAGAATTTCTCAGAATTATGAACAGGCAAGATGGAGGTGGGGTTGTATAAAATGAATTTTACATGTGAAATCTATGAACTAATCATGTTTTGGGACTTGTTGTCTAGCAGATACCAGTGAGAATTGAGTGTGGATAATGCAATTTAGTGAGACAGTTAGAATCATATAGGCCTTTCAGCGTGATTTCTTTTTGTGGAAAAAATGTGCTGGACTGGGCGGCCGTCATATTTTGTACCGCTCTGCGGTACATCTAGTTGTGTAAGGAATCGGTAAGAACAAGTAACACAAATGTGTAATATTGTCATAATTACAAAATAAGTACAGGGCAGGTGAGAATAACATCCAACTAGAGAATGTAATTTCAGGAAAATCATGAGTGCATGAAAATGCATACTGCAGTTGCTTTAGGTGGACTCAGTGTGCACATTAGTCACATTGGGATATTCTTAGCTAGGTTGTTACTTGGATGATTATGATTGTGGCTACAATAATGTTATTAGTTGCTGGGCTGTTGCCAGGTTAGTTATGATGGTTGCTAGCTTAATCATGCTAGTTGCTATGTATGTTGCTAGGTTGCAACTGTGGAAATGGTTACTAAGCAGTTGCTAGGGTAGTTATGGTGGTTGCTATGATAGTTGCTGAGTTAATTATGTTGGTTGCTATGTTGGTTGCCAGAGAGCAACTGTGGAAGCAGTTGCTAGGCTGTTGCGAGGGTACCTGAGGTGGTTGCTAGGCTGTTGCTAGGTTACTGGTTGCTATGCCGGTTACTCGGTTAATCATGTTGGTTGTTATGTTGGTTGCTTGGTGGATGTTCGTGGTTGGTAGGATGTTGCTAGGGTACTTGAGGTGGTCGCTAAGCCGTTGCAATGGTATGTTGAACAGTTGGAATGGTTGAACAGTTAAATAGTTGAGTAGTTTAAGTTAACAGTGAATTACTGTAGTGAGAACTCTTGTTTTGAAACAGTTGTGGACAGAGGAAACAGGGGAGAGGAGGTCATAGTTGATGAGAAACAGGAACTGTAGTCTTAAGAGAGCTGACTGTCTTACAGCCTAAGATAGTGACAGTTGGTCCAGATGACCAGAACACCTGGCAAAACATTCTGATTGCTTAACGACCCTATAGTGATGCCATCAGCCCAATGTAAGTCTATGGGGAAAATGTCTGCCGAATGTCTCCTACACCACTTGGCTACTATCACTGAGGCCACTGTGAAAAGAAAAAGTGTTTCTCAAATTCCACACCCTAACACTGGATGTACTACGAGCTGTAAAATGCATCACACATTCAACCCTGCCTATTTTGTTGCGGATGTTGTTTGCAAGATCTTACCTACCAGGCTACTAATTTTGTAATTTACAGGCTGTAATCTAAAGCGTTACCCAACCTTCTGTGCTGGCATCAATCATTGAATAATTAAAAAATTACTTTACAATAGCCTACCTTTCGTTTGTGTCCGAATTTGCTTTCGTCAATTAAAACAATTTCATGTCCTCCTCCAAGTTTCTGGTCACCCCTTCTTCTCATTCTTTTCATTGCAGCCTTGCAGATGCCACGCAGTCGATGTGCAAGTTTAGTCAATGTTGCAGAGCTCCCTGTAATGCCCAGTTGTATATGCAATTACTTTCACTATTGACAGACAATGGGTTACCATCGAATACATAGCTGTGCTCCATACGTGTCTCTCGCCTCTCCCCTAATCACTTTTAACCGTCATTACCAATTTGCAAATGATGGTGAATTACTACTCATCATGAGATGTACAGTATTTCGTAATATCTTTATTGTAATTATGTTTCCCATTGTAATCGTGCAATTTGTAATGTTTTGCATGGATGTGCGCTGGTGTGCGTTCATGAATGATAGAAGGATGGTGCATGCACCTGCCAATATGACTGTTGGCAATGCGCTCTTAAAATAACATATAAGCAACTCGCCATAGACTTCTGACCAGGTGTACAATAGCGTTTTTTAGACAATGCGCCAGGGCCCTCCCTAGGTTGTTAATTGTCACACCCCTGGGCGCATTGTTTAAAAAATAAACGTGTAAAATACCGAATTAAAGTTTGCGCGGGTGGAAAACGAGTTTTACGCCATGCGCCAGTGCGCAAAATACAGCCCTTAGTTGCTAATGTAAACAACAGTGTAGCTCAAAACTCCTCCATTTAACATAACTTTGCTCCCCAGCTAAAGTTTGAACTCATTATCATCCATGTATAGAACCTAGGTTGTGCGTATACTGAACCATCCTTTTACAAAATGCATGCATCTCCTCGAAATACAGTCCCCTCTAGAATTATTAGCACTTTTGGTAAAGTTGACTAAAAAATCTTTTGCGTATTTATTGTAATACCACAATGAAAATAATGGGGGAAATCCACCTTTGAAGGGAAATAAATTCATTCTGAATGGGAGATCTCATAAAGAAATAAATATTTTTAAGAAAAACATTTGTTAATGTTTGCTCACAATTATTGCCACCCCTAGAAAATATATAAAATGTAACAGAAGCATTTTCATCTTCATATTCAACTTTTTTTTAGTTAATCAGAGTGTCTGTGAACTTTCAGAAGTAGTTCATGACTTTTTTTCGCTAAGGTATGAAAATAAAGTGACATAGAGGCTAAATCCCCAAGTGATTTTTTTGTTAACATTGGAAATACAAGGAAATACACCCAATTTAAAGGTACAATATGCAGGTTTTCAGTGGATGAAATAATTATTTGAGCCCATACTGATTTTGTAAGTTTGCCCACTGACAAATACATTAGTTTGTATTTCATTGAGTGAAATAAGTATTTGATCCCCTACCAACCATAAGGAATTCTGGCTCCCACAGATTAGTCCTCTCGCTTGAAGAAAGTTTTACTTGCTTACTCCTAATCTCAACTCGTTAACTGTATAAAAGACACCTGTCTCAACTTGTTACCTATATAAAATCAAAAATTCTGTCCACAGAATCAATCAATTCAGTGTTTCCACTAGATTTTTTTTTAACAGTGGCGGCAGCTTCATTTTTGCTGTTGTTGCGAGCGAGCTTAGGCCTATATAGACTACAATATGGGAAATACTTTATACGATCAGCTTCAAAAATTAATGGGTTTTCCTTGGCCTGTGCTACACCTTTCCACCAAGTTGTGCGAAAATTTTAATTTTTGCGATGTTGACAAACATGCATAGCACATGGAAGCTCTTGATAGCGCATGCCACTAACGTCTATAAAAACAATATATTTATGGAATAAAACTAGACAAGATTGTAGTGTTCAGTGATGCTTCATTTGGAAACCTCACAGATGGGGGCACTCAAGGAGGGCACCTGATAGTTTTGATGGGAGAAAATGGCAAATTTTCACCACTTTCTTGGCAGTCTAAGAGAGTTAAGAGAGTGGTGAGAAGCACGCTTGCTGGAGAAACTTTAGCAATGTCTGAGGGAATAGATAATGCCATTTTTCTTGCTACACTGTTTTCTGAATTGGCCACAGGGGGTGCCGAGCGTGCTCCACCTTTAATCTGTGTAACTGACAATTATTCACTTGTTGATGCACTTAAGTCCACAAAGTCTGTCTCTGGAAACTTGACTAAAATATATAGATTATAGAGTTTTTGTTGTACTCTTATTCATAACAACATGGTACTTGAATACTGTTAAAAGGTAAATTGTTTTGCACTGTTATTATCACTGTTATTAAGTTCACTTTATTGGAAAGCCTCAGGGTTTACATTTTTTATTTTTATTTTAAGAAGAGAGTGAGTTTGTTAACTGTGAAATATAATTTGTTGCATTTACTATGAAATCACCTAGGAACTTTTATTGTGTAGAAAACACCTAGGGACTGTTATTGTATAGGAACCGGATGTTGATTGTGTAGAGTTCATGAGCGAGTGTGGATGACAGTGGTCATTAAAAGTTAGAGAACTTGATGTTGTGTCTTATCTTTGAATAACAACAAGCAGTTGTGGAGAGTAGTCGTGCAAATCCCACTGACGTTAATGCTAGCTAGCTAGCTAGTGGAAGATTGATACTAAGATATGTTAGGTTACGTTAATATTTGATGTAGTAAGAATAGTAGTTGGTTAATGAGCATTTTCATCTTGGGATTTAACAGGGAACCTGTGCCCACGTTGTTGGCTTAGTTGCCTACATTACGTCGAGCTGTTGCAAACGCGAGAGACGTCCTGTAGGCTACTTTTGATGAAAATATACCCCGTTTTCTAGCCTCTCGGGGTACCGGCTATCAGTATTACACGTCCCCAATGCAAAACGTTTGACCATGGTTATCCATCGGGGTTTTTTGAGTTAACTCCATAAATAACCATTAATTTGTCATTTTATGCCTGCCCCCTGTTGTTTTCTATGGAGTTGTCCGAGCTGATGTCCGAGTCCCGTTGAGGCTGGACTGTCATTGGCTCATCAGCGTTCTAAGGGTGGCGCTTAGCGACAGGTCAATTGCAGCCAAATGCGCAAACATTTCTGATATGTTTGCCACGGCAGGGCCTTCATCAGCTCCCGTGGCCGATGACAGTGGTGGCGGTGACGACATTGAACAGGGACATGCAGTAAAACTTGCGGTAAGCCAAGTGAGATCAAAATTGAGATCTTTGGTATCAATGTGACTTGCTGTGTTTGGAGGAAGAGGAATTCTGACTATGACCCCAAGAACACCATCCCCACCGTCAAGCATGAAGGTGGAAGCATTATGCTTTGGGGGTGTTTCTCTGCTAAGGGGACAGGTCGACTTCACTGCATCGAGGGAAATATGGATGGGGCCATGTACCGTGAAATCCTGGGTGACAACCTCCTTCTTTCAGCCAGGACACTAAAAATGGGTCGTGGATGGGTCTTCTAGCACAACAATGACCCAAAACATACAGCCAAAGCAACAAAGGAGTGGCTCAAGAAGAAGCATATTAAGGTCATGGAGTGGCCTAGCCAGTGTCCGGATCTTAATCCTATAGAATATCTTTGGAGGGAGCTGAAGCTTCGAGTTGCCAACTGACACCGTAAAGATTTCGAGAGGATCTGCAAAGAGGAGTGGTCCAAAATGATGCTCATTACCCATGCCCTTGGAGTCGAGCTGCACAAATCACATCAGTGTATCTGATATAGGCGGGCCAGAGCGAGCTAAACAGATGACGACAGTGTTGGGACGTCGAAGTCCGGAATCAGTTAGTAGTAGTGTTATCCAATTGCATGCACTGATATTTTCAAATGCATGCTTGGTGCCGCCCCTCGTTGAGTTGGGCAATTTTCATTATTCATTGCCAGACCCTAAATCTTTCTAGATTTAGGTCTGGATTTCCAGGCTAATCTATTGTCAGATTAAATGAAAATTGTGCTCTTTAGAAAGAAACACTTTAGGTGGGTTTGGCGTACGGAAAATGACTATACTGAAAAGAACCCCATGCCTATGTTAATTATGGTGGAGGGGCTGTGCTATTGTGGTGCTGTTTTTATTCTCAAAGGCCTTGGGAACCTTATTAAGGTGCATGGTATCATGAACCCGAAGAAAAGAATTCCTCCAACTTTATGGGGTGTCATAGGAGAATATTATGAGCTGCTTAATTGACAAAGGCAGGGGTGCCAATAATTGTGGGCAATGTATTTATGTTAAAACAGTATTTATTTATTTAGTATTTATTTATTAGATTTTCCTTTTTTCAGAATAAATGTGCTTTCCTTCAATGTTGGATGTTTCCTGAATGTTTTCATTGTAAGATTACAATGAATCACCAAAGATTATTTTATATACCTGTCAACTTTACCAAAGGTGCCAATACTTCTGGAGGGTACTGTATACTCTCTTCTCACTGTGTTATTATGCAATGATGCCCAACCATTACTGTGTGTATATACATAGATCTCAAACAACCACCAACTCCTAAGACTAAGAGATAAAAAAGGTTTCATGTGCAACGTCACTGGAAAGGATTCCATTGGGACAACCTCACCACAGAGTGACAATGAATCTAAGAGGGAATCCCTCATACTGGGAGGTACTGTATATTCAACCACCCCCTCCTCCCCAGGCAAATCAAAGCACCACTGAGCTGGACAGCAACTGCTCATAAGCAGTGGAACACAAATCACACAAGAGACACAATCAAAAACAAATGCACATGAATTAGCAGTTTATGAACACATTCAGTGATGTGGTTTTGTCAGTATAGTCTCCATATTTGGAGTGGTATGTTTTAGGCCTTGAGCCATATAGGAGTGCTGACTATGCCAGAATGGGAATTGCGCCCAACTAAAAAGTTCTGTGGCATTAAAGCAATAAAGCACTGACACAACCAAAGTCAGTGTATGGATAGAGTTGTAATAAATAGTTAAACAAATAAATTAATTGACATGCAGTAAGACATGTTTGTCATTCTTTTTTTTTATTTTCCTTTCATTGTGTTTCATATAGTACTTCAGCCCAAATGAACAGCAGGGCACAACTGACGTGTTTCACAAAAACAGTATAATCTTCTCCTTGACCAATATGAGCTTACACATGATAATCTTTACAGAAAACAGAGTTCAGTAAAATTCATTAAACGAATGCTGCTCTTTAGAGGACAGTTTATACACTTATCTCAACACAAGTGCAACCTAGATTAATCATTGTTGTATTTTGTACAAGCTTGTAATATTGTTCGTCTTTACAACGATGTATGTCGTAAACGTCGACTTGGTGCTGAATTGGCACTGGTTTAACTTTCATTCCAGAAACTATGTCTCCACATTCAGAACTACAGTGAGCATTCACAATTGTTTTAGGAATCCTATCTTTAATTTCCTCGTTCCTGCAAGAAACCAATAACATACATGTAAGGGTCAGTGATGACAGTCATGCTAAATGCCTAAGGATGCATGTAAATTTGTAACACACAGTACACAGAAATCAGTACTAATGTATAATCAGTATATTGACCAAAGATTCTAGAACAGAGCTCTGTTCTAGAATCTTTGATATTGACTTATCAAAACAAGGCAGAACTACAGTATACTCACATGTAATTCCAGGTGGGTATGGACTTTTCCCTATAGTGTTCATTCGTTTTGAAATGCTTGGTTATTGTTTTCTCAAAATGGTGAATGTCACTTCTTGAACACTTTTCTTCACAGCTAGAACAGGGCCATGTCACATGTTTTGGCAGTGGACAAGAGACACATGTGCCCACCAAAAGAATGGACATCTGGACAAAAAGACAAATACAGCAATGGGTAAGTCATAAACATTTACTGATGTAAATCAGTAAAAAAATAATGTATATACTCAATTACACTAAATCTACACAAAACTTTCACCGAACTGAAATATCATTCATGCCAGAAATAATTTGGTTAATTCAACAGATGTTAGGCCAAGCAATTCAAGATATAAACGCAACTTGCCAAGACATTCCACATCAAATATTTGGCTAAGACATTCCACAACCAAGTTTATTTTCTTGTCTGATCTTGTATTCATCTCTTGATGATTAGAAACAATCCCTCTCAGCCCAAATCTAAAATCACCAGAGAACCATAGAAGTAAACGTGCTCTTACCAGAAGTGTAAATAACTGCATTGTAGAGTCTCCTTTGGCTTCTTCTGTTGTAAAATGTAGTAATTGATCAAAGCCGATACAGGTGCTTCTCTTCCAGGACTCAGTTTATATGCTCTCTAGTGCAGGATATGAAGCAGAATTCCCTGTGACGTAGGTATTCTCCTCTCCACAAATTTGCATGGAGTGGGAGAGAGGCACAATGACAAGCTGCCACAGTTTTCGAGGAATTTTACTGTGATACTTTTTTTTTAATCCATGGTACTAGTTTCTCTGTGTTCTATTAACCTCATATGATTATACAAAACAAAAAAGTGTTACTAGACCTCCAACCCCATCATTAGCCATGAATTGTTGTTAAAAGAGTTATGTTACATTTTGTAGTTGTCTTGAACACAGCCACACAGAACTCTTCCATTGTCTTGCATCGTTTTAGTGCAGCGCCACATGTGGTACACCGTGGTATTACAGGAGACCCAGGCCTACACTAGCTGTTGTGCATATGAGCACAAAGCTGTATGCCTTTTGGCCAATTCATTAATGGTACT
This sequence comes from Alosa pseudoharengus, assembly GCF_046254945.1. Lineage (NCBI taxonomy): Eukaryota > Metazoa > Chordata > Actinopteri > Clupeiformes > Clupeidae > Alosa > Alosa pseudoharengus. The sequence goes on from NW_027468881.1 coordinate 24,640,550, forward strand.
CTTTACATATTCTGTTCCTGTCTCTAGGTTATTGTAAACAAAACAAACCACTAGTCCCATTGGAATCACCTTGAGTGGTTGTCCCCATGCATGGAACCACCCTTGTGTGTGTGTGTGTGTGTGTGTGTGTGTGTGTGTGTGTGTGTGTGTGTGTGTGCCCTTTCAGTGTGCTTCATGGCTGTGTGTGTATCTGTGTGGGTGCCAGAGTGTACTTTGCATAAACAAACAAACAGAGGTAGAGACTAATTTCAGTTTCTCTTTCCAACACCTTCAACACAGACAACAGACAACAATGTAGTGTGTGTGTGTGTGTGTGAGTGTGTGTGTACGAGCGTTCTGGGCTCTTACATCGGTGTGTTTGTGTTTATGTATGTTTATAAAGGGTGCTGAAAAGGTAAGCTAATAGCTGAGGTTCTTGTCACCTTTACGACACTGATGAAGATTCCACTGGATCGACCTGACCACAGAGTGACGTTGCCGAAGAGGGAATCCCTTATCATACCAATACCAATACCAATATTTCGAAACAAACAAAATACCAAAAGCATGTGACCATAACAATACCTTATCAGTCTCAGTTTGATGTAGATTTGAACAGCGGATGCTCCATTAAGCAAATTACAGATAGTATATGGGAGTACACACAGACACACACACACATACACACTGAGGGGATTCCATTGGGACAACCAGACCACAGTGACTAGGCATGAGAGGGAATCCTTCATTATGCAAATACCTGGAGTGATGTCAGAATTACTGGATCATATTGACAATACGTTTTTGATCCAACATTTTGGCAAAGAATTACCTAAAACTCTTACTCATCATTGTTAAGGCTCTCAGATCTAAATAAATCTTAAATAGTTATTAATAGTTCTGACATCACTCCAGGTATTTGCATAATGAGGGATTCCCTCTCATGCCTAGTCACTCAGTGGTCTGGTTCTCCGCATGGAATCCCCTCCACTATGTGTGTAGGTGAGCAAGTCTCTGTGTGTTAAACAGACTTGCTTTGAGTGACAGTCACAGTCAGAGACAGACAGACAGACACACACACACACACACACACATACACACACAGAAAGCCACAGACAGTTACTGTAACCATAGTTCAGCATGTCACAGTTTGTTGTCTGTTACATATTCAACCTAACAATCAAAGGATGGAAATAATGCTTATTTAGCTAAACTTCATATGTTATGAAACAAGACATTTTAGAGATGTTGCTGGTTGCTCAAACACAATTTTGATGCACAGCACCCAAAGTATTGGCATAATGAGGGATACCTCTTCTGCAACGTCACTCTGAGGTCAGGTCGTCCCAGTGGAATCCCGCCCAGTAAAGTTGCAGTGACGGCCGCCATTAGCTTACCTTTTCAGCAGCCTTTAGAGAGACACTAAACATGAACACACAGATGTAACAGCCCAGAACGCATCAGCACTGTGAAACACACACACACACACACCAGAAAAATACACACTACATTGTTTGTTATTTGATATCACCAGTGTTGGGCAAGTTACTGAAAATTAGTAATTAGTTACAGTTACTAGTTACTTTTTTCAAAAGTAATTCAATTACGTTACCAATTACTGTATATCAAAAGTAATTAGTTACTAGAGAAAGTAACTTTTGAGTTACTTTTAAGTCTGCTTTTAAAATGTCAATATGAACAGTACTGAAGTCACACACACAATAAACCTAATTTTTGGACCTATTTATTGTAGTTTCAACGGGCCTTCAAATCAATAGCCTTGTGCATGAGTTCTCAAACTTTTTCCGACCACAAAACATTCTACAATGCATGAAGGCCTCCCTGACCTTGTTTTGCGCCACCCTCATCATCTAGGTGGTTTGATAGATATGTACAGTACACTGCCTACTGCTTGCCTACTACTTGCCTTCTGCAATATAGTAATAAGTTCTTATTATCATTATTATTGCAATCCTTCTGTAGGCTACATGGAATTCGTTCAATGGGAAGTAATGTGAAACAATGTTAAATGGCCTATTTTCAAAGCAGTTATTGTCTGCTCACACACACATAACCTTAGGTTATCCTCATCCTGCTTTGAACACAGTTGTATTATATAGCATTTTAAGCACCACCCGTTTGGGAAAAGCCTGCGCTGCACAAGTGCTGACCTACCGAAATAAGTTCTAATGCATCCGAGAGTTTGGGATTGTCACGCACTATGAAGAAGGTTACCCTTCAGCTGATAAGGTGTTCCAGAGAGAAGTTGCATGTTCCGTCGCAGACAAATGAATCCATAACACCATGGACGTCAATTCCGATGTAAACATAGCCTACTGTGCAAATAACTCAAGTCGCTGTTAGGTACGGTAGGCTATTTGGAGGTTTCTTTATCTGGTAATTGAAATCTGCATTTTCCTCTCGAGTTAAACGTGTGCTTGCTTGTGCCAAGGCTATATATAGGCTACCGTAGCCTATTGGTGTTGTGGCGTGGCTATGTTGTAAGAATGAGAAATTGATATAACGAGGCTTTTGCGCAATAGGCGAAAAAGAGCGGAGATAAACAACAATGCGCTTTTACTGTAGTGGAGCTTACAAGATGGAAACGAAAGGGAAAAGGCTTTTAAGATGCCCATTTAAATTGTAGCGTAATGCACTCTTGTGTGTTTTAGCATAAATCCGAAATAAGGAGGAATGTGAGGAGGCTCCTATTAACTGTAAAGAATGCATCTGCAATCTAAACATGAAACACAATCGCTGGAAACACAGCTAAGGTCGGGAGACAAAGCACCAAATGTGCATCTTGTCTGCAGTCGTTCATTCAAGATCAACAGAGTAACGCAAGTAACAAACTCTTTGAAATTTCAGTAATTGTAATTGCGTTACTGGATTTACAAAAATACTTCCTTACATGCTCATTACCGCCAAAAGTAGTGGAATTACAGTAACGCGTTACTTTGTAACGCATTACTCCCAACACTGGATATCACTGAATCTGCACTGTAAAAAATAATATGCCCTTTTAACTTAAAAAGGTTTGTTACCCCGCTGCCTTATGTTTTTGAGTTAACTTGACATAACGTTTTTGAGTTAACTTGACATAAAATTAAATTTGATTTAACTTATCTTTCTTAGTTAAGTCAACTGAAAATTTTACATAGACTCTTGTTGTGTCAAAAAAGCCATGTAAGTTAACTTGATTAATTTACATGTTGTTTCAAAATAGGATCATTAGTTGAAATAAATTTGTTCAGACATGTATTTTCCTTGTTAGTTTTTATTAACTTTAAAAACTTTTATACTTATTTTTTTCAAAGAGAGGATGCACATCATAATATCGAAGAAAAAAACAAAAACTAACTAAAAATACACAGGTGGATGTAGAGCACATCAAATTTGGGGGGGAAACCCATTATGCTACATTAGAAAAAATAATCTGAAAACACACATAAAAACAAATCAAAACTGAGGACCAAGTCCAAGTTCTACGGAAGGTTGTTGTACTACTCTTTACCAAGCAGCCTGTTTTGGAGAAAGTAGCTGCAATGTTCATGTGAAGAGGAGCTCCTTCCAATGTTCAAGAACAGCTTTTGTAGTACTTCAAACGTGAATTTTAGATGCTTCGGGTAGTCCATATTGAGACCCATCAGTCCAAAGAGTTCAAAGGCCTTTGGAATATTGGAAATGTCCATGACGATAAACTGTTCCTCCAAAACAAGACATATGTCATTAATTTTGTAGAACCACGCATTTGCTGCAGTCCTCATACACGATCAGGATCCCCACACTGGTTTCTTTTAAGACATCTTCAACTGGACCAGTTGGCTGAAAAACAAATCACCAGAAAGGTGAATATTTAACTCATTACCAGGGACATGCTTTTATTCTATTACAGTTTAGAACAGTTAAAATAATCTGCTTAGTTCAAATACAATGTTACATGCTTTATAAAATGATGAGTTTCCATCTGTAGAGCATGTCCTTGTATTTCAACCAGGGCTTTGAACCGATTTTTTTCCCCAATCGGTTCGTTCCGAACAGAAACGGAATTATAACGTTTCCGGTTATGAGTTCCACCAATAAATTGACGTTCCCGAACCGGTTAGAACAAAGAAATACTGTTCCCGGAACGGTTAATTTCGTTCCTGTCAGCTGTTTAATGCTATAGAATTATGTCACATCTTTCTCATCCAGCTTAAACCAAATGTAATAATATTACAACCATTATTACATAATAATAATTATATTATTAATAATAATAATAATTAAATAGGCCTACAATTATTTCAAATGTGTAGTTTATTGTTAAAAGAGGAAATTTCCACACAAACGTAACAACATTATTAAGACACATGGTTATGGGGCAACAACAAATTGCAACTGTCGTCGGGGGAAAGGCCATCCAGTAGGCCTAATCAGGGGCGCCTGCAGGAATTAATGCTATGGTACACACACCCATCACCCCCCCCCCCCCCGGAAAAAAATATCACTCGTGAACAATATTTGTCCGTTTTAGGTCCGTGCATTGGTCAGCAAAAAAGTAGCCTACATAGCATAACAACATCCACATGCAATAATACAACGACAATGTCTACAATGACCTATTCATTTGGACAACTTGATACAGCCCTATACAGGCTAAAGTTACCTTTAGTTTTGTTCTAGCGTAACGTGACGTCTGGCTTTAGCGCAGTCTAACGTTCTGACAAGCACACCATTACCTTGCCCATCTGGAATAACTCCTAGCTTTGCTGCCTCCATCCTTTCTGTTTTCGTTGTTTAAACTTGTGATATCCATGATGAGTATTGAGTTAGTGAATTAGCTCAACATTGTGTGCTGATAACCATATATAGATAGCCGAGTAAAAGAAAACAACAAGTAGCCTATTGCGTGTCTGCGTGCGTATTCTCTCTCCTGCTCAAACAAAATGCGTGCACGTTAATTTTGATAACGTGTTCACTAACTTTACGTAATAGATGGTAAATAGCCCAATGGCATGCAGCTAAAGGGATACTGTGCATATTTGGGAAGGTATGGTAGGCCAATTTGGTGTGAATACACGCACACAAGGGAAATGTTCTGTTGTTGAGTAACGTTAACTTGATGGTACGCACAGTGCGTACGGACGTACACCTGCAGGCGCGCCTGGGCCTAATGTTCGCTAGTCCATTATTAACGTGGAGTCGACAAATATAGCTATTGATATTGTGTTTGGAATGAGCGTTCTAATTAACGATGGATCGTAATTCACCTCTTATTTAAGATGTGGAGTGGAGACTTTGTAATCCATCGCTCTCTCTCCATTTAGTCAGCGAATGTCTGATGTGATGTCACACAGGAAGTGAACCTCAGCCGTCATGGTAACGTGCGCAGGAAAATAATTACTTTTTTTTTTTTAGTTAATTAGGCAACGAAAACTTTGAGGAACGAAATAAAACCGGTATTAACCGGTTACCATTATTTTAAATAAGTGTTCCTGTTCCAGAACATAAAAAATAATAACGTTTCCGGTTTCGTTTCTGTTCCCTGTAAAATACAAAAAGTTCCCGGTTTTCGTTTTCGTTCCTTGAACCGGTTCAAAGCCCTGATTTCAACCAGTGCTTCCAAATCACATTTGAAGTAATTTGCTAAACCTACCTCACAGGTCTTTAGAATGCTGGAAGTATCTTGACGAAGAAAGTGGGGCATGCCAAGCAGGACTGTTGTTCGCTTATTCTGGTTGGAATCCTGAAATGCAAAAGGAAACACACAAACGCAAACACAATGTTAAACAAAAACAAAATAGAAAAAACTCTGAGCTCATTAATATTCACATCATAGAATGCAGGAGTCATATGTTCAATACTTACATGAGTATCAAGCTATCTAAGAATGTCTTGGAGCTTGTGATGGCAGGGTCCCTTTTTCTGAAAAGGACAAGAAACATGGGCAGATATTCATCAAGTTCACTGAGGAAGGTTCTCAAGAGATCAGCAGACATCAGACAGTTGAATTCTGTGAGGATGCAGTGAATGCAGAATATGACAACAAAAAAGAAAAGATAAAAGACATTAAATCAATATTTTTGTGTTCATTCTACAGGCAATTCTGTTAATACCTGGTGACACTATAAAATAAAAAAAAGTCAATTGTGTGTAGAAATGTCCGTTCAGGTCAACTTGCCTTCTGAAGGTGATAAAACAAGCAGAGCAAGGGGCAAAAGTGGCTGTGCTGTCCGTGCTTCAGAGTATATCTTCTGATGACCCTCTGATTCCGCGTTGAAAATGGGCTCAGTTTACAGGTCCACTTCATTAACACTCTTCTGTAACAGAGATAAATTACAAGCATCTGAGATTTTAATGCAAAAATGTGTTTGTAAAAGCATTAGGCCTATTGAGATATCTGTTAAACATTGATACTACATGGCCTACATTATGATACACAATATTATTCAGATTTGAATGAGGACTTTCTATAAACACTGTAGAAATGCTTAGGTAACTTTTATCACCTATACTAAACATAGTGAGAATGAAGTCATGCTTAATAAAGATATGCTTAATGGGTTCATAATAATAATCTACATTTATGTCCACTGTGCTAAATAGCATCGGAGATGGTTGATATAGGATGTAGGCTACTAAAGGATCTTTGATATTGACTCATTTCTTGCCACACACTCTCAGTGCTGTTTTTAAAGTAAACTTTTGGCTCAAACTGTGAAAACAAACATATCACCCTTACTAATCTGAATTAAGGTTAAATTGTCATTAGTCCTTGTGAAGGGAGAACATGCTGATGGACAAGAGAAGCTTCCGTTAGTTAGCAGGCTAGTTCGTACCCATCTAAGTGAATGTATGCAAATAGATAACCACCAACCAACTTGGCTTGCCTTAAACAAACAAACAAAAACATCTCCTTAGCTATTTTAAATACACAAGGGGAAATAACCATAAGGAATAGAGAAAAGACTTGTTTTCTTCAAGTGGCTTGGTACATTACAGCATTATGATAGCTAGCTTTTACTGGTACTAGCGAGATATGTGGTTAAGCGAAAACATCTACGAAATGCAAGTGTTTCATCCAATTATATGGAAATAGTTCTACTCATTCAATTCATTGAGTGGTTGTGTACTAAAGTTTACTCACCAAAAACACTGAATATTGACGGATTACGTCGGATGACGATTCCTCCATGTGCTTTTCTTCCAACAGGGCAAAGTGATGTAAACAGGTCTGGCCAGAGGTGGCAGTAACGAGCATGTGTCGTGTTTTGTTAGGGCTACTTGTTTATTTAAGTGAAGACAACAAAGTGCTTGTTCATTGAACTTAGAACAAAGTTGAATCAGTGAAAACTTAGTATTTCTTTTTGACTCGACAATTTTCACAGAGTTTAGTTATATTAACTAAACAAATTAAGTTAAAGCAACAAAACCACAGTATTATTTTTTACAGCTCAGTGTAACTGGCTCTCCACCTCAAGCTGGTGCGTGGCTAGACATTGGTGGTGGTCAGCATGGGCGGACTGGCCATCTGGCATACCGGGCATTTTCCCGGTGGGCCGCGGTGCTATTTGGGCCACCAGTCTCGAGTCTGACACTTTTTTATATATTATTTCTGATCGGCCAGACAGTTGATCAGCGGCCCGATTGACATTGGGCTGGCCCAATCACATCGTTAAGCACCAAGCCCTTTCACTTTGGTCCTGCCAGCGTAATGCATTAAAAAAAAAATAGTCAGCGCAAGAGTTTGTATTCTAACCACCGGCCTTTGACACATGCTCTTCGGCCCATAGGTTATTTTCTTCACTGACGTAGACAAGGCTCATCTCGCCCAATCATATTGTGAAACACTTCCCCTCTTTTGCGCCAGTAACGTAATGTGTTAGGATCTTCGAAGATGGAGAGAAAACAGAAAGGAGGTGCAGAGAAACTGCGAGACAAAAAGAAGCTAGCTCTTCAAGCCAATTGCAGCCAAATGCGCAAACATTTCTGATATGTTTGCCACGGCAGGGCCTTCATCAGCTCCCGTGGCCGATGACAGTGGTGGCGGTGACGACATTGAACAGGGACATGCAGTAAAACTTGCGGTAAGCCAAGTGTTCTGAAAGCAGTCCTGAAAGCAGCTGGACTGCTTTCAGAACACTTGTAATGAGTAAAGCAACCCAACCCCTTGGTGCATCTGATAAAATGATAAAACGTCAATACAATTTTTTGGGCTAATGTTCTATGTCCAGGTTAGTTTGTATTCTAGTTAGTTTGTAATGCCTGTATACGCAGATATTTATAACTCTGCAACTGCCCGCTGCTACTCTGTGGGGTGAGGCTAGCCTACTTGGGGAAGGCTACTTTTTAGGTCTGGAAAAAAATGAGTTTGGGGAAGTTTTTATGTAGCCTAGGGTTAGGCTGGCTAAAGACAATGTAGCCTAGGCTATAGTGAAAGAAAATCACTGTTTTTAAAATGGCATCATTTTGTTCATTGACATGTTTTGCCATTGCAGCTGTGTGTCTGTTAAACAGAGAATCCAATACTTGTGGACCTGACTGCATCCTCATGCAAAAAAACGAAAAACCTCACCCCACAGTCTCTATTCATGTTTTGTTGAGCTAGGTTGAGATTTCATCCCCAGAAGAGGAGAGTGTTAGTGAGAGAGAAGAGAGAGTCGGCGAGAGAGAGGAATGTGTCAGTGAAGGAGAGGAGAGTAGGCCTATCTGCGAAAGTGAGGAGAGAGTCGGCAAGAGTGAGGAGAGCAGAGAGCAGGAGGACATAGATTGCTTTGCCCATCCTGAGCCTTCTATGTTACAGAGCTTTTTGGATCACCACCCACAACAAAATGCCAAAAATCCAGTAGTGCAAAGGGTATTCACCAGTAAAAATGGAACCAACAGGAGGTGGCTCACATATTGTGATAGACGTCACGCATTGTTTTGTTTTGTGTGTATGGCTTTTGGGAAGATCAGTGACACAAGCATATTTATTACTGGAATGTCTGATTGGAGGCATGTGCACCAGCGCACAGAAGAGCATGAAAAGAGTAGTGCACACCAAATCTGTGCCGAAGCTTTTTTACTAAGGTGCTCAAATGCAGATATCAGCAGCATATTTGCTGGTAATCAGCTGTCTGCTCATAGGGAACAGGTCAGAAAGAGACGTCGGGTATTGGAGCGTGTCGTGGATGTGGTTAAAGTGATAGAGAAGAGGGAGCTGAGCTACAGGCATAAAGAAAATCAGACAGCCTACACACTGAGTGATGACACAATTGACCATGGGAACTTTTTGGAGCTCATCCTTTTATTAGGAAAATATGATGTCTGCCTAAAAGAACACCTTGAAAATTGTATTGCAAAGAGCAAACAAATACACAAATACAGTGGAACACGAGGTCGAGGTTCTCTTATCACCCTGCTCTCTAAAACTACAGTTAATACAGTTATTGATACAATTGGAAATCTCATTCAAAACTGCATTTCAATTGAAGTACAGAAAGCTGGAATGTTCTCCATTCAGCTGGACACAACACAGGACATCACCTCTCATGATCAGTGTTCAATCATTTTAAGATATGTTACTGACACTGTACACGAGAGGCTTGTTGCCTTAGTGAGGTGTGAGGCATCCACTGGGCAATACTTTTTGATGGTCACAGATGTCTTGGACCATCTGAAGCTAAACAAAGATGTGCATAGGAAATTCCACAGACAAATATGCAAGGCCATTATAAAGGATTTTCAGCACTGATGACCTCTCAGTCACCCACTCATGTCCATGTCTGGTGCTATGCACATGTTCTCAATCTTGTGCTGTCTGACACCACGCAAATTGTAATTGAAAGTGGATCACTGTTCAGTCTACTGAATGACATTGCAGTCTTCATTAAGGACTCCTATCAAAGGGTCAGTCTGTGGAAGAACCAAGCACAAGATAAAAGCCACAGACGCCTCTCTCCAATTGGGGAGACAAGGTGGTGGTCCAAACATGATGCTCTCAAAAAAGTGTTTGGACATTTTGGGAAACCACAGAATGGTTTGTTCACAGATGCGGTCCTGACACTGGCAGCCATAGAACGCAAAGATCATGAAAAAGCTACTGTACGTGCCAAAGCACGTGGTTATAAAGAGGGTCTCTTGAAATATGAGACCATATTAACAGCTCAGATATTCCTGAGAGTATTTGAGCTAACAACACCCCTGTCTAAATACCTCCAGACAGAAGGCATTGATATCCTTTCGGCCCATCGTATGGTGATTGCCATGCAAGAGGGCCTGAAAAGCATTACCAGAGATTTTAAAAGTGTGAAAGTAGCTGCAGACACCTTTGTGCAATGGACAAATGAGAATATTGAGAAAAGAGAGGAAGAAACTGATGTTGAAGTTGAGAGTGCATTGCCACAGAAAAGAGGAAAGAAAAAGAAATGGGAGAAATGGCTCAAGATGAGCCTCTAATGGATGAGAGCATTTGAAGTCAATGTCCACAATAGAATTCTGGACACTGCTCTTGAGGCCTAGCCTGGCGGGCCATCCTATATCATTGACATGTATAGTCTGGCATCGAATCATTCACCTCGCTTAATCCAAGGGGCGGGCAGAGAATTGTCTTTCAAACTGCCTAGGCATGCAATAGGCCAGCGCTACGACCATATCCGTATCCGGTAGGCAAAACGGCAAATACATCCTTCTTTGAAAGGAATGACTTAAGTGCATTGTGTTGATCTACTTTCAAAGAAAAGCACAAGTCCAACTCCTCCAAAGTTGACGCCAACGCCGATTCAAACAACCGCTCTTCGTTTGCCATAGCCACCTTCCTTGTTGTTCACCGTCGCAGGATGTCGTTATCCTGTTAAGCCCGCCTTAAGACTCTCTAACGAAATAGAGCGCTGTGATTGGCCGTCATCCACGGTGTTAAGCCAATAGAAATTCCTATGGTTCGATACTAGACGTACAAGCTGAGCAAATTAATTTGCCGCCGCTAGGGTGCGTCTAGATTTCTAGGCTACTTGAGGCCATCTATAGAAGGTTTTTGACACATGGCACTCTTTTCGCCGATTTGGCATGGTTGGACCCGAGGAGCTTTGAACAGATTCGGACTAGTGTTCATTTTGTCACCTATTTTTAATTTAGTCTTAGTCTTGTGACGAAATGTCCTTTTTAGTCTTTGTCATATTTAGTCATTCAAATATCATTTTTGTTAATCAAGTTTTAGTCGACTAAAAGTCTCGTCATTTTAGTCTAGTTTTAGTCAAAAGAAAACTAAAGGTATCTTAGTCTTAGTCAGTTTTAGTCAACACGTTTTAGTCTTTTTTTTTATAACAAATTATTTCTGATTACCATTTGAGTCAAATAGTGTTTCACACATCTCAATTTTCCAACAATATTGTGTGTCCACAGGGCTACTCGTCTGTTATAATTACTCATTCTGATTTTTTGTCAGTCAGTATGTTTACATGCACAGGTAAGTCGAGCTACAGTTAGCTCGGCTGGGATTTGACCATAAGACAGTAAAAGATTTGACTGGACCACTGTCATATTCGTAGACCAGTGTTTCTCAAAGTGTGGTCCGGGGATCACTGGTGGTCCGCAAGCTATCCCAAGTGGTCCGCGAGCAGACGTGGTAAAATATAATATAGATGAGTTGTTTGCAATATTGAACCAACTTCTATGTAAAAACAGTTCTGCAACACTGTCTATGTAAGATATGCCAGTTTAAATCATACAGTATGAATCCACACAATAAGCAAAGTGCAAAGACAATAAGCAAGGTGGTTCAGTGAGTAAGCCTATTGTGTAGACTAGGCTTCTGTTGAAGTAGGTCTAATCTTTTTTTTTTTTTAGCTAGGGTTAGTTAAGTGGTCCTAAAACTGAAAAAGTTTGAGAAACACTGTCGTAGGCCAAAGTATTAATGTTTTACTCCGCCTCGCTAGATGGCGATATGCGCCCAAACACAACACATTCCCCAAACAGACTCACCATCTTAGTAGCCATAGCTAACTTGCTAGCGAACTTTCCATATTAGCTTACTTGCTAGCAAACTTTGCATCATCAGTCTAACTAGTTAAATAGTTGATTACATGATGAACATTTTCGTATGGACATTCTGGGGGATGTTAATTTGTATGAGAGAAGCTTCAACTTCTGGGTATGTAGCATTGTGGCATAAAGCTTAGGTAGTTATCTTGCTAACTCTGGCAGAAATCTCCAGTGTTCTTGTTCCATGTAGTTTCGTGTTGCAGCCGCAGGGTTGCAGCAACAGCACGTAGACTAGCCTACAGGAAAGCTGTTGCGTATGAACTCATTCGGAATATATATATATTTTGAAAACGTAACAGCTAGATATTCTGTCTTCTCATTTTGTAGACGAAAATGAAGAGAGATTTTATCTTAGTTTTTATTTCATGCAAAACATTTTAGTCTCGTCTTTTTTCGTCAACAATAAATGATGTTTTCTAAACAAAGTTCGGGAGGAGCCTGCGGGATGATTGACAGCAATTAACTCACCCACTGCCGCCGCAGGGTATGCCTATTTAAGCCGACCTCCTTTACCATACGTCACACGCTCCGACGTTCGCGAAATCATTGGAGTCGCAAAGCCTCGGTAGGCAGACGTAATGGAGCTGGGTTTTTCACTACTAACCATCCGAAAGCTACATCCAGTCCATGGGCTACAGCCACCCGGTTCACCAGCGTTTTCAGGTCACTGCTCAGAGCAAGGGTAGGCTACAACTATCGATTATGCTATAGCCTGCTCACCCCAGCATACTTCAAGGCTCTAACATCAAGCTGCTCCAAGCTCGCGTTTTCACGTCGCAAGATTATCCAGGTAACTCGAAATGCTCTAAATTCCACATGGCTCAGCACGCCAAGCGTCTGAAGTTTGTAGGCTATCCACTATCCAGCGGAGGCCTATCTTCCGAAGATCACTCAATCCGTAATCCGTGTTGGCATCGGAAACGAACAGGTCTTGTTAATTCACTCCTCTAGTCGTCCAGTGACTTCTCATAAACTGATACTAGCGTTGTTGGATATTTAAGCTACTTATAACGAACTGACAAGCCTCAACCTTAAGTGCCCAGTATTTCGCTGGCTCGTTCTGCAGTCTGTTTAAACAATGGCGCTGCGTCGCAGACGTCAGCAATTATTAAAGCGATAGTACACTTTGTAATTCGCGTCAGGCGACGCAGACAGCAAGGACCCTGATTGTCAACTCGTCCTGTGTCGATGGCCGACTATTCATGTAGCTTCTATGGGGTATAGCAACAAGCTAGTTCACAGATATAAGCTTTGCAAATAAACTCAAGTAATTTTGGTTACAATGACTGGTTATTTGTATGTCTTAAAATTAGCACTTCGCCAGCAAGCAGTGCTTTGTGGGCAGTTGCGTTTGCTCTCAGGAGGCCCTCAAACCCCAGTCTACAGCCAGAATATATTAATGACACTCTTTGAACACCGGTTTATTGTTTCATTCCATGCCAACACCGACAGGAGGGAGTTTACAGTATTGCACTGTAAATAACTATTGTTTACAGCAAACCCAAAGCAGTTTGCCCAGACAGCCAGGAGATGGCAGCAAAATTCACTGCTTAACACTTGTGTTTTAATGTTAAGACACTACAAGCAATACTACAATTAGTGCTTTCCTGCACCACACGCTCCAGAGCGTATCACTCCGCTGCCTCAACCACAGCCACGCCAGCGGCCCAGGTTCTTAACCACCGACTTCCTTCCCGCAGCATCTCCGCCGTACTTCCGGATCCGACTCCATATCTTCAGACGGCCCCGGTAGCGACAGCGTCGCTACTCCCTCCGCCCCCTCTTCCCCTTCCCCACCCACTTCCCCCAGCCAGGACCTGGTCCAGGGCTGCCCCTCTTCCAGTCGTTTCGACGACTGCTCCCTCCCTTCCCCCTTTTTTCCCCCTCCCCATTCCATTCCCGGAGTCACGCCTGTACAGCACGCCACGACTCACGAAGAGGCGTCCATTCAAACTCCCCTCGCTAGCTCCCTATTTTCTTTACGAGTTAGCGAGCACCTGGTCTCAGCCGGCTCCGGTAGCGACAGCATCGCTACTCCCTCCGCCCCCTCCTCCCCTTCCCCGCCCACTTCCCCCAGCCAGGACCCGGTCCAGGGCTGCCCCTCTTCCAGTCATTCCGACGACTGCTCCCTCCCTTCCCCCCTACCCCTACCCATCCCCTCCCCGGCTCCGCGCTAGACCAGCCCGCCACAGCGGGTTATCGGCACTCCGCGAGTGCTTCGGATCACGACGTCCCATTCCGGCTCCCCAGCCATTCACTAGCCACAGCAAAGGCCTTCGACCACCTCCTCACGCTGCACGTTCCAGCTTTAACATCCCGTTCCGTCTACCCAGCTATTCATTGGCCACAGCCATTTCATTCCATCTGGATACTCACCATTCATGCTATTCATGCCTTATCATGCTTATCTGCTTATCATGTTTTATGTGTTGTATGTCGTATCATGCTGAATATGTCATGTTTATCAGGTAATGGTATTCTAAAAGTTTCTTCAGCCCAGGTTGAATTATTTAAGGCTGCCACAGATGGTACGGAATGAGCTTGGACCCGATGCAACAACAGCTTCAGGGAGACCCATGCAGCAACTGCTCCGCTGAGCCCCTGCTACAACGGCTCCGCTGAGCCCCAAGAGCCATGCAGCAACAACTAAGCCGATATCCAGGACCCATGCAACTTCGGCTCCACCAAGCCTCGAGAACCATGCAGCAACAGCTACGCTGAGCTCCAAGACCCATGCAACGTCAGCTCCACCAAGCCCCGAGAACGGCTCGCATCCGCAGCACTCTCCATTCCCGCGGCATCGCGTTCCGTAGGTCTGATAGGAAGTTCCATCTCCTCCGCCTTCTAACGCAGTCGGATAGCCCGGTCTTTCGCCCTCCCGCTCCCTCCCTTGTTTTCCTCCCCAGACCAGGAAGCAAGCTGCTCCTTCTGGCATCCCGGCGCGGTTCCTTCCGCCGGCCATTCAGCCGGACGAAGCACACACCACCAGCCACCTCGCGAACCGGGCACGCCGACAGCACTTTCCGGCACCACACCTTCAGAGCGTATCATTCCGCTGCTTCAGCCACTGCCACGTCAGCGGCTCAGGCCCATTCCCGCCGCATCTCCGCCGTATTTCCGGGTCCAACCCCACTTCGCCAGACGGCCCCGGTAGCGACAGCGTCGCTATTCCCCCCACCCCTTCTTTCCCTCCCCCAT
This sequence comes from Alosa pseudoharengus, assembly GCF_046254945.1. Taxonomy (NCBI): domain Eukaryota; kingdom Metazoa; phylum Chordata; class Actinopteri; order Clupeiformes; family Clupeidae; genus Alosa; species Alosa pseudoharengus. The sequence continues at coordinate 24,655,730 of NW_027468881.1, forward strand.
CCACCTCCCCTAGCCAGGACTCGGTGCCCCACCTCCAGTCGTTCCGTCGACTGCTCCCTCCCTCCCCCCTTTTTCCCCCTCCCCTTTCCATTCCGGGAGCCATGTCTGTACTGCACGCCTCAACTCACGAAGCGTCAGTTCAAAGATTCACCTCGCTAGCTCCCCATATCTCTTACGAGCTAGCGAGCACCTGGTCTCAGCCGGCGCCGATATTCCCCCCCTAACCCTCTTTCCTTCCCCGTCCCACTTCCCGCGACCCAGGTTGCTCCCCTTCCGGTCGCGTCAGCGACCGCTCCCTCCCTCCCCCCCTTTTCTCCCTTCCCATCTCTTCCCCGGCTCCGCGCTAGACCAGCCCGCCGCAGCGGGTCATCAGCATTCAGCGAGTGCTTTGGATCACGACGTCCCATCCCGGCTTCCAAGCTATTCATTAGCCACAGCAAAGGCCTTGCCACCGCCTCCTCACGCTGCAGCATTTGAACCACCACCCGTCACAGTGTCCACCAGGAACCTCATTTGTCAGGTGCAGACGTAGACCTTCTACCATTCGTCCCTCCCTTCCTATTCCCTCTCATAACCGGGAATTAGTTTGCGGCGAACTGGTTTGTCTTTAAAAAATTCTGGCCCAGCATCAAAGATTCTGTCATTCCCCGAGTTCACCGTAGCTTACCAACTACACAGAAGTCATCTGTTTCGTGTTCCCCAGCCGACGCAAAGAGCTAAATGACTACCTGGCCATCATCGCCGGCCTAGCCGTGTCCTACGGGGGAGCCCATTTGTATACGTACCACCGGCTGTTTTCAGCAAAATGCGCTGCCAGAGTCGGCCTCTGGAACCAAAACCCCTACTGGGGCGCGCTTGATATGGAGCTCCATAACCGCGCTTCCTAGGACTCAAGCCATCTTGTCCTCTCTGCATAGCCCCAGTCACGGCGCGGTCGAGTGTCCACTAGTCAACTCATTCCCAGGGCCGCCCTTTCATCTCGCATCTCATAAACTGCGCCTCAGCAACCCCATCTCTCGAAGATGTCGTATCTCTACATGCCCAGTGTCTGGCCGATATCAAACACTGGAGGATGTTTTAGACGAATGGAATGGTCTGTGCATGTTCTACGATGACTGCCAATCATCTCCAGAAGACCTCCAGTTGTACACCGACGCAGCCCCCTCAACAGGCTTCGGAGGCTTTTCAAAAGGCGCTGGTTTGCATCCCCGTGGCCACTAGAGTTCAGAGAGCTAACAACTGAAAACGAATCGTCAGCCGTGTTCGAACTCTACCCCGTAGCCATCACGGCCCTACCTGGGGGAATGAGTGGACCTCCAAGAGTGCGCTAATCCACAGCGACAACGAAGCCGTAGTGCACGTCATTAATAACTCGAGCTTAAAATCGCCTGCGCTTTCCCCTCTTATTAGGCGTCTAATCTGGATAGCAGCCAGCTACCAGTTTACTATAAGAGCCGCACACGTCCCCGGTCGCCACAATGAAATTGCTGACTCTCTCTCTCGTCTTAAATTCCAGAGATTCAGAAGCTATCTTCAGCCCACCACGGCCGACCTAGCCCTTCAAGCCCCGGACTGCTTGGTCGTGCTTCAAACAGTTCCACGCAAAGCACTCACTACCATTTCCCAGTTCGATGCTGTCACCATATCATCATTATTACCTACGCCCACACTTCACTCGGGATCAAAGTCTCTTCCATTAGAGTCTACCTAGCCGGCATTCATTTCTTCTACAAACACCTCCACGGCTCCAAATGCCCTTCCTTCTCCGACACCAGGATAGGCTTGTTATTTAAAGGTATCCGTAGGCAACAGCCAGTCTCCCAAGACTCCCGCCGTCCCATTACCTCAAGCATTCTCGCCACCTGCCTCGCTACCCTTCGCAAAGGGTTCACGTCACCGCATTCCGATTCCACCATCTCCGTTATGCTTCACTGGCCTTTTGGGCTGATGAGATGTAGCGAGTTTACATGCCCTTCGTCTCTCTTTATTCCCGATGTCCACCCGTGCATCGCAGATCTAGAGCAGCTAGACCAAGACACCATTCGATTTACCATCAGAGTAAAACCGATCAGTCCCGAAAGGACACTCCATATCCATTTTAACTCCGCTCAGATTTTCAGCTTTCCAATACCTATCTCTACTATCTCTCTCATATCGGTCAGCTCAAGCTTCGTCTACTAGCCCGCTCTTCGTGTCAGACGAAGGGCTACCCATCACTCGCCACAGATTCCAGACACTCTTAAAATCATTCTAGTCAAATCTGGTTTCCCGCGGATCGCTACTCCGCACACTCCTTCAGGATAGGAGCTGCCACAACAGCTGCGCTCAACGGCTTATCGGAGCAACAAATTAAAATACTGGGCCGTTGATCCTCGGATGCCTACCAGTCTTACATCTGCTCCAATCTAGCGGATTTATGACTCGCTCAGCAAGCACTTATGTAGTTGGTAGCGGCCAGCGGCCTTTCTCTGTGATCTTTGGGGTGCAAGCGGTCATCGCTCTATCGCGATATCCGCTCCAGGCACTCCAGGACCACGGACAGCTACCTTGCCAAACACGCACTTCTCCCATACATTCTAGTCTAGCTGAAGCAATCATATCGAAGGGCGAACTAGTGAAATGATGTTTTCTAAACAAAGTTCGGGAGGAGCCTGCGGGATGATTGACAGCAATTAACTCACCCACTGCCGCCGCAGGGTATGCCTATTTAAGCTGACCTCCTTTTCCATACGTCACACGCTCCGACGTTCGCAAAATCATCCCCCCTCCTCCCCCTACTCCTCCATTTCACCAATTGCCCTGTTACTCATCCTCCTTACACAGGGGGTGCAAGCGGTCATCGCTCTATCGCGATATCCGCTTCAGGCACTCCAGGACCACGGACAGCTACCTTGCCAAACACGCACTTCTCCCATACATTCTAGTCTAGCTGAAGCAATCATATCGAAGGGCGAACTAGTGAATGCATCTTAAGATAGTCTTAGTCAGTGTTTCAGGACATTACTGCCGTCTCGTCATCGTCTCGTCTTAGTCATGAAAAAAAAGGTTGTTGACGAACATATTTCCTCTCGTCTCGTCTGACGAAATTAACACTAATTCGGACCACTACTCTTCCCAACAATGCTTTGGAAGTCTTGAGCAGATGTCTGGTGAAATTTAACAGTAGTGCAACAGTGGACAATCTTCAATCAGAGCTGAAATGTTTAGCAGGACAGTGGAACAGACTGAAAGCATCCAATCTTGAGGATTACATGACCAGAACAGTGGAAGATGAAGGACAAGAAGAGGAAACAGATATTATGGATAAAACCTGTGCCTCCTGTAAAAATTGCCCACTGTCCTGCTATCAGATTCTCAAGCGGCTCAACATGCTCTCAGATGCCTATCATCTCCTTGGGCTTGCTTATAAGTTATTGCTGACCCTTTCCCTGACCCAGGTGGCCTGTGAAAGAACATTATCTACCCTCAAGTTCATCAAAAGCAGACTTATGAGCAACCTGTCAGCAAGCAAGCTGGAGGCCTTTATGTTGATGGCCACTGAGAAAGACATCCTCATGGCATTGGACACAGACACAGTCTTAGATATGGTGGCTGAGAAGAGTGAATCACTGAGAAAGCTGCTCTTGTAAGGTAATACAGTGAGAGGAACTTTAATTGATTATCATTGATTGTGAAAATATTAATTGCAATGTAACAGTTGTCTTATGATTCCTACAAGCCTTAACCTCTCCTCCTCTTTGACAAGATTCCAACACTTTTTTTTTTTTTTTTTTTTATAATTTCTTTATTGAGCAACAGCAATACAAGGACTCAGAAAGGATGGGGTGAACCCCAAACATAAAAAATGCTCACTTTTTTTTTTTTTAACAATTTCAGAAAAAACATCCACCCACCCGCCCCTCCCACACCCACATACCCAACAACCCCATGTTAAGTACAGTGTATGAATGAAAGTCAATTAAAATGACAAACAAAGGACAGGAAGAGAAAGGGAAAAAAAATAATAATAATAATAATAATAATGAATAAATAAAAAAAATAATAATAAAAAAATAATAATAATAATAATAATTTAAATAAAGAAATAAACAACTCAGACCTGTGTCTCTTCTGGTTCAATGTCTAGAGTGTCTATGATGGACAGCAGGGGGACCCAAGTCCTATTGAATTTACTCAATGAGCCATTAAGGGAAAACCTAAGCCTCTCCAACTTCAAATTGAACAGAACTTCCTTGACCCATCGACTGTAAGAGGGGGGTGCAGTATGTTTCCAGTTAAGCAAAATTAAACGCCTTGCCAGTAAAGAACAGAAAGCCATGCAGTGTTGGGCTTTGCTTGAAAAGGATTTAGTTTGAAGAATACCAAAAAGAGCTGGGAGAGGATGGGGATCCTCCCCAACATCATAGGCCGTGTGGAGGGTACCAAATATTTCAGACCAAAAAGTTTTCAACTTAGGGCATGACCAAAACATGTGCATGAGGTCAGCAGGAGACTGGTTACATCTATTACAGGCGTCTGCGACGTTGGGGTAGAATTTTGACAGTCTATGATTTGTATAGTAGATCCTATGTATTAATTTACATTGGATTAGACCATGTCGTGCACAGATAGAGGAGTTGTGTACCAATTGTAAGATATTAGTCCACTGGTCCTCCTCAAGAGTCAGACCTAGATCTTGTTCCCATAGGTTTTTTGTTTGTTGAGGAAAGACAGCGGTAGTGGAATCTAACACCCTAAAAATATGTGAAATATTTCCTCTCTGATTGGGGTCCATCAAGAAAAGTTTATCAACTAAGGTCAGTACAGGAAGATTCGGAAAGTCAGGGTAATTTTTCTGAACAAAATCTCTAATTTGAAAAAATCTAAAGAGGTGAGAGGGAGGAAGTTTAAATTTGGTCGATAAGCCAGTAAAGGACATAAAAGTGCCGCCATCATAAAGATCATTAATTGACACAATGCCCCTGTCAAACCACAATTTAAAAGCAGAGTCCATAGTAGATGGTTTAAAGTTATGGTTGTTTAGTTTTGGTGCATAGATTGAGCAGTCTCCCAAGCCAAAATGCTTTCTGAATTGTAACCAGATTTTGAGGGACTGCTGGACTACTGGGTTTTTGCTTGCATTCACTGTTGACAGAGTGAGGGGAGCGCAAAGCCACGCCCTCAATGAGGACTGAGATGAAGACAATTCAATTTTTACCCAAGCAGGCTGGTTGGTCATGGATGTGTCGGTCCAATATAGCAGTTTATGAATATTGGCTGCCCAGTAGTAATGTAAAAAATTGGGCAGAGCAAGACCCCCTACTCTTTTAGGTAGTTGTAAGATTTTTTTCCGTATACGCACGGGTTTACTAGCCCAGAGAAACTTAGACACTGATTTGTCCAACTTGCCAAAAAACTTTTTTGAAATGAGTACAGGAATATGCTGTAAGAGGTAGAGAAACTTTGGCAATATGGCCATCTTAACAAGGTTCGCCCTGCCAGCCAGTGACAAAGGTAAAGTGGACCATCTAGTAAAGTCATCCTCAACCTTACCAAGCAAGGGGACAAAGTTTTTATTAAAAGTGTCTGTCAGAGTCTTGGTTATGATTATACCTAAATATTTAAAACTATTATCTGCCCTTCTAAAAGGAGAAATGCTGTCTGGGAGAACCCCAACCAACTCATTTAATGCAAATATTTCACTTTTCCCAAAATTGAGTTTGTAGCCAGACAATTGGCCAAACTGTTTTAAGATGTCTAAGGTGACTGGCAGTGATGAGATTCCAACACTTTAACACTGACTATTCTCTCTCTCTCTTTCTCTCTCTCACACACACACATACTGTAGGATGCCTTGTTTGTTGTAGGAGGAGTTCTTCAGGGGATGACTTGCATCCCTTTTCCTTGGTAAGTTCACAATTAATCATTCTCTTTCTATTGGTCACACACATAGAGGATGATATCTTCTTTTTTAAGGATTTGCCCAAGGAGTTCACAGGCCTTCATAAATCTTTGTTTGGAAAATAACCCTGATAATCAGATCAATCAACTATGTCTATTATTTCTCTTTCTCTCTCCCTCATTCATGTGTCATCATCCCTCTTAGGTTTTCAGTTTCTGCACTGCTATTTTTTTTATCTTGAAGACTGACCAATAATTAAATCTCTCTCTCTCTCTCTCTCTCTCTCTCTCAAACATACAGTACATACATGAGTTCATTCAGGAGTTCAGCTACATACATCCTTTTGGGGACTGGGTAAGTTCACAATTTATTGAGTACTACTCTTGGAAGCGTTATCATAGATCTTGTAAGTACATGATTTATACTTAATAAATAATGAAACAACCGCTTAAATTAAATAATTTTTACATTATAAACCAGTTGCAAACTATTACAAAATGCTTTGTTCATCATTTGTAAAGCTTTGGTCCTATGTTAATTCTCATAAATAAAGTATTTGTACACACAGTTATAAATAGTTTGTTCATAATAAGCCTATATCCAAAATATGTTTATAAATTATTGTTAATACTTATTAAACTAGATGTACCGCATAGCGGTACAAAATATGACTGCCGCTCAGTCCTGTACATCCGTTCCGCGAAAATAAATCACACTTCAATTTGTGTCCATATTTTACTCCATCCCCCACTCTTGAAACTTTTGTGTATGCTTGTTTGGCATGCCTGAGTGTGTGTGTGCGGCTGCACAGAAAGTAGCCTACTGGTGCTGAAAAGGTGAATAGATTGTAGAATAGCCAAAGAAGATCCTTTAAAATCTCTAAACAATCACAAGTAGGGCAGTTCATTACAGTTCATCCATTGCAACTGGATTGATGAAAGGTCACTTACACCTGTAGGCTACATTGTATTTGGGAAAAGCAAAAGGTATCAGCATAATGTTATTTATTTATTTATTTGTTTGTTTGTTTGTTTATTTATGAACAAAAACATCTCTGTCAGTTCCATGCCGTTTTCAACAGCTATCAAAAACAAAGGTCATTTTTGGATGGATGGATTTTTTGTGAATGTTTCTTCTTCTACATAAGATTTTAGTCATCTTTAGTTCATGTAATACTTTATTGTCAATGCACAAATTAAGTAACAGTAGTCTGAAACGTTATTGTTAATGCACAAATTAAGTAACAGTAGTCTGAAACGAAATGCTGTTTTACATCTAACCAGTGGTGCAAATAACTGACATGTCCAAATGGGCCTTGATGAAATGCGTCGCTAGACTGTTCATACACATTTTAACGGGCCAAAGTTGAAGAGCTGTTGTCCATTATTGTTAGTGCAAATATAGGCTGATTCATGTTCCCTTGCATTGTGTAACTGAGGTCCATGGCTAGTCTGGCTTTCACCAGACCAAGCTCAATCTTTTAAGAAATCAAAAAATAAATAGCGGGCAGATCAGGCTGGGTTCACCCAGCCTAGTCCATAGGCACCCGATATTGTTTAATTTTCCGATTGAGATATCCACGCTCTGGCTATTCTAAATGCAAAAATGCATCAGGGAGTTATGACAAAACTAACAAACTAGATCCTAATAGAAAGCTGTTAGCTTCCCTAAGCTACAGGTAGGCTTATAAGGTAGGCCTATTTACAACATAAATTGTCAATAGGCTATGCTGGCGACACAAATAAAATCTCCTTTGGAATCCAATGGCTTACGCCTTACAGTATCAAGCGGACTTAAACTGCCATATCGTGGCGAAAAGTTGTAATAAAATTCACGCAGCTCCATGAGTCAAGGAAAGCGCGAATGAAGTAGCCACTTCTAAATGGGACCCACTACACAGTAGCTTAAGGTGTGTTGCTAAAGCAGCCATAATGAAATGAAGGTGTCATTGTTTGGATACTTCACACACATGTGCTTTTTAATTTCACAGACTACAACTACCAAGCTGGAATCAAAGCACATCGATTCCCCTCTCACACCCTGCACGCACTTAAAACAAAATAAACAGGCGTCTCAGTCTCACGCATGTATAGGCAAAACTGTATCAGACCGGTGTAACGTTGGTAAATCTTCCATTGCACAGAATGATTTTTGTAGCACGTGCAACAAATGACAGTCGAAAGATACAATTACAGTGCTGCTATCAATTTGCTTGGTATAACCGCATTTATAGTTTTCTACAAATGCAATCAATCAAATTGGCCTCCATCACTCAACCAACGCTAACGGTAACATTACCTAGGTCCTTATTGATATTATAAGATTAACGTACCTGCAATAAAAACCAAGCATGTCCGATAAACATCCTCAGATTTATTTCGGCTTCAAGAAGAAATGGGAATTACATTTCATGCGAACATCATCCTATCCTTATTAGACGTTCTCTGTGGTAAACTACAGTCCTTTTAGGAAGCGTCCATTGTTTTTCCAACCCACTTTTAACTTCCAACAAAATTACGTCTCACTGCAACGATGCGCCATCTAGTGGACAAACGACTACTTATCGCCAATACTGGAAATGCAGCCATGATGATGATGATGAATATTTATTTTGGCTCTTTTAATCCTACTGAATTTGTAATTATGTATCGGCCGTTCTAATACCGATAGTATGTGGGTGCCTGTGTGTGTGTGCATCAGGGATGGAAATTAACCACCCGCCCCCCGCCAAATGCGGGTAGTTTTGTGCGCTGGCGGGTGAATTTGGTCAACTTACCAGCCACTGTGGCGGGTAGAGCTAGCGTACCACAAATAGTCAGATCCGGTCTAATTTTCATACTTATTGACGGTTAAAAATAAGAAAGTGTCTGTAGGGATCATGTAGCCTAACGTTACCAGCCTATAAGGGTAAATCGCGCTGATTTGAAGTTCTACAACTCATAGTGAGCCGCCACCGCAGCATAGCCTATAGGCACTAGTGCAACGCTTCACTTTCACTTCACTACCATTAAGAAACTGTCACTATGCTTTTATGTGCCACGGTTAGATTATTTCAGGATGACTGCATAGACATAAATCTAGTGAGATCTGTGGATCTGCGTTATATCTTCACAGGCTAATATTCTCACGTAAATAGTTCTCTTTTTAATTGGCCCGTAGGCCTAGGTATTTTAATCCGGCCCGCGACACGCTGCTATTTAGACCTATGAGGCAGACAGACGGACATCTCCACACCCATTCGTCGTGATGGGTGTGGAGATGTCCGTAGTATTAACAATAATTTATAAACATATTTTAGATATAGGCTTATTTACTATATGAACAAACCATTTATAACTGTGTGAACAAATGCTTTACTGATGATAATTTATGAACAATAAATTACTGATGATGAACAAACCATTAACTAATAAGTAACAAAGGCTTAATAAATGATGAATTGTGTGTAGTAAAGTGTTACCGTGTAGGGTATGTTGTGTTACCTGTGATTTACATATACAAAAATAAACACACTATACTTGTTGGGCATCATTTTATAATAACACAGTAATAGAGAGTATATTTTGAGGAAATGCATGCCTTTTTTAAATACGCACAACCTAGGTTTTATACATGGATGATAATGAGTTCAAATTTTCATTGGAGAGCAAAATTATGTCAATTGGAGGAGTTTTCAGCTAGACCATTGTTTACATTAGCAACTAAATGGAGTATAGCTTATGGCATTGGGCATGGAGCCATGTCAAAAAACTCTATTAAACTCCTCCAATTAACGTAATTTTGCTCGGAAACAAGTTTGACCTCATTATCATCCAGGGGCGCAGGAGATATTTTGAAAGTGAGGGGGACCAAATTGTGAACACAAACCCATAGTGAAATCAGATTTCCAGATATCGGATCGCCACCTCTGGCCCACTTTCGACCATCATATTTTAAACTTGCCAGAATATTAAGATAATACCATTGATTGTTTTCAAAATATTGTTTGATTAAAATTGTTAAAACTGTGAGATGAGCACAATGCCAGATCTGCCCTCAGACCAGCTTCTTGCTATGTGCTATGTGCAATTCTAATAATTTTTTTAGATTTATTTAACACTACTTGGGCCAATGGTAGAGTACTCTAAAAGCAACATGATGTTGATATTTTATGAAGCCATGAATGAATCATCATGCCTATGATCCAAACATACACTACATGATCAAATAGCCTAGTTAGGCCTACAGTACCTAAATTGTCTGGTATAAACCAAATCAACTCTCCACTATGTGCCTGCAGTTAATATTTATGCAATGTTAGAACATATTGGCTTAACAAGTTACCAGTCTAGAACACACAGAAAATTGCAACAGAAAGTTGCCTTTATAATCAACTATTTGTTCCAACAGCATTTAAACAAAGCATTTATAAAATCGAAAAAAAATATATATTACATAAGAAGTAAAATAAAATACTGTTACTGTAGTAACTGTACCACATTATCCCAAGCTTCAAAGAGCTCCCCATGTCTGTGACAGCCAGATGTGACACCGCTAAATTCTCAGCTTATTTATACCCCACAATGAACGCGTAAGAAAGGCCCATCACTCTGGGGTGTGGTCGCCTACTCTCTGGGATTTATGCACCAAGGTAACTGAAGTATCCAATTTGTGTCTTGAAATTATGTTTGAAATAAATGTCTTAGAACAAAAACTTTGGGTAGGCCTATATACTTGTATTTTATAGTTAGGCTAGTGAAAACGAGTTGATCATTAGGCTAGTTGAGTTTGTTATCAATAAACATAACAGCTAATGTCATGTTGAGCAGGAGATAGGCTACCATAAATCCTCAAATTATGCCCGGGATTGATTCTATTTATAGCCGGACACAGGGCTCGAATTATCTTTTTGTCTTTAAGGGGGTCTCTCTATCTCATAAAAAGTTGACACACTCCGCGCATAGCCTAACAAGGCGATACAATGAAATAGCCTAGGCGCAAGTGGCGCTTTTGCGCAGTACAGTATATGCGCACGGTAGGCCTAGGCTTTACCTTGACACAGGCATACAACAGACATAGATTTTTCATAGAAATTGATTACTTTTAATTAATTTCAACATATTATTGATTATAATAGTCCATATCTCATTTCAATTTCACAATACAAAGAAATAGACTGTGTTCTAGTAGGCTAATGTGTTGAACTGTGGAAAATTAATAGACAAACAATTTTGGAGTTTGCACTGAGATATTGTCGGGTAGCCATTGAATATTCCGACATCAGAGATTGCTAACAGGTGTTTCAAAATAGCTGGGAACTTTCCGGAGCTCTGAATGGCAGAGGATAGCTAGATCATCAGACAACACAATCATTGTAGGCTGCATTATGGGCCATAATGTATGGCTTTGTCAATCAACATAGAATAGGTAAAGCGCAAGTTCAACAGCAAACAGGACTTTTCAGCACGTATCAAACCACGTAGGCTAGCCCAATGAACGCCAAAAAGACAAAACACTCACATCAAAGCAGGGTGACTTCTTCAGATTTGCGAGTGCTGTCAAATCGATACGGTTTGCTCATATAGTCTAGTGGTGTGGTGGTGAAGTGTCATGCTGCGTTCAAGAGCGTAGGTCTACGTCCCGTAGTACTATTTTAATTTAACGTCTTCAGATATGAGAGACCCCCTCAGGTTTTTGACTTTGTTGCTTTCATGGGAGCCAGTCGTCACTCTATGGGAGCTCGGCTCCCTCTGGCTCCCACGTAATTCGACAAATAAAGGCAGGTTCCCATATTTGCCTATACCATACCAGCAATTGCCATCAGTCCACCAGCACTAGAAGACATTGCTTCGATTTAAGTCAATGAAATAACACCTCTCCCAATATTTTATTATATTGTTGGTTGGATTAATAAAGTCGTTTTCCTACCATGGGTCTCCAACACACGTTCTCAAGCTCATTGTCTTGCCGCCCCTTTCGAGCTAATTGCCAGAGGCTGAAGCCTACTACATTTAATTGTTGCGTGACTCAAGGCATTCCAGCCTACGAATTTAACGCAAAAAGGTTTCTATTACAGCACAACCCCTATTCAATGAATGGCTGCCTTGTCTCGCAATAAACAGCGGTGGAAATCCCGACACTTTTTCAACTGCATGAAACATAACAGTGAACCATCAAATATCTCCCAGAGTTCAGTGCCCATCAGTCCCAACATTTAGCAATATAATCAAACAGTCCAAAAGTAAATTAGATCCCAAACCAAACCGAAAATGTTATGCTTTTGATGGCCTACCAGTATGCCGCTCCAAACGAAAAGCATCTCTAATGATGGTTGTTAGTAGACAAACTGGCTTCAGATATCCAACAGAGTGAATATGAGATTGTGCAGTCTTACAGTACTGTAGATGGCTGTGGTTAGTGATGTGATGCTGTTAATGGGGAGTTTTACATAGTTAGCGCAAACCCTATAGGTTATTATTTATTTAGCGTATATAAGGCTTTTTTTCCTTATCAAAAGTGAGGGGGACAACGGCTGTCTCTTCAGCACTGCGTGGGACACATCCCCCACGTCCCCCGTGCCTCCTGCGCCCCTGTTATCATCCATAAATAGACAATTTGTTGTGCATACAGCAAACCTTCCCTTTAAGTGAGAGATACTGTAATGATTACTCCTCTTTGTCTCCTGTCTCTTGGTATTTGAGACAGGAGTGAGACAGAGGAAAAGCAGACTGCAATTCTTCAGTTTGAAGTGTAACAGCTGATAGTGTGTAAATGTTGGCTTTTTTGCGTTGGCTGTTTTGTGTTGGACAGAATCACATTTGTTTATGGAATACATTTATTTTGTCCACAAAGTGAAAACCCGGAAAACATCTAGTGCACAATGTTTTTGTTTTCAGTTAATGAAAGACTTTTATCTTCACTCTTTTATTACATTATATTACAGTGTCGAGACAAGCGGCATTGTGTGCGCCCTAGTTGGTGGTTGTCTGTCATTTACATACACAAACAAACAGACAATGAAACAATGGCTAGACATTATTTTCTAAACCAGCATTTTCTATTTAAGATTTATTTAGATCTGAGAGCCTTAACAATGACGAGTAAGAGTTTCAGGTAATTTCTTTGCCAAAAAATGGTTTGTTGGCCCAAACACGTCTTGTCAATATGATCCGGTATAATATAGTTCTGACATCACTCCAGGTATTTGCATAATGAGGTATTCCCTGTCATGCCTAGTCACTCTGTGTTCTGGATGTCCCAATGGAATCCCCTCCACAGTGTGTGTGTGTGTGTGTGTCTGTGTGTACCCCCATATACTATCTGTAACTTCCTTAATAGAACGTCCACTGTTAAAATCTACATCAAACCAAGACTATAAGGTACAGGACTATAAGGTATAACAATTGTTATGGTCATATGCTTTTGGCATTTTGTTTGTTTAAAAAATACAGACGCATTAGTCCATTTCACAAGATGTTGACACTGTGTAAATCAACTTCCTCTGGAACAGCACAGTCTACAGGAAAGACAGAAACAAGAATATGTTTTACGCTGCCAATTAAAGTATTGTTAATATTAACGAGGCTGTACACCTGGACACTGTGAAATGGGGTTATTATGTATCAGTGCATAACATTGTCCTCCAGTTTCTGTCTGTGTGTGAGTGTGTGTGTGTGTCCTACTACTGACTCAGTATGTCCTAGCTAGTGGTTGTATGTGATTTACATATACAAGCAAACAGACAAGGAAACAATGGTTAGATATTATTTCCTGAAACCATACAGTGAAAGGCAATTTTGTATCTTCTGCATCTTTTGTCTTTAAGTTTTATGAAACATGTATTTATATCATTACATAATGAATATATTTCAAACTACCTCATTGCATGTGTCTAATTTATGTTAATTTGTTTCTGAGTGTCCTGCACAATTTCATTGTGTTCACTCTATTTGTGAGTGATTGCTGTCCAGCTCATTGGTGCTGAACTAACCCCCCAGGAATTAAATGAAGAAGGAATTAAATGAAGAAGCTTTTCATATATTACATGCATGTTTATTTTGGTGGGAGTTGTTTTTTAACTGGATAGTGTGAACAGGGTTGAAGAATAGTTTCACATGCTTTTTATGTGGAACAAAATGCTTTAATGGTTGAGACCATTGAGACCAGTATTATCAGTCAATCGAAGTGTTTGCATAATGAGAGTCATGAATTGTTAGTCTGTGTCAGTCTGTGGTTAGGTTGCACCAGTGTGTGAGTGTTTATGTATGTGTCTGTCTGTGTGTTTGTGTGGTTGCGCTTGTGTTTGTGATGTTATGTTTGTGTGTGTTGGCGCTTGTGTTTGTGTGTTCTTGTGTGTGTGTGTGTGTATGGGTGTGTGTGACCACCCTGAGCGGGTGGTTGTCTGTAATTAAGTAATACAGATACTTACACAAGGAAAGAATGGTTACACATTTATTCCTAAATGCACATGATGAAAAGACTGTCTTTGGAGCCAGTTTTGAAGGAAAATGGCAATATTTTGGGAAATGTGCTTACTCACCATCTTCCCCACAGAGTTAGATAATATAATACATACCCTTCTCATCTTTGCGTGTCTTAGTCTTAGTCTGACGCGCCCATTGTTAGCCTAGCTTAGCATAGTTCATTGAGGTGGTCAGAACTAACTAACCTATAGCTCCCAAAAGTGACAAAAGAACTACATTTTCCTATTTACATGTTGTGACTTGTGTTGTGTAGTTACAAAAAGTACAAATACCTATGCAAAATGAGACACAGTGATTTTCTATATATATATATACAACATTCACCATACCATCACAAATAAGAAATCATGGCATACTGAGGGATTCCCTCTCATGCAAATACTGTGAAGTCAGGTCATCCCAGGGGAATTCCCTCCGGCTATGTTACCTTTCAGGTGTGTGTGTGTGTGAGAGAGAGTCAGTCAGTCAATGGCTATTCAAGATATCTTTATTTTGACATCTATTTGTTTATGCAAAGTTCACCCTGGCACCTACACAGCCCACACACACAGCCCACACACACACACAGAGAATACATGTGCCCACACACCTCCCCTCTGGCACCAGCCTGTATATCCTGCTACCCATGCCCCTTAATATATATATATATGTAAAGATAGATAGATAGATTGATACATAGACACACAGACACACAGACAGACAGACAGACAGACAGACACTTAAAGGAACCGTATGTAAAAAATGTATTTCAATTAATCATAAAATTGCCCTGATATGTCACTAGACATTAAGAAATCATGTTCATTTCAAATACTTATATCACTGACAACAGTAGTCTGGCCAGGATATTGTCATTTAAAAAGTGAAGTTGCAGCCCTCAACTGATGTTGATGTTGTCATGTTGTGTTTTGGCCTAATGCGCCACCCTCCACCTATCTACTAATCACAAAGTCAGTAGTGTTTCGTCATCAAGTTGCCAACTCTGCCAGTCAGAGGGGAGGGGAAGGGGATACACCGCTCTACAGTAATTTGAAAGTGATTGTAGTATTTCTACAATATATTTCTACAAATTGAAATTCCGTATTTAACTTGGGGGTTGGCTAGACCGGTAATAGGAACACATTAAGCTTAAAAGTCATACTCAATAATACTCTGTATGAAAAGAATACCCCATTTAAAATGGAGATCAGTATAAAAAATATACATGTAAATAAACATAGGGATGTAAGGATGTCTAAAGTTCAGTCAGCAACTATCAGGAGCAGTTAATCAAAATCAGCATCTACACCCTGAGCTGAATCTGGATGATCATTTGGGAGCACTGAGACTTGTTGGTACTGTGATCTGACAGACAGCAATACCCTCTTCTCCACTACCTGGGGAAGTATATGCATTTGTAGATAATCAATTTTTGGGTTCTATTTAACCTTATGAAAGAATAGTGCGTTATTATACTAGATGTGTGTATAAATTCAGATTAATACAAGGTGGAATATGCTATCAGCTTTCACACTTCAGGTGAAAGAAAGGGTTTGCTGTGGCCAAGTATTGTCAGAGGAATCACCTTGAGTGGGTGTCCAGATATGGTATGGAGCCACTCATGTGTGCGTAGGTGTGTGTGGGCATCAGAGTGAACTTTGCATAAATAAACACGTAGTAAAAATGGGTAGAGATAAAGGAAAGGCATTGTTTACCTTGAGTGTACCTGTGCAAAGACACAGGTGTGTCTGTGTGTTGCACAGTGGTGATGATTTTTTGTATAGTTGCATTTTCTCTCCAGTGCTAAAATGCATTTCTTGAAATTATGGCTCTATTTCCCAAAACTCTAAAAACAAATCCATAACTACTCATTCAACTCCCAAAACTTCCCTATTTCAGGTAAAATTTAACCTGAAAAGCCAGCACAAACTTGGCCCCGCCCAAAAAAATTGAGTTGGGAAAATACATAGGAGTTAAAGTAATCAGGAATCCTACTCATGTCCATGGTTAGACAACATTTGGACAACTTTACACAAAAGACACAAAACACAAATGGAGTAGTACACAGCCATGCAGCGCACCCAAAGCATTGGCATAATGAGGGATTCCCTCTTCCGCAACGTCACTCTGAGGCCAGGTCATCCCAGAGGAATCCCCCTCAGTGACGTTACAGTAGGGTTGCCAACTTCCTCAACCCCAAATGAGGGACACTTCACTTCAAATGCGGGACCCCCCCCCCCCCAAAAAAAATAAATAAATAAATAATAATAATAATAATAATTTACAAATGGTGTACTGTCACTTTAAGAGCATTGTCTACTCTACACAGTATTCATAATATTTTGCCAGCTCCATTCAAATATAGCCTATGGTCATTCCACAAACTAACATTGTTTGTGCCACATTTAGGCCTATAGCACAAATATAAGTATATTAAGTTGGTGTAAACAACCTTAATTCCTGTGGAAATAGAAGCATTTAATGATGCTAGCTAGATATTTTCTGTTTGGAATTAAAAGTGAATTATGAACCTGGAAGCCACCTAGCTATCTAAGTGGAAAGTGTTTCAATTGGCATAGTTATCATGTGCTTCATGTAAATGCTTAGTTTAAGGGAAACGGATTATTGAAGACTTCAAGACTCACCAATTCCATTACACAAAGGCAATTGACCACTCTTCATATTCTGTCAGTCCAAATCACAGTGCGTGCAGCCTATGTCAAAGTGCCCTCACATTGTAAATGGTCAGTATAATGTGAACCGGATAATTCCGCAATCTCCTCGCGTTGTTTTTGTTGTTCTCATGATTTCCTTTTAAACGTTTCTTATATTAAAAAGGTGAAATCAATTACCAATGATCACAAGCCAGCTGGAAACTTCCACCCTCTCTCCCTCTCGTTCCCAATTAAAACGAGTAGCATAACGTTCAAGTTAGATCTGCTGCATAATAGAGAGACTGAGAGGACCCAAAAAGTATCATCCTTATGTAAGATGCTGTTGCTGCATTTTGACATTGTAATCGTTCTCTGTCCCTTGGTGCCGTGCGCACAGTGCGAGATGCGCGTGGTTGCGGCGGCACTGGACACTTTGTTCCAGGTGCGTTTACAGTAGCCTACTATTGACAAGTTAACAAGGCCGATGAGCTGTGATTGAAAACCGGGAGTGGCGCTGTCCCTGACGGGACAAATCAAAATCACCCAAAATACGGGATGTCCCGCCCAATTCGGGACGGTTGGCAACCCTACGTTACAGTGACGAGCACCTCAGCCATTAGCCATTAGCTTATCTTTTCAGCAGACTTTATAAAGATACATAAACATACATACACCAATGTAAGAGCCCAGAATGCGTTAGTTTAATAATACATCAGCACTGTCACACACACACACACACACACAAACAAACAAACACACACACACACACAATACATTGTTGTCTATTCAATGTGTTCAATGTATTGGAAACAGAAACTTTTTCCTGATCTTATTCTCTACCTCTGTTTGTTTATGAAAAGATCACTCACACACAGCCCCCACATACATTAAGACCACACACACATCTACACACACACACATACACACACAAGGGTGGTTCCATGGCATGAACACAACCCTTTAAGGTGATTCCAATGGAATAACCAGACCCGACCAGAGTTTTGTTTACCATAACCTAGAGATACGAACTGAATATGAAAACAACATGATGACTGAAATGAAATGTCAATCAGAAATGTCAACCAGAGACAACAAGGGTCCTACAAAATTTAACATAGCTCTTTTAACCACAATTCATGGTTAAGGGTGGGGTTGGAGGTCTAGTACCATAATCTTGTTCTGTTTAACCACAATGGTAATATTACTACTACTACTAATAATAATAATAATAATAATAACAATAAGCTTAATTTGTATACCACCTTTCATAAACAGAATGCTGCCCAAAGCGTTTTACATTTGAAGCATTTAATACAATATGAGTAGAAGAAATAGAAATGAGTATCATGGATTAAAACAAAAAGTTTCACAGTAAAATTCCTCGATGATTGTGGAGATAACCTCGCTCCCACTCCATGCAAATTTGTGGAGAGGAGAATACCTACGTCACAGGGAATTCTGCTTCATATCCTGCACTAGAGAGCATATAAACTGAGTCCTGGAGAGAATGAACCAGATCGGCCTAGTATCAGTTCTGATCAATTACTACATTTCACAACAGAAGAAGCAAAAGGAGACTCTACAATGCAGTTATTTACACTTCTGGTAAGAGCATGTTTACTTCTGTTCTCTGGTGATTTTGATGTCAAGACTTGTCTTGGAATGTCTAAGCCAAATGTTTGATGTGGAATGTATTGGCAAGTTATGGTTATATCTTCAATGGCTTGGCCAAATATTTGTTGAATTAACCAAATGTTTAATGTGTTCATCAAGTTATTTCTGGCATGAATCACATTTTAGTTTGGATTTAGTCCAGTTGAGATTTATGGCATTTTTCTCATACATCCGTAAATGTTTATGACTTACCCATTGCTGTATTTGTCTGTTTGTCCAGATATCCATTCTTTTTGTGGGCACATGTGTCTCTTATCCACTGCCAAAAAATGTGACATGGCCCTGTTCTAGGTGTGAAGAAAACTGTTCAAAACATGATATTCACAATTTTCAGATAACAATAAACAACAGTTTCAAGACTAATGAAAAATATATGAAAAAGTCCATAGCCACTTGGGTGTACGAGTGAGTATAGTTTTGCCTTGTTTTGTTATGTCAATATGCTGATTACACTGTACATTAGTACTGATAACTGTATACTGTGTTACAAATGTACATGCATCCTTAGGCATTTAGCATGACCATCACCACTGATCCTTATGTTATTGGTTTCTAGCAAGAAAGATGAAAATGAAAGAAGAATTCCTAGAATAATCACACATGCTATCTGCCATCCCAAATGTAGAGGAATTAGTTCTGGAATGACAGTGCCAATTCAACAGCAAGTTGATGTTTACTACCAAACACAATGTGAACGAAGACAATTCTACAAACTTGACAAATATACAGAAAAGATCAACCTGGGTTGCACTTGTGTTGTGAAATAAGTGTATAAACTGTATAAAGAGCACCATTATTTTAATGAATTTTACTGGTCTCTGTTTTCTGTAAAGATCGCTGATCATGATCAAGATCATATTGGTCGACGTGAAGATTATACTGTTTTTGTAAAACACATCAGTTGTGCTCTGCTGTTCATTTGGTCTAAAGTACTCTGAATATATGAAACACAATGATAGGCAAATAAAAATGAATGTCTTATTGTATGTGTATTTATTTGTTTGTTTATTTAATTATTTGGTAACACTTTACAATAAGGATACACAATTAAGCAATAGTTAAGTATTAGTTAAGCATTAACAAACACTTAGTTCATCATTATTAGGTATGTTTTCAACATTATTTGATTAACAAATATCCTTTTCCTTATTCATAGAGTCTTATTAGTACAGCGGCTAAGCACCGGAATCGTTCAGTTTTTGCAGAAAGCATGAAACTTGGCACAGTTATACTACTACCCCTAGTAATCCAAAATTTAAATGGACCCCAACTCATAGTGCCCCCTAGTGGCCGCCATCTTGAATTCAAATATGGCTACCATTCTTAACAGAATTGTTGATACAACTTCAAAATTAAACAAGATAAAAAAAGTCTTTTAAGTTCTAACACTCAATTTTTAGGGTCAAGGAAGCTATTGACATGATTTCCAAACAAACTTGATGTTGGCCATTTTGAAATCCAATATGGTGGATACCAAATGTGAAAATATAGACCATCTCTATTGTTATGCATGATAGAAATATCATTCAAAAACAATTTCAAAGTTTGAACAATCATTTTATCACATGACAACCTTAATAATATACAAGGCATCAAGTATAATCTGGTAAGATTCCAATATGGCCACTATGTGTAAGAAAATAAGCCAATTATTCTATATTTTGGTTAATTGAAGTAACTACCTACATCATCAATAAATTCTTATTCTACCTTCTTCTCTTTCTGAGCAAACCTTAACTCTTACTATACACTGCTCAAAAAATTATACACTTTAAAAAATAAAACACATCAGATCTCAATGGGGAAAAACATCACACTGGATATCTACATTACATTACATTTGGCTGACACATTTTTAGCCAAAGCGACTTACAACCTGGCAATTTAAAAAGGTTGAGTACAATAGGGAGAAGTGCATCAGTGAGTGCTGTTTTTATATAGTCAAGTCAGATGGTAAGTGCTAGAATTAGCTAGTTGTAAGTAGTGCTATGAGAGGAGATATTCTCTGAAGAGCTGGGTCTTCAGGAGTTTTTTGAAGATGGAGAGGGATGTCCCTGCTCTAGTAGCGCATTCTACCAATGAGGAACAACAGATGAAAAAAGCTGGGATTGACCTGAGCGTACCGGTGGCAGAGCTAGACAATGTTTGTCTGAAGAGCGCAACGGTCAGGGGGGACCAAGGGGTCATCGGGTGGAAAGAACAGATAAAGCTGTGTGTCATCTGCATAGCAGTGGTATGAAAAGCGGTGCGAATGGATAATCTGTCCCAAAGAAGTGGTGTGGATAGCAAAGAGAAGGGGGCCCAGTGCTGAGCCCAGGGGGACCCCTAAGGTGCAGACAGCTGTCCAAGCCATGATTCGTTAAACGAGCATCCTGTGAGGTAGGATTCAAACTGATATGGACTGGGTAATATAACAAAAGGATGCCACTTTGTTATTTGGGACTGAATTCAATAACCCCCGAAAATCTAAGTGGAAAAAATGACGCGGCAAGCTCGTCCATTTTGCTTGAATATCAGCACAGCAACTCATGATGGTACTCAGTAGTTCATATGGCCCTGACATGCTTGATGGCATCGGGGCATGCTCCTAATGAAACGGCAGATGATGTCCTGGGGGATCTGCTCCCAGATGTGGACATGGCCATCACTGAGCTAACTGAGAGTCGTTGGTGCAACCTGTTAGATGGACCAAAATATAATCTCCCAGCATGTGTTTAATCGGATTTAAGTCAGGGGAGTGTGGGGGGACAGTCAATGGTATCAATGCCTTCATCCTCCAGGAACTGCCTGCACATTCTCACTACATGTGTCCAGCCATTGCTGTGCACCAGGAGGAACAGGCCCACTGCACCAATACAGGGTCAGACAATGGGTCTGAAGTTTTCATCCTGATGCCTATGAGCAGTGAGGGTGCAGTTGTCTTGCCTGTAGAGGTGTGTGCGTCCTTCCAAGGATATCCCTCCCCAGACCGTCACTGGCCCACCACCAAACCAGTCATGCTGAATGATGTTGCAGGCAGCATTACATTCTCCAAGACATTTTCAGACGTGTGCTCAGGGTGAACCTGGTCTTTTTTGTGAAAAGCACAGGGTGTCAATGGTGAACCTGCCAATTTTGTATTCTATGGCAAATGCCAATTGAGCTGCACGGTGCTGGGCAGTGAGCATAGGTCCTTCCAGAGGCCATCAGGCCTCCTTCATGAAGTCTGACATTGTGGTCAGAGACATTCACACCAGCGGCCTGGAGGAGGTCATTTTGTAGGGCTCTGATAGGGCTCCTACTGTTTGTTGTTGCACAAAGGAGCAGATACTGGTGCTGCTGCTGGGTTACGGACCCTCCACCATCCTGCCCAGCTCTCCTAGAGCAACTGTCTCCTGGAATCTCCTACATGCTTTTGAGACTGCGCTGGGAGACACAGCAATCCTTCTGGCAATGGAACGTATTAGTGTGCCATTCTGGAGGAGTTGAACTACCTGTGCAACGTTTGTAGGCTCCAGGTACTGGCTTATGCTGACCCTAGCCAAATGTGAAACTAGAGAAAAATCAGTCAAGGAGGATAAAGATGAATAATTGTATAATTTGCCACCACCTCTAAAACCATTCCTGTTTTTACAGACCTATCTCCCTTCTTCCTTTCTTGTCAAAGTTTTTGGAGAAAGTGGTCTTCAAGCAAGTCTTGGACTTACTATATCAGAACAACCTGCTAGACCCTATGCAGTCTGTTTTGTAGAGTCATTCTACTGAAACTGCTTTTATGTCTGTGACCGAAGCATTGAGAGTAGCTAAGTCTTCATCTAAGTTGCTAAGTCATTAGTGTTCATTCTACTAGACTTATCTGCAGCCTTCGATACTGTTAACCATGACATTCTCCTTTCTACACTATCTGAACTGGGATGTCTAGGAAAGTCCTTGACTGGTTTAAATCCTACCCTAAAGGGCACATGACTTCATCACAGGTGTGCCTCAGGGATCAGTATTAGGGCCCCTACTTTTCTCTATTTACACACTTCCTTGGGTGAGACCATTCGCTCCCATGAATTTGATTATCACTGCTATGCGGACGATACTCAACTTTACCTGTCTTGAGCTTTTGGTGTTTCCACCACAAAGCACACCCAAGGATTGGGCGCTGAACGCACTAGCCAGTGTCCTAAAAGTGCTGGTTCACTGACTAGCATGAGCCCTAATGGGTCAGGAGGGAGCTAAACTCATAAGGTATTACATATTTAAATTAGCTTCATTGACAGGCATAATAATTTTATGGGATGCAAAATGTTAAACTACAATAAAACAAAATGGATCTTTTCAAACAATCACTATGAGCATTTTCAAACAATCACTATGAGCATAAGCACTTTAGCATATGCTAATTGGCCCCCATCCACCTCAATTGGATTAGGCTGTAGGACAGTAGGATGTGTTGGACTGGTTATGTACTAATTTATCTAACTTTGACTGGGTGTATGTACTAATTTATCTAACTCTAGGATAGAAGACAAAAAAACTCATTTCCCAAAAGGCAGCATATGTTTCTTTAAGAGACTTGACAGACGCTAGCATCCATGGGTTTTTAGCCCCCTTGCTAGCATGCCAACCTCTAGGGGGCAAATTAGAAGGATTGAGCCTAGGCAAGTGCAGGGTTTAGTCACACAGTCGAAACTTCACACATAGCCTAAACGCACCCCAGTTTTTGACTCAGTGTCAGAATGTATGGCTACTTCCTTAAAATCCAACATGTCTGCCATTTTAATTATGCATGATTGTCTCATTATGTATTTCATAATGCTGAAAGATGGCTATAGACACGTCATATTATGTGTTAAAAGCAGCATAGCATTATAAATGTAGAAAAAAGGGCATATTTTGGTGGCCATATTTGAAGTCAAGATAGGGGCCACTAGGGGGCGCTATGTGTTGGGGTCCATTTAAATTTTTGATCACTTGGGGTAGTACTATACCTGTACCAAGTTTCGTGCTTTCTGCAAAAACTGAACGATTTAGGTAAAAATCTGGCCTTAGCCGCTGTACTATATGTGTTATCAGTGTGTTTTCCTTTCTTATAATGATGAATTCCTACTGAACTCATGATAAATTCATAAGGTACAAACCATAAACTAATTCATAATTCCTTATGTTTACATACTGAACATATGATGAATTCATAATGAGCTAGAGATTATGTCAATGTTACTTTAGGCAATTTACCTCACTTATTTCATTGGCAATGCAATGTTATTCAGAATTCATCATAGTCCTACTGTTTGCAGTACTGTGTGCAATTATTAAATCTCCTCAGGCACCTCAGAAACCCCAGGTAGGCTCTTCCCCTGATGTTGTAATGCAGAGGCCTGTGTGTTCATCATGAAATCACCTTTACTTACTGCTTTTGTGTACCTGTCGTGGAAATTTCCACCTCTGGACCTCTGTGGTCCAATTAGCACTCAGGAACCAAGCATCCGATGAAGACAACGAAGACAAGAGATGCTGAGAGACTGTTGATCCTTTTATTCACTGTATTGCAATGAGAATACAATCAGAACAATGTCTAGACTGAACAATCAGCCAATAGGATGAAGAGTATGCAGATCTGAACTACTGAGGACTAGGCTCTCCCTTTTATGCTCCTCGGAGCCTGGGTCGCGCCTCCCTTCGGAGACGTCACCAGGCCGTCTCTCAGCCAATCAGAATTGACTAGGAACTGTAATGGTTGAACCCTTTTTCACATAAAAATATATGTATTATACTGTGTGTTATTTTTGGTTCTTTCAATGTCTTCTAATTTGGTGTAATGTGAGACTTTATTCCTAATAAAAGAGAGGATTGAGGAATGGTCTCCTCACAGGCCCATTGATTTCCGTAATCGTTTCCCGACGTCTTGCAGTAACTGCTCCCACCTTTCGCCCCTTGTCTAGTTCCTTTTCTTTGCTGGCTTCAGCTCTGATTGCACTGTCCTGACATTTAGCTTGTTGATTTACAGGAATTGTTGCCCCTTCTCGCCCCCTGTCTGGCTCTTCATCCAGTTACCTTGACACTCAGCTTTCTAACTTACAATAAAGGTCACATCTCGTCATGTCTACAGCAGGGGTCTCAAACTCAAATGAGCTGGGGGCCACTTCGGCCAACGTCATCTGATTGGAGGGCCACGTCACTGTTAAAGACTAAAAAAAAAGGGCTATTTCTGAAAATGCAATGTCTTTTTTTTCAAATACTACAAAACTGCAAAGAGAAAGTGCAAATCTTTTTATCTCTTTTTAGACACCTGTGCTAACAACCTTAGCTTATAAATAAAATAATGATAAAATAAATATTAATACAAATTATAAAAAACAAAAAGCATAAAATGTGTGTGTTTCACTCCAAATAAAAATATTTTCTTCTCATAACTTATTTAAGCCTGCATGGCAAACTTTAGGCACCAGGGTTAAGAAAACAACACCATTGGATTTTGACATCAAAATTTCAAAAGCCTTGAAAGTGGTCTTTGTAAGGCTTGAAAGTCCTACTGTGAATCTTTGAGTATAAAAAAAGTTTATGAAGGGGGTAAATGTATCTAATTTGCCACTGGATGGCAAGCACCTCCAATTACTGTATGCACCTTTCAGTAAATACTGGATGTTGAACAAATTTGAGCAGGTTTACAGATTTGTCATATTACTCACATAACAAATTAACAGGAAAACAGTAGGCCTAAGATGTAAACCAACAATAGTAAACTATTACTAGCCTATAACCACAAACCGTTATTATAGGCCTACAATAAAGTAGCCAGGTCAAATCAGTTCCTATCGTGGGTGACTTTGTTTTTTCAGAGCCCTATTTTTGCCAGCCCTGCTGTCTGTACCACGTCCATTACGGACACTATCATCACGATTACCACTGCCACCTCCAGCTATGTTGGGCAGAGGGTCGAAATAAGCATGGTAGGGCCTATGCTTAGTGGACACCATCGTATACACGCAAAGACGCACCTCCATTCAAAGACGCACCGTGACTATCACTGTCAATAGACGATCTATCATAATCTCCAAAAGGCAGATATTCTCCTTCAGAATCAGAATCTAGGTGAATAACATAGCCTACCCAAGACTTCATCACACGTGAATGTTTGGTGTAGGTCTATTTCTGCTTCAATTTGTGCAAAACTATGGCCAGCATCGCTTCCTCGTCATTACAAACAAATGCACGTCTTCGTGTTTCTCGCGTGTAATACAAGTATTTCCTGAAAACTTTGTGCAGCGAATTTGGGCTTGAATCGAAGCTCTGGATGTCTAGCAACTGGTGGAGGAGAGTACAAATGGGATTTGTCACCGTACTTGGATCTATTGTCTATTGTATTCAGTGTTGTTGTTTGTCGCAATTAAAAATACCCTCAAGGGCCGAATTACATTATTATTTTGACATTAGGCCGCGGGCCGGAATTGGGCCGGCCACGGGCCGGATTAGGCCCGCAGGCCGGAGTTTGAGACCCCTGGTCTACAGTATATGCAGTAGTACAGGCACTTATGATACCTTGGTAATACTGACAATCATGAGGCCTTGCAAAGACACAGAGTGCCATTGTCACCAAGAGAACATGGTAACACTTTATTTTAATGTGTCACTGTTACAGTGCACCTACCTAATTAGGTACAGTGGTACAACCTGTGTAACAACATGTACTATCAGGTACTATCATTGTACTTGCATTATGTATTTGTGGGTAGCTACATATAGTTGTTACATTGTAATACTGAGTGCTTTTACAAAGCTTTGCCAATTAAATCTGGTCATGATAGATTTGATATACAAAGCATTCTTAACTCCAGTCAAGGCCTCATTGTCTTCAGTGTACATGTAACAGCTGTGCTGCTACAACCTTGTTACTCTTTGATACAGTGGAATAAACCTTTTAAGTGTACCAGTTAATTACTTACATGTACATATGACATGTATGTTATGTCTTCGATGTCTTGGAACAGGTCTACTAATTCACTACATAGTACATATATCAACTGTGTTGGTACAAACTTATTGCTCTTTGATACAGTGGCATAAACCCATTAAAATGAAGTGTACCAGTTAAGTACTTACAATTACATATTACATGTATGTTGTGTCATTGGTGTCTTGGAACATGTCTGCCATTACCCTATATACTGTAGTACATGTATCAACTGTGTTGGTACACATTTATTACTCTTTTGATACAGTGGAATAAACCCATTAAAATAAAGTGTACCAGTTAAGTACTTACATCTACATATATACATCCTGTCAATGATGTTATGCATCCTGTAATTGATGTGTTGAAACGTGTCTGCTGTTACACTACACAGTACATGTGAATTAGTAGACCTGTTCCAAGACAAGACCTGTTCCAGTTTATTCCACTGTATCAAAGAGTAACAAGGTTGTAGCAGCACAGCTGTTACATGTACACTGAAGACAATGAGGCCTTGACTGGAGCTAAGCATGCTTTTTATATCAAATATATCATGACCAGATTTACCCCATCCAGCAGGTCTCAGGTCAGCTCTTTGCCTCTGATGAAAATTTAGGCAAATTGGCAAAGTTTTGTAAAAGCACTCAGTATTACAATGTAACAACTATATGTAGGTACCCACAAATACATAATGCAAGTACAATGATAGTACCTGATAGTACATGTTGTTACACAGGTTGTACCACTGTACCTAATTAGGTAGGTACACTGTAACAGCGACACATTAAAATAAAGTGTTACCGAGAAGAACATCATATAAAATCACCACATTCCCCCCTTTGAGGCTAACCTAGCCTCACTATGTATCAAAAGCATATTTAACGATGGCGTGTCATGACCTTGTGTATACTGTCACGGTACCCTTTGGCTATGCACATGAGCATTTTACTGGGGATCGTTATGATTAAAACCTTAGAAAAACTTAACTTTAATCTAGGGCAGGTGAGGGCTAGTCCTCCATAAGGTTGTGTTGTCGCCTGTGCGTGGCACTATGCTAAGTTTGCACTTTCTGTGTATATTTTGTGGTATGTATTCATGCCAACAATGTTAATAAAATAATCAAATGCATTCAGTGACACTCATCTCATAAACTCATAATTGTCCTAGTTTCACCGGAAAAAAAAATGTCTAGTAGAAATTCTGATTGGCTAGTAACTTTAGCAAGTTACCAGCCACATTGAACCCTGGTTGTCTGGGGGTCTGACACCCCCCCTTTTCCCGCTCTTTCTACTAGGTGGAACATGAGATCGTCTCGACTGCGAACCCATCTTGCCGCACAACGTCCCTCAAACATTCCTACAGTACGTCTTCTTTCTTTATCTTTCTCTCCCTTGGGAGTAACATGGTACTTCTTCCATCTGTCCCTCTCTTCAGGCGGGGAAGGCTTTTGAACTGTAACCCCTCTGGAATTTCATAAAAGTGGAGGTAGTGATGGCAGTCTGACACTGAAGCTTCGGTACGTGCTTCAAACCATTAACTACATTCCATTTGAACCACTGCTCCGAAGGTTGCTTTGGTACGGAAAAATCACGTGACATATGACGTCCGAAGCAGAAACTGCTTCATTCTTTGAATGAATCACCTGAGTGGTTCGCAGCGCCACCTCCACACGCGAACCAGTCAGGTGCTGCCACTGGCACCGCCTCGTTTCGAGTGCGCTCAAAGCATAAAAACTTTAATGCACAACATTGCGTTTGGTTTTTAGTTGCCTCAACAGTGACAAGCATTAGTGTGTACATTTCTATTTCGTTGCATACTATGGAAGCATCTACACTCTAAAAAATGATTCATGAGGTTAGTAGATGAAACTTAAAATAAAGAACATTTTCAACATAAAAAAATAACTTTGTTACATGTACATGTATAGGTGAGTTGACAACTTAATTTAAGGAGTTTGTCAAACTGAAAAAGAAAAAATCTGTCTCAACTTATTAACATATGGATTTTCAATACACAGTCTTTCTTCCACCTAACAATAGATAATTATTAAGTTAGTGAAACTTGTAGATCTCGTGATCAAACTTATAAAGCTGAGTAGCCTACTGGACGAACGTCAGAACCTTCCAGACCACGCGGTCCACGCCTGAGCAGAAATGATGGAACGGGATCCTGTATCCGAAATCAAAGGTACTTGCGAAGTAGGCTATCCCATTTATTTTTGTTTTACAAGCATCAGCTATCAAAATACGGCACACAGTGCATATACATTGTTGTCACATTACAGTACATATTATTTTAACGTTACAATTTGCCTTTTGCTAATGTGAACAGTTGAACAACACAAGATGGATTTTAGCTAGCTATCTAGCTGCCTTCCATGTTAGCTACGTTACCTGAACCATTTGAAAATATGACCTTTAGGTAGTTGGCGTCTTGCAAGTTACCTGCAGCTCGCTCTAATTTGGAGTTAGTAATGCAACTTTTTAGCTATCTGGTGTCTTCAATTTTTTTTTATATGTTTTGTTTCACCGTGGCGGCTGAATGACCTTGCATTTAACATTTTAACATTAACGTTAGCTAGTTCACGTGGTAGGCTACGCAAGTTTCCACTGGGTGTATGGAGATGAAAAGGCAGTGTCGGAGAGAGGTGTAACAATTATTATTATTTTTAATCTGAAGCCTATGTTCTTTGTTTTTTTGTGCTTCATAATGTTCTCCAAGGTCATAGACCAGTTGCACATTTTGATTTTGTTATTTGTTATGTAGGGTGGCTAATTAAACATGATGCCTGGAATGCGTCCATAGAATGTGTTACGTTTTATGTGGGGGATGGACGGTGGGGGTGCGCGAGCCGAGTAAGGATGTAGGTGGTGTAACGCGGGAAAACAAGTTTGGGAACCACTGGGTTAGGCCAGTTTTTTTTACTGTGCATAAGTTTGAGGAATCAATCGGTCAATCCGTGTCTATCCGTGCCTAGTGAAGCATCAGTTAGTGCTTGCATACCATCTACATAGCAGTAAAATTGTCCAATCATCTCTACAGGTAACAAAACTGTCAACAGTGAATTTGACTGTGCTGAGGGAAGATCCTAAGAAAGCACTGGAAACAAAACTCCCTGGTGAGTCATTTGTCCAGTTGGCAAACACTGTGTGTTACAGTGGCACCAGTTACTCCACTGGAATGATCTTGGCATATGGTTCAACAGGTGGTCTACCAGATTTTGCAGAATTGATTCAGATAGTTGTTATAAAAGGGCAAGTCAGCTTCATTGTGAAATGTTTTAATTCACGGTTCATTGAACATCTTAGAAGCTATGAGCTTGAGAACACAAGAAGTGTTAAAGTCATTGAGCCAAGTGAATTGTCTGACATCTTCCCAATGGCAGCATACATGGTTGCAGGAAAGCGCATGGTGACCTTGAAGCGATACATTCATTTTCCATAGAGGGTGAAGTAGTTGTTACACTTTGTTATTTATTTGACATTACCCACAACACCTCATAACATGTCTTTAATAGACTTCTACAGGTTCCATGTATGTACCTGCTTGTTAGTTTGACAAAAATGATTTTAAGTTAACACTGAAGACTTGGTGTGTAGTTTGTTGATTTAAAAAATATCAGTGTTATGTGAAAGTCAGTTTCTTTCTGGATCAGTGTTTATGTTCTTTTTTGATATTTAATGTTTAGAGGATTTGACTGGATGTATTCTGCTGTTACTCTACTTGAAGTGATATGGTTTCTCTTACAGATGCCCCAATGTCTCAATTAGCCAAACTCCGCATTATTCTTCAGGACCATGACATTCGCAAACTGGACTTGCCTCATGGAATCCCTGCGACTGTGGCTGAACTTGAATCAATTGTGAGAGAGACATTTGAGCTTAACAGGAACTTTACTTTGCATTATAAGGATGCAGGTTTTGGAGATTAATATTTTTCTCTTACCTCAACAAGTGAACTCAAGGACAAGGACACAATAAAGGTGATTCACGTTGTTGAACCTCCCACATATACTCTGACGTTTACTGATCTGGACAGCACCATTGAAAATGAGACTTCCATCCATACCTCCGACCATCATTCAGTGACCTCCATCAGTCCTAACAGCAGTTGCTCTACTGGATCGGCTGATACAGTAATCCTCTCATCACCTGAACACACGACTCGGCGTTCTCAGTGTTGGCCTACTGAGTCTCCAATACCTCGTTATGCCTATGACACAGAACTTGTGCTAGCGTCAAGAAATGAAGCTTTCAAAAAGGATGGAATTTATCTGGTATTTACCTCAATCCTCCCAGATATCCTTGAGAAAGTGGCTGAAACTGTCTTTCAGTATGGGGCCTACCCAACAAATGCACAATTGTCTGATGTTGCTTTAGCACTAGTTCAAAAGCATCCTCAAAAGAGCCGGGATCATATAATGGATGCTATGGATGGCTACAAAGACTAAAATATAAAATGGAAAATTATAGATCAAAACTGAGAGCGCTAGGATGTCCTGAAGTTGATGTGAACTCTATCGGAAAGAAGAGAGCATGTGACCGAGCACCTGCAAAAAATATAAAAAAGCCCAGAAGGGCAGAGGTGAACTATTTACCCCCTCACCCACAAGGAGAAACTGAAGGAAGCTTGGAAAATGAGAGACTGAACCTGTTTGATGAAGTTAACAAGAGGGACAACCATCAGATCATCACGGAAAAGATGGCGAAGACTTTCTCCATTCGTAGGCAAGAAATCGTCAATGAAGCACCAGCAGTCAGTGACTTAATAGGCCGATGGCCTGCTCTTTTTGAAGCAGCTCAGGTAAGCATTTTTTCATAAAATGGTTTGCAGGTTATGTGCTATATTGGGGTAATTTTTTTAATATTGTGCTTTTTATTTTGTGCCTTTATTTTATACAGATAAATGAAGAATTCAAACGCATCTCTACCATTAACCTGGAGCCGACATTCATGGCCAAACTGGACCAGTATTCCCCAAAAATAATGGCCTTGGTGTCCTCAGAAGGAGGGGCTGCAAAAATAAATATTCAGCGAATAAAGAACATGTTGCTAGAGGTATGAATGAACATAACAGTTAATTTCAAGTAGAAAACAACTTTTTCTTATAGGTCATGGCAAGGCCTCGTAGCTCCCGGCCTATATAATTACTAAAACAGGAAACAAAACAAGTTAGATTCAAGATTAAAATGGCTCTTTACAAACATTTGTTGAAATACTAGCAATTGAATTGAGTTATAATAGGTTTCTTTCTTTATCAATTTATTATTTCATTTTCCAGGGTATCACTAATTGCTATAGTCCAGTCATAAGTCATCCTTCAGCTATTCTCAGTGAGAAGTGGTAATTATTAAAAGCCTGTCTTCAAAATTCTTCTTAGGATGATTCTGTGGAAATGAGAAGAGAGTTTGCTATTCGTGCCATCATTGTGTTCCTAAAAGAAAAGGAGGAAGACCTCTTCAAAGAGGTAGGTAAATCTGAGTAGTGTATAGTGTTGTGCATAAGTTAAAGCTTTTCCTTTAAAACCATAATTACGTCCGAAGCGCCACTTTTAAGCTTGTCTGTGTGTCTATTTTTTAAATAGCGATTTTTTACATTTTTAAAACACGAAGAAGGCTCGACAAAACATGAAACTTTGATCAAAGTATCATCAGTGTCTCTACACATGAACTTGAGCAATGAGAACATTGTTTGTGTACACAGAGTTTACTAAAAGAAAGGTTTTGAACAACTCACTTGGTTTTTCTGCTCGCCGCCATCTTGCCAGTCAATGAGTGAGTTTTCCAGAACCTTTCTTTTTAGTAAACTATGTGTACACAAACAATGTTCTCAATGCTCATGTGTAGTTCATGTGTAGACACTGATGATACTTCGATCAAAGTTTTATGTTGTGTTGAGCCTTCGTAGTGTTTTAAAAATAGCATTTTGATGCGATCATGTATCAAAATAGTAGTGCCCCTACGATTCCCATTCAAAAGGCCATTGGACCCGAAAACGACAACACGGACAAGCTTAAAAGTGGTGATCGGACGTAATTATGCTTTTAAACTAAAGTTTGACTCGGGTACATTCACAAAAACACCCTGGGATGCATTTTGGCGAAAGACGATTTAGACAGACAGTACCTTCAGGAAGTTTACCGTTCGCCGCCATCTTGAATTTAGTCACTATTTAGTTAAAATAATTCTGTGGAAATGCATGGATTCCAGTTGCTCCCTGTAGCAGCAACTGGAATTCATGCATTTCCACAGAATTATTTTTGGAATCTGATCCCTTATCATACCTGTTCATTCGTACTCATCGCTCGGCTTATCGTGACTAAATTCAAGATGGCGGCGAACGGTAAACTTCCTGAAGGTACTGTCTGTCTAAATCGTCTTGTAAATAAACTACCAGTGCTTTTTCAAAGTTCTCAATGTCTCGTTTTAAATGTCAAGGCCCTCGGAAGTCTACCAATGAAGTGTGGAGCTACTTTGAGCCTCGTAAATGGTGTAAAACAGTGATTTATTTGCATGGCTAGGCCGATGCCCGAGGCACCCCCTTTGAAAACCTGTTGGTAGCATCAGCTAACTAGGGCCAGATTTCAGAGTGCAGGGGACAAGCCGAGATGAGCTATGAGACATACGTTAACACTCGTTATCATGTTTCAACACAATTTAGGTCAATATCACACTGGAATTCTCCTTTAAAACACTTACTTTGCTTATGATTAGGATGATGGGGACATTGCCAACGACCTGATGAAGATGTGCCTTGCTAATGGGGCTGATCTACTCGCTCAACCTAAGCTATCCAAGGGAGTTGAGGCATACTTTTGAGGTATTTCAAAAGATATTCCTTGAGCTGGATGGTCTGAAAGCTAGCCCAAGGGTAATGTCTCTAAAAAATAGGCTGCTATACTAAAGATGTGAAGAATTAAGCTGCTGTCATTGAGTTCCTCAGAAAATGTATCAATGATATGACAAGTTTTGTTGCTCATACAGAAGTCTTGCACTGTTGGCATGCAATTTGATATGTTTTAATCCAATTCTGTATTTTTTTGTATTATTATTATTTTATTTTTTTAAGAAAAGCAAAAAGGTACAAAGTAAAAGTTCCATTGCCTTACAAGTTCCTTTTCCATACTGTAAGTTGAATGATTGGAAAGCTATAGCCCAAAGGTAATGTATCTAAAAAATGTTCCTCAGAAAATGGATAACAATGTTGTTGCTTATACAGAAGTCTTGCACTGTTGACATGCAATTTAATGTTTTATTAATCAAATTCAAATTTGTATTATTATAATTTTATTTTAAGAAAAGCAAAAAGGTACAAAGTAAAAGTTTTGTTGCTCATACACATATAAATAACACTGCCTCTTGGAATTGAGTGTTCCAAATCTGATTTCTTTTATTATTTTATTTTAAGAAAAGCAAAAAGGTGCTTACATTTTATTATTTTCTACAAAGGACAATGTGCAAAATGAGGTAATGTTTTGTTTTTTGATGCTTAGTCAGACTAAGAATGTTATTGCCATAAATGGTTTTATCATTGCGTTAATAATAAACAAATGAATTGGAATTGCTTTGTGTTTTTATTCAGACATACGTGAAATAAGTTACTAGAACATAAAAAAATTAAGGTAACAATTTGCATGGATCTTTTTAAGTAATTTCAACTTCGCTGTTTTTGAGTAAATATTGTGAGACCTTTATAGTTAGAAGAACTCAAATAGTTTAGCACAATCAACCTAATTTTATTTGTCCTCTAAAAGCTTAATTAAGTTGAACCAACTTAATTATATTAAGTTGAATCAACTTAATTATATTAATTTGATCACAATATAATTCAGTTGCTTGTGCTAAACAAATTGAGTTGGTCTAACTATATAAGTCTAGCAATATTTACTCAAAAACAGCTAAGTTGAAATTACTTAAAAAGATCCATGCAAATTGTTACCTTAATTTTTTTTTAAGTTAAGACAGTGTATTATTATGACCGCCGCTAGCGAAGCTAGCGAAGCGGTCATATAGGGATTGTCAAAGTTTTTTTTTTTTTCTTTTTCTTTTTTTTTTTTCCGTCATCTACTTCCTGAAATTTTGGTCAACGATACCTGGGGCACCGAAACACCGGGGCACATGAAATTTGGTGGGTATGTAGCCCCACTAGACTTTTACGGAAAAATTTCGTTTGGTCCCCGGGGGCCACTCCCCCTCCGCGCTGGGCCCCCTGAAACCCAAAAAATGCAGTTTTTCCTAAATAACTACCTGAACCGTGGCACCGAGGATGAAGAAATTTTTATGGTATGTTGGTCTCAAGGGCCCACATCAACCTAGCCCATAATCACTCATTTGTGATTTGCACCCCCCCGGTAAAAAATGAAAATGCAATATCATTCTGCTTTAATCGCCCTTCTCTTCAGTTGAGACGTTCAGAACTGCACCAAATTTTATGTGTATGATTAACCTGACATTCTCTGGGGGTATGCCAAGTTTCGTAGAATTTCATCCATGGGGGGGTCTAAAAAATTAAGTTATGTGTACATTTAGTGACTGTACACTCATTGGCCTGTAGATGGTGGTGCACACATATACACACGCACACACACACACAGGCACGTATACCATCAGTATCGGCAATTAGAACGGCCGATACATAATTACAAATTCTGTAGGATTAAAGGAAACCCAAATA
Source organism: Alosa pseudoharengus (assembly GCF_046254945.1). Classification (NCBI taxonomy): domain Eukaryota; kingdom Metazoa; phylum Chordata; class Actinopteri; order Clupeiformes; family Clupeidae; genus Alosa; species Alosa pseudoharengus. The sequence continues at coordinate 24,690,973 of NW_027468881.1, forward strand.
TTCATCATAATAATAATTTGGCTGCATTTCCAGTATTGGCGTCACGTAGTCGTTTGTCCACTAGATGGCGCATCGTTGCAGTGAGACGTAATTTTGTTGGAAGTTAATCTAAAGTGGGTTGGAAAGACACTATGCTTCCTACAAGGACAAGACAGCAGGTTACAGTAGTTTACCGCAGAGAACGTCTAAGGGTGGGATGATTTCTGCATGACATGTAATTCCCATTTCCTCTTGAAGCCGAAATAAATCTGAGAATGTTTATCGGACATGCTTGTTTTTTACTGCAGGTAGGCTACGTTAATCCTATCAATAGCAGAATGTAGGTAAAATAATGTTACCATTAGCATGGTTGAGTGATGGATAAACCATAAATGCGTTTATAGGCTACCAAGCAAATTGATAACAGCAGTAATTGTATCTTTCGACTGTCATCTCATTTGCTTATGACCATAGCCTAGGCTACTAACAGGAGCTAAGTGAGTTAGCCACAATACGTTCGCTACGTGATGGTTTTTTTTAATGGAAAATATATAGGCTACCTGAAAGATAACCTGTCTGATGCATCCTAAACACCGGGCTGGGACATTTCTGACATTTTATTGGTCTCAAAAAGCATCTGAGTCAACGTTCATTCCCAAACACCCATATAGGCTAATTCAATCCTTTATTTTCAAAGGTGATTCAAGTAAGGAAGAGCATGGCTCAAAGTAAAGTAACTGAAACTACATAAATTCGTCAAAGAGAATAATTTGTGTCAACTCACCGCAATGTAGATTTATTAACGCACCCGTGATGATCTACATCTCCATTTAAACCAGATGTTTTAGAGCGCACGTTGAGATGTATTCAGGGCAGGGCTGTACCTACACATATTTGTTGCACGTGCTACAAAAATCATTCTTTGCGATGAATGATTTAGTACCAACGTTACACCGGTCAGATACAGTTTTGCTTATGGCTATACCGTGAGACGCTTTTTGTTTGTTCGAAGTGCGTGTTTAGGGTGTGAGAGGGGAGTCGATGTGCTTTGATTCCAGCTTGGTAGTTGTAGTCTATGCGATTAAAAAACACGTGTGTGTGAAGTATCCAAACAATGATAACGCTTTCATTATGGCTGCTTTAGCCACAGACCTTGAGCTACTGTACAGTGGGTTGGGTTCCATTTAGAAGTGTCCACTTCATTCGCCCTTTCGGTGATTCAGCTACTTGAAATGTATTACTACTGATATGCAAAACTATTAACTTTTCGCAAAGAGGTGGCAGCTTGATACTGTAAGGTGTAAGCCATTGGTTTCAAAGGAGATTTTATTTGGGTCGCCAGCATAGCATAGTGACAATTTGTGTTGTGTAATAGGCTAGGCCTAGCATAGGGCCTACTTTATATAGCTTATAGTTTGTTAACAGTCACGGTTTTGTCATAACTCCCTCTATGCATTTTTGCATTTACAATAGCTCTGAAACCGGGGGGCGAACACGTCGCAGGGGGGGCGCCAGTGCGTGGATATCTCAATCGCAAAATTAAACAATATTTCTATCGGGCGCCTACCATGGACTAGGCTGGGTGAAAATCAAAAGATTGCGTCAAAAGATTGAGCTTGGTCTGGCGAAAGCCAGACTAACCATGGACCTCATAGTTGCAAAATGCAAGGGAACATGAATCAGCATATTATTTGCACAAACAATAACGGACAGTAGCTCTTCAACTTTGCCCGTTAAAATGTGTATGAACAGTCTCGCAACGCATTTCATGAAGGCCCTTTTGGACATGTCAGTTATTTGCACCACTGGGTAAAACGGCATTTTGTTTTAGACTACTGGTATTTAATTTGTGCATTGACAATAAAGCTGAATATCATATGAACTAGATGACTAAACTTATGCATATGTAGAAGAAGAAACATTCACAAAAATCCGTGACATGACCTCTCTTCTTGATAGCTGTTGAAAACTGCATGGAACTGACAGGGATTGTTTTGTTTAATAATAAATAAATAAATACATTATGCTGCTACCTTCTGCTTTTCCCAAATACAATGTAGCCTACAGGTGTACCTTTCATCAGTCTAGTTGCAATGGATGGACTGTGATGAACTGCCCTACTTGTGATTGTTTAGAAATTTTAAAGGTTTTATAACAATGCTGCAAATTTTTTGGCCCAGAAACAAATCTATTCATCTTTGCAGCGCCAGTAGGCTACTTTGTGTGCGGAATGTGTGCACACACACATTCCAAACAAGTATACACAAAAGTTTCAAGAGTGGGGGATGGAGTAGAAGATGGAGACAAATTCATTAATATGATTTATTTTTGCGGAATGGATGTACAGGACTGAGCAGCGGTCATATTTTGTACCGCTATGCGGTACATCTAGTTTTTTAGAGTGTAGGAAGAGAGGTCGTTTTGACATGTGGGAAAACTTTATTCTGATCGCACCTGATAAGGTACTGTAGCCTATGTGCGCTGGCTGTTAAATATTATTATTAAATATTAGGCTAAAAGTAGAGCTAACTGTAACTATCAGTAGCCTATAGGCTATATATATATATATATATAGGCCTAATAGCGGTCTCAAGTTTATATATAAACTTTAGCCTTAGGCTATAATTATAGGTCTATATGATAAGTGTAGCCATTAGGCTCTTTGAAGACTTTTATTTACAAATAATGATAAAAAAATATCTCTGAAGGTGAGGTGCTTGGTGTGTTCTGCTGAACTGAAGTTCCATGGAAATACTTCATCCATGAATAGGCACTTCACTGCAAAGCATAGAGCTGCTGTAAATCAGGGGAACACAAGTCATGGTAAGGTATATGTTTTATTATTAGACACACTGATTACTCTGTCTCAGATATTATGTTATTCCATGACTCCTAGGCCTGTAATTTTATATAAATCCTTCATTTATTTTGTTAATTCTTTAATTCTATTTTTATGTCCTTATGTATTTGTTTGTTTTAGTGGACCGAAAGCAAGAGCTGGATGAGGCTCTTGTGAACATGATTGTGAAAGACCTGCAGCCTTTTTCCATCATGGACGATAGCGGTTTTAAGGACTTTGTGGCTTTGCTGGATCCCACATACACTCTGCCATCTAGACGGGCTCTAAAGAACATGGTGGTCCAGAAGTATGAGGAGGAGAAGATCAAGGCTAGGGCTGTCATGCAAAAGGTAGAGGCTGTTAGCCTGACTGCTGATATGTGGACCTTCATTAATATGGACGCATATCTACAGTGGGTCTCTGTTAAGTTTGGACGGGTTCCTTCAGGAATCACGATCCCCATTTTCTCGGCAGAAATGGCACAAACTGCAGTTGACACAAACAACCACAAGGTGTCACTTTGGTGCCACTACTATTTTTGATGCAACTTGACTTACTGCTTCCATGATGCAGTTTCCAAGTCAGTAGAACAATCAGAGAAAGCTGAGCCATTACCAAACATATATGATAATACAATAGCGTGAGTTTATATATCTTATACCCTATTTGTCACGGTTACTTATAGATTTGATAGTGTAACGATAAGCGCATAAGAGCATAAGAGACTTTCAGCGGGGGCACGGAAACTTAAATTGATCACGGTAGTTTATAGTAGAGCAGCTACAGGAAAAATCGTGCAAATTATGATACAAGCGTGAAATTCGGCAGGTATGTGCTCAAGACCAATACAATCAAATCTACCTGATTGGCCACTTGAAATGGCGGCCATTTTCCAAGATGGCCGCCAAAAAAGACCCTAGAAATTGATTTATTGCTCAGAATTCACCAAAGATATTATGATACAAGCATGAAATTAGGCATGTATGTGCTCAAGACCAATACAATAAAATCTGCCTGATTTGCCATTTTTAATGGCGGCCATTTTCCAAAATGGCCCCCATGAAAAACTCTAAAAATTGGTTTGTTGTACAGAATTGACAAAGGAAATTATGATACAGCCATGAAATTTGGCAGGTATGTGCTTAAGACCAACACAATACATTCTAACTGATTTTCCAGTTTAAATGACGGCCATTTTCCAAGATGGCCACCAAAAAATACCATAGAAATGGATTTGTTGCACAGAATTGATCAAGCAAGTTATTATACAAGCATGAATTTTGGCATGAATGTGCTAAAAAAACAATACAATCAAATCTACCTGACTCGCCACTTGAAATGGAAGCCATTTTACAATATGGCCGCCAAAAGACTGAATTTAGCCCAGAAGTGAGCAAGAAAATGATGATACAAGTATGTCATTTTGTGTGTTTGTGCTAAAGAGCAATATAATGAAATCCACCTCATTTGCAACTTGAAAATTTAATATGGCAGCCATTTTTAAAGATGGCCACCAAATAAGACCCTAGAACTTCATTAATTGCAATTAATTTAGAAGATGTGGCCCAAATCAATGTTAACATTCACTACATTTCTGTTTCCTTCTATGATGAAGTCATTGGAAATTCAATTCATTCCTGTGTCAAGTCTTGCACAATCAAGTTTGATAGGCAATGCATTAAGAGAGTGGGAGTGGGATATTTTTTGCTAATAATATATAGCCATCTTTATCTGTCTTTGCAGGATTCGTATCAGGAGACTTGTTCTTTTGTGTCCTGCTGACACAGACAGCACTTTGACCAGTCAGTCGTTGTCCATTGTTAATCTAAAAAATCAGATTGAGGTATGATCTTTTGATCACCTTTTGAATCCATGCATGGAACAGTTATTTAAATTTCAATTCGTTTTGGGCTGATTGGCAAAATGTGATTCAGAATTTAGTGTAGGTATTTTAACAGAAAGACGCACGTGTATAAAAATGCTATTTGTTTTTCAACAATGTTGTGCAAACAACAACGTGTGCAAACACATACAGCAGGTGGAGAAGAAGAAAATGCCTTTGATGAATGGTGTGGCAGTATATCAATATCAATTGCTGATTATTCTGACCATGTCACAAGTAAGATGTTATATTTCTTTACCCACCCTCACCTTGAGGATGGAAAAGGGCAATGTTGCTACAGTTAGTCAAACCAAACTTTTTTTTTTTTACGTTGCGGTCAGTCAGGCCTTCAGAGTGGTTACACAGAACACTTATATGCTAGTATGCCTCATATATAATATTCCTGTCTGTTCTTACTGCCCTACTTTGTAGCCTACTCTCCTACCACAAATTACACTGTATATGCCGTTTTACATTTGAGTATATGCACTGTATCACTATCCATATCCTTACAATATTTAGACCAAAACTATCTGAATTAAACCAGCCACTGAGGTTATTCGGAATTAATTTTAGTCACTTACAGCGACATTGGACCACTGCTGATTGATTCACTCTGGTCGCCTTGTTCTCTAACTCTGGGGTAATTGTGGGGACAGTCGCAGAGAGCACAAATAATAGTGAGCGGCACATTATTACCATATTATTACCGTTAGTACCATTAGCACGTTATTAGTGTTTTTAAACGCCCATATCGAGAAAATCATAAATTACCATTATTAGCATATTATTACCACAATGGTATCGCATCACGCACCACCCTCCATTGACATCAAGAATTGTCATTATTAGCATGTTATCACCATGTTATCAGTGTGTTATAAGGGGCTTATTTGTCGTTAATAACTGTTACCGCTGTTATTTGCATGTAAAACCAAAAGCGACCTATGCGACCGGAAAGACGGAAGTCATTATTTGTCTATGGAGGGTCGGCGAATAAAGCGACCAAAGTGAATTCGCCTGGAGCGAACCAATCTGGACGACCAGAGCGATTAAGCGATTTAGCAATTAAAAGTCAGCTAATATGATGGTAATGAGCGGTTCGGCAAAAAACAATTGGAATGCTCTTATCTTCGAATGTCCCAGGCTGACAAGCCAGAGCCGTTATGTGATTAGCTAAATCAAACATCCAGAGCAAAAAAAGCGAATTCATGACAAAGGTTCTTCAACGACCTTGGCTACTTTGTAGCTGAGGTTGTTTCTGGTGTACACGCATCTTTTGTTTAACAGCAACATCGAGAAAACCATGAATTGCCGTTATTAGCATATTAGTGTCATTATATTATTAGCATGTCATAACCATTTTATTTGTTTGGGGGGGTGGCATCACGCAACACCCTCCATTGACAATAAGAACTGGCATTATTAGCATGTTATCACCATGCTATTTGTGTGTCATAAGTGGCTTATTTGTCATTGTGGAACATTTTTAATATCTGTATCACTTCATCATCTATGGAAACATATTTAAGGAGAGTGAACAATTATTTACACCACATTTGCAATTTGCACATTTGAACTTAGCAAATTTCTCGGGTCTTTTTGTACGCCATCTTGGAAAATGGCCAGCATTTCAAGTAGCAAATCAAGTGGATTTGATTGTATTGGTCTTGATCACATCCATGCCAAATTTCATGCATCCATCATAATTTGCTTTGACAATTCTGTGCAATAAATCAATTTCTAGGGTCTTTTTTGGCAGCCATCTTGGAAAATGGCCACCATTTCAAGTGGCCAATCAGGTAGATGTCATTATATTGCTCTTGAGCACATACATGTTGAGTTTCGTGCTTGTATCATAATTTGCTAGGTCAATTCTATGCAATAAATCAATTTCTGGGGTCTGTTTTGGCGGCCATCTTGGAAAATGGCCACCATTTCAAGTGGCCAGTCAGGTAGATTTGATTGTATTGGTCTTAAGCACATACATGTCGAATTTCATGCTTGTATCATAATTTGCTAGGTCAATTCTATGCAATAAATCAATTTCTGGAGTCTTTTTTGGCGGCCATCTTGGAAAATGGCCACTATTTCAAGTGGTCAATCAGGTAGATTTGATTGTATTGGTCATAAGCACATACCTACCAAGTTTCATGCTTGTATCATAATTTGCACGATTCTTGCCAAATTGGCCTTGTAGCCGCTCTACTATTAAGCTTACACTTGACAAAACATTCTAATATGAAAATGTAGATGCAATTGTTGTAAGATGGTGCAGCTCCTTTAAGAAAGCACCGTGCAAAAAAGTAGCCGTGCTGTTGAGACTGGAGCGAGTCATATTCAAAATGCAAAAAATAACACTGCAGATAAAACCAATTATCCTCATTCATTGCAACCGCAGCATGCCTGCTTGCCGACGTTTAAACAAAAAAGATATGAAAGCACCTTTTGCGTTTGAATGTAACACGAAAAAAAGCTGGAAAAATGATTTAGCTAATTGATTATAGCCTGTACACCAGCAATTGTTGAACATTTGGAAAAAGATCGCTCCGCTGTTGCCACAGTCACAGGCAATGTCAGAAACAACATGAGAGCAGTACACACTTCCCCGAATGTGGATGTTACACTGTCATAATCTACCACCAGCATTTTGGCAAGTTGAAAAATAGATGACTTCTGTGAAATCTCTGCTTTAAAGCAAGACCTAAATGAGTGGAGTTGTGTTGGGAATGTCGGTGCAATGTCCATGCTATAATGGTCTGACAAACGTACTGCCTTTTCAAGCAGTTCATCATCACCTGCGAGTTGAAGGATCATAGGACGTAAAGACTCAAACCCATAACAAGTTTCCCGCATGCTTGCACATCTTTGGGAGAGCTGACTGATTATGATGTCCAGAGTTGCAATAAATACCTGCACTTTGAAGTATCTCTCTGCATCGGTTAAGCGTTCATCTTCCGATAGTTCGTCAAAGTGACGCTTCACTCTCTCTAACATTTTCAAATGTATTCTGAACCCCCATTTATTTGCGAGTGTCTGCGCTGTAGCCTTGGCCTGGTCAAAGGCACGCAGGTAGTCAGAAAGGACCGGTATAGAATTTTCCAGCAATTGCATTGCGGGGGTAGCGACGGGCCCCGGGAGGTCACAGGCCCTGGTGCGACTGCACTTGCTGCACCTACTATAGTTACGCCACTGCGTGGAGCGCTAATGTGTCTACTGTAAATCATTCATGTGTGAAAGTCATTAGGCTGGAAGCGCTAATGTGTCTAAGCTCATTAGTCTACTTTCAATAGGCCTACCGTACAGCCTGAGAGGGGGAACATAACCTATAGCCTAGGCTACTGTAGAGTAGGCCTACAGTAGGCTAAACAATCTGTTGTGAAAGTCTGCAACGAAAGTTTCCTAATGGAAGCGCTAACGTGTCTATTGAGCTCATTAGCCTACTTTCAACAGCCTGAGAGGGGGAACATAGCCTACTGTAGAGTAAACAATCAGTTTACTTAGTTACATTTGTTTAGTTAAATCCAGTTTTCTACTCTATCTCCATGATATGCTTATAGTCCAGGCAAAGTAACCCATTTTGGAGCCAAAAATAGAACTAATTGTAAAAGAATTTTTTTCAGCATAGATCATTTCTATGAGGTGTCCAGAACAACATACTAAAAGTCCTAAGAAATCCTAGTTGAGGAAATATGTTTAATTCTCATCAATCCAAGATGTGTGCCAGTATAAGGCCACACAACAATACACCCCTATGGGACTATTTTCTCCCTTTACGTCTATCAAAAAAAAACTTTACACAATGAAAGTATCCATGAAAAGTAAATTTTTTTTGTATTACAAGTTTCTTTGAAAATGAATTTGAATATGCAAATGAGCTGTACACTAATCAAATATAGGCCCCCATAGGCTTATTTTTTCCCTTTACTCCTACCACAATAAAACTTTACACAATGAAAGTCTACATGAAAAGTAAAACATTTTGTATTAGAAGTTTGTTTGAAAATTAATTTGAATATGCAAATGAGCAACATACTAATCGCATATGCCCAAAATACACCCTGATGGGCTTATTTTTTCCTTTACTCCTATCACAATCAATCCTCGCAGTGAAAATATATATGAAAGGTAACATTTTTTTTTTACAATGGGTACAATGAGACATGCCCCACCCTCCTCATTAGTATGCTGTCCATGCATAATACATTGGGTATTGGTAAATAGTGTATATGGCTAATACCTTTTTGGGCTGTCATGTCATGAGGAGGGTGACAAATGTCAAAATCCATGTTAGTTCACATCTTGAGGGTATATGCTTTCAGACAATATATGGTTTAGGTGGTTTAATTAGTTTTCTCTTCATGGTACAGCCCAAAATGTATCAGAACACACTTAATTTACCAATACCCCATGTGTTATGCATGGGCAGCATACTAATGAGGAGGATGGGACATGTTTCATGTCATGTTAGATCACATCCTGAGGGTATAAGCTTTGAGAAAATATATGGTTTATATGGTTGAAACAGTTTTTCCTAAATGGCACAGAACCAAAGGTATGAGCCATATACCCAATTTACTCATACCCTATCTATTATGAATGGGCAGCAAAGTAAAGGGGAGGGTGAGAAAGGTCAAAACCTATGTTAGATCACATCCTGAGGGTCTAACCTTCCAGAAAATATATGGTTTATATAGTTAAATCAGTTTATGTGGTAAGAGTAAAGGAAAAATTAAGCCTATTTGGGTGTATTTTGGGCATATTCGATTAGTGTATAGCTCATTTGCATATTAAAATTAATTTTCAAAAAAACTTGTAATACAAAAAAAAATACTTTTCATGGCTACTTTCATTGTGTAAAGTTTAATTTTGATAGGAGTAAAGGAAAAAAATAGCCCCATTGATGGTGTAGGCCTATTGTTGCCTGGTCTTCTTGGCACACATCTTGGATTGATGAGAATTTAACATATTTCCTCATAGTCTGTCGTAAAACGCTACTTTGCCTGGACTATTAGCCTATAGAAAGACGAAGTCGGGAAAGTGCTTCAGAGAAAACGTATTTATTGAAATAATGAACAGTCTACATTCTACAGTCTAAATTTAAAGCACGTTGAATCCCTGGGAAGATCTGCGTGTTGTGCGGAGGAATTCGTTGATCTTATTGATGCAGTCCTTCAGTTCACTCCTCCCCATAGCAGGGAACTTTCGTTGCAGTGTTGAGACCACAAAGTTTTTCACATTCTGCGGCAATGCTCGCTTGCCCTTCGCTCCATCCCAGTTGGTGGTTTTGCTCCAGGCTTTATAGTGTTCCTCTGTGACGATGGACCTGAAGAGCAGGCATCCGTATCTGCCCACTTTGCCGTAGCTCTGTTGGTGAATCTTAGCGTGGTCTTCGGGACCAACATCACGCAAGGTCACGTCTGCGTGTTGACTAGGAACTTGGATGCTGTCGTTGAGTGTGACGGAGAGGGACATCTGCAAGGAGGACGTTTCTGGAGCTGGTGTCGAGGTGCACCTGGGGATTGGTCTCTCAGGCGTTGAATAACTTCTCTGCTCACGTAGCGTCGCCTGAAGTTCTCCGATTCCTCCGATTAAATCATTCAAAATGTGTGAAAGTCATTAGGCTGGAAGCGTGTCTACTGTCAGTGACTAATGCGAGAAGCGGGTTCTGTGTTGTAGGCTATGCATTTTTCCGACACTTGGCTGCAAGCTCCCCTCCCCCACCCCCTTCTTTCACAAGCAGTGCAGCTTTCTGAAGCGGTGCCTTTTGAAGCTAATGTAACAAATACCACCAATATTGTTGTGTGGCAATAAAGGTATCCAGGGTTTGCGCAAGTAGCCTAAATATATAAATAAATTAAGGACATATAATCCTTAACGTGAAAAAGCTTAACGTAGCTTAATGTCCCAAAACAACAAGTCGTTTTATGCGCTCATTATAAAGAGCGGTAATTGTAAAGCAATTTACAAAAGATTCACTGAACAAAAATGCTGATGTGGTACATGAAAATGTAGCTAAAAATGTGGAGAATGCAATGCAATCAAGCATTTTGGACGATATATTGTCACAAGCTGGCAGAATAGGCAACAGGCCGATGTGCGTTTTATTTGGAGACTGTTTTGCGCGACAGAGACTGAGTTTGCTGCTGATATTCTGGGGATAGGCCTAGCCAATGTACGACTTTAGCCTTTTAATATATTTGCTGCATTAGATCAGTCTTTCTAGAACAGGCAAGGGCTTTCTAGCCTCACGTCAGCAGCGCTGCATCACCCATATAGCCTACATTAAAACAACCAACGGATGGTGGGCGGGTGCGGTTTTGAAAATTGGTCAACAAACTTTGGTGCTGATGGATGGCTGATGGATGATAAGTTTTGCTATGCAGTTATGGTTGAAATAATAGCCCATCAGCGCATCTCTAGTGTGTGTGCCTCTCTCTCGCTGAGAGGGGAGGGAGAGGCTGAGGGTCGATCCAGCATGGATTCTAAACTCTGTGGTGGATAGGATATACAATTAGGTGTTAATAATATTACCACGCTAGGTCGAAGTACTCCCAAGTGCTATTGCGCCACACGTTGTAGTTCTCCTGTTTATTCGCTTGGAAAATCGCCACGTTTCATGTTGTGTGACGTACACATTTTTATCAACTACTCGTGCAACTGTATTTAAGTAGGGAAAATGTGGAGGTGTTTTATTACTGCTATGTTCCTCTCTCTACGGCCACGGCAGAGCCCGCTAGCATAGCAACATGCTAACACATTCGCGCCGCGCGACAGAGCGTTTGAGTGCACCTACCGGCGCGGGAGAGGTATGACTCAACTCGTGAAAGTTAAGGTAAGAACATATATTACTACTGATTTTGGGTGGCGTGTTCCTTTAAGTTACTATATAATTAATGCCACCTACAGGTGAATGCATAGAACATAACAATCCTATGGTTTGTGTACCCTGTAGCCTCGTTTTAGCCGCCAATGGCCGCCATGTGAATAAGGCGAATTGAGAGTGTTCTTGATTGAGATCGAGTTTTCCTGATGAACAAAACAATATTTCAATACCATCCCTGACCATTGCTGATTAGCCATTGCTGTTCTTTTCTACTGCAGCAATATTAGCAAGGCTTTAACTTAAACTCTTATTTAATTACTTCAGGCCAAAAGTATTTAAAGGGGAGATTTTTTTTCTTAATATGCAATTCAACACCAAGTGAAATCTATAAAATCAAGTTTGCAAGACTTCACATTTCCTCATCAAAGTAATCAATCAGAACAGTCTAGATACTGTTCATATTTCCATTTGTTGCCTCATCCACATTTAATGAAAACATGGTAATTTTGAGTTTTACAGACAACTCAGTTTTCCAATGAGCAGCAATACTGTGTGTGCTCATGCAGGAGGTCTGCGCATCTGATAACGACAATCTGGAGAGGGCGCTTTTGTCTTCAGCAACAGATTGTATAAGGTTGACAAGAGGTTGCGATATGGTGAGGGACAGGTCGTGTTGCGCTATGAAAGAACATGCATAGCCTACTTAGCGCAAAAACGGTCAGCCATAGATAAATGTACACAAATAATGACGCTAATATGCGAGGTTCTGGTAGGCCTACTGGTTATGGTTTTGTGCTATACATTAATAATAGCAAAGTTTTAAGTTGACTATTTTAATTGCATGGTTATTTTTTGTCAACATACGCTCACAACCTATTGTCGTTAAAAGTGAGGCCTAAGCAAAATAGGCTACAAGGCTGTCTGTACGTCATAAACACGACTGACCCCCTTACTTAACATAAAATAATAATGTCGCGAACTGTTCACGCTCTGAACTGAACACGCTCAGTCAAAACCTTCCGTCGGAAATTGTGAAAAACATTGTTGTACATGTCATAACAGACGGGAGGCATAGGCTACGGTTTATATTGCGTCGCTTTACACATAATGTTAGTTGCATTGATTAAAAACTGTAACAATAATAGTACATCGGGTGGCATAGCAGGCTATCTGTTCAAGTCATAGGTGACACCCAAAATGAATGACCTCCCCTGACAAGAGTTCGCATAGTAAGAAATTGTCTACATTGATGCATGGAAAGAACACAGCCTCCGAATTCGCACATAGAGCTCACAAAAGCATATCCAAAAAAGTTAAACGGATTGGGCAACCTCATCAGCTGTCTCGATTGTGTCACTGTAATCCAACTTTTAGACCGTCCTCCAGACGTGTTTTTTTTTTTTTAAGCAACCACCCCAGGCCAATGAGACAAGCGTGTAGCTACAACATAAACAAAGCGAAACTCATGGCTGACTTATCTTCTTGAGCGATCTCTGATTGAGACACAGAAAGTTCTCAAGAACACTATTAGGTCTTTAAACATTTACCATCACACACATTCATTCATCGGACCTAATATTTGTAGTTGCCTTAAAAAAAGGAAAAGAAAAGGAGATAGACCCCCCCCCTCCTTTTTTTTCCTCTGCATCGATCTCAAATATGACATTTCTAAAATCAAATTGACGGAAATCCGTCGTACGATGGAGAACTTTAATCCTTGTGATTTAGCCTACGCTACGTGAGGATATTAGACTAAATCTACTGATCATTTGAAAAATTAAGACCTCCGTGAAAAAATTCCAGACTTTGAGGTGAAATTCAATACTTTTTAAGGCCTTAATTTAGGAAAATGAAATGTAATACTTTTTAATACTTTTAAGACTCCGCGGGTACCCTGCCACCCGTTCCTTAGCCGACTCCCTAGTTGCATAAGGCATCCAAACGGGGAAAACATGTGCGTTTCGTAGGCCTTCCCCGACTCTTGATATGTCGGATCTTTCTTGCATGTTCCTGATGCAGGCAGTATCATCTCCAACTCAGCCGCAGCCTCATCTGTGACTAGCGGGGATTTCAAACAGTCCGTCTCCGCATTAAATGGGTCGACAAGGAACGTAATCTGTGGTCTTTTCAGTTGTAGATCACAGAACCGGGTCACAAAGCTTTCGTGCAGGTTTTCAACCAGTGTTGCATATCTGGCTCTTTGATTATTCAGGGCGGCGCTGGTGATTTGCCCGCTGGCTTTTAGCAGAGTGGGATGCGTTAAATCTCCCTTTTGAATATGCGCCTTGAACAGCTTCAGTTTATTGACAAACGCAAACACACATTGCACCAGGTCAGGCAGCACTTTTAACTTACCCTGCAGGGTCAGGTTCAGTCTGTCCAAGTGACACAGCATGTCGACCAAAAATTCCAGATCCATAATCCACTCGAGGTCCGAGAGCTCGGGATAGTCCTTGTCCTTTTCTTCCATGAACAGTTTCACGGCATCCAAAAGCTCAAAGAAGCGAGAGAGTACCTTGCCTTTTGACAGCCACCTCACAGTGCAGTGCAGCGGCAGGTCACCTGGAAGGCCTTGGTCCTGCTCAGCGATGAGATTCCTGAATTGCCTGTGAAGTGCATGTGTGCGGATGTAGTTTACGATGTCCATCACAGGCTTCATGACGTTGTCTAAATTCAATGATTTAGACACGAGTTGCTCCCTGTGGATGATGCAGTGAAAATTCCAAAAATCGGGAAATGTTTGGTCAGTTTTGCACAGCCCCAGAAGGCCGTTCACAGATCCGATCATGGCTGGCGCTCCATCCGTGGCTATTGCAGTTAGTTTCGGTATGGGCAGATTTGTTTTTGCAAATGCAGCCATCATTGTTTCTTTCACATCTATGCCACGGGTTCTGTCTTTTAATGGCACAATATCAAGGAGTTCTTCTTTGATAACACAATTTACAGACCATGCAAATATTGCCAACTGAGGCTTGTCTTGTATGTCACAACTCTCATTCAACGCGACACTAAAATACTCACATTCTTAAAGGTCAGAGTGCAACTGTGATTCAATAGCTGTGTTTATGTCCGATATTCTGCGTTCAACAGTGTGGCGGGACAGTTGGACGTCTGATACCATTCGTTTTAGTTTGTCGTTTTCACGAGACAAGATTTCAACAGCGTCACTGAGGCATTTTTTAACGAACTCCCCTTCATTGTATGGCTTTTTAGCCTGTGCAATGTTCCAAGCCAGTTGATATGATGCAAGCGTTACGGTCTCTGAGTGCTTCGTACATTTGTGAAAAAACGTTATCTGCTTTTCTGCCTGACTTTTCAAAGTGACCAACTTGTGCTTGCGAAGTTCAGTCCTTTTTGGAAATTCCTGGTCGATGTTAGCATGGAGTGAGCTGAAGTGGCGCTGAAGATCTGAAGCTTTGAAATGTGCTAATGACGCCTGACATATAAGGCAGAATGGCTTGCCATTACGTTCAACAAAAAAATATAAACTCTCCCACTCTGTTAAAAACGTCCTGGGTTAATCTTCATATTTTCTTTTTGCTGTGCTTTTTCCCCCTGCCATTTTGAGAGCGAACTTGACACAGATTGTTTACTACTCAAATGACCTGTCTTAAGCCGGTTTGAGTGACGTTGGCGTCTATTTTCATCTCATGCACATGTGCGTTTGACGTCACTCAAACCGGCTTAAGCCCCTTAAGAGCCGCATGAAACCAGCCAAAGAGCCGCGGGTTGGCCAGGCCTGCAATAGTCACATGATCAATTAACGTCAATCTTACAATTTCTCTAGAGACATGTCATTTTGGATGTTTGCATTGTAGGCTATGTAAGTCCATTTAACCCTTTAGGCGCCAGAGGTTTTTTTTTAAACGTTCAATTTTGACATCTTCATTTCAAAAGGCTATATCTTAAAGGTGCCATGTGAAATGTCCGCCAAAAAATCAATTCATACTCCACACTCTATAAAAGATGGGGGCAGTATACCTCCAGAAAGTGAGTTGGTCTACCCTAGAGTAACAACCGAGTAACGGCATAGTCCCTCCTCCGATCAAAGCCTACTCACTATGCTCTGCCCGTACCTTCACAACGACCCTAGATAGAGCCATAGCCGAGGCAACTGCACTGAGTGCACTCCTAACAGAAGATGTTTTGACTCCAGAGGAACGTTGGTTTATATCAAGTGATTTTGAAATATGACATCTTCAAGCTACTTCCCTTCACCTTTACCAGTGAATATGTTCGTATTACGTTTTTATTGTTAGTTTGAATTACATTAATTTGACAGACAGCATTCGCTGATGTTGACCAAGCTAGCATCAACGTAACGTTAGCCAATGTCAAGCGCTAATGTTGAGCCAACATTTGCGTGAATAATTCTAGCTAATCTTGGCTCAGAGCGGTTTTAAACTGTAAATATAGTGTGAAATGATGCATGTCTTCCTCATGTTTACTTCGAGATTCCGACGGTGTAACCAGCAGGCCGTTTTTATCTGTTATGGCAGACTGATGATGAAAAAGATTACACCCCAGTGTCTAGCAAGACACAGCCTAGTCAGAGCAGTCTGACCAGAAAGAAAAAGGGAGATTCTGTACAAAGAGGCAGGGGCAGAGGAAGAGGCAGAGGCACGGGCACACGAGCAAATAGGGCAACAGCAGTCAGGGCTGAAGAAGACAGAAGAGTGGAGGAGCGTCGCCACAAGAGAATGTCCGCAACTCAGGTTAGGCTACTTGGACGTGGTGTCTCTGAAACTAAACGTTATTTATGTCCACCCAGTTTGTAGTATTTCAAGTGGATTTCACTGGCCACACATGACATCCTGGACAGTTAGCCTATTTGAGGAGATAACCATTGAACGTTATGAGTAGTAAATGTTCCACATTATGCAGTGATGATTTGCACATGATTAACCTACACTTTATGGCCTCGCAGAACCTCCTGCAAGATTTGAGCTATGAGGATCTGAGGTCCTTCACAAATTATATTCTACAGTGGCAACCAGGCTTGGTGTTTGATGTCCTGGCATTACGCCAGAATAATGCCCCCCTCCACCAGCTGGTCTGCCATGGTGCACCTGTCATAACTGCAGGGACATGCCCACCGACAGGGAGAGAAAATGCTGCTGCCAGACACCAAACTGCATTAGCAACCTACCACTCTTTAGGGATTACTGCCTGGATGGAGGCTTCATGCGTATTCACCGCCAGTATAGGGAAGACGTTACAGCGCTCGGCCGTGCCAGAGCACCAGGGGCAGAGAGCCGAGAGTTTCGTTATGCCGCCTATAGACATTACATTTACTGGCAGCATGGGTCCCTGGGAGCTGGGAACAGACTGGTAATCCCGAGATGTTGTGTCTGTAAAATTAGGGACACATTTCCGGATCCTCAGGGCCAATTCACAGGTTTTCTTCCTGGCTTTTAGTTCACCTTTTTGTTCTTAACTTTTACTATTAACTATTTCACTTTCAGAAAGTTTACTGTAAATGGTGTTGTTACATTACTTTGCTTTGAGTTAACCAATTTGTTCAAACTGGAAAGATGGACTAAATTCAGTGTGTAAAATGTTCTTTTTACCACATGTTAGTATAACTGTAACAAGTACAACTGCAAAATTTGGTGACAGCATTTCATTTTTTTGTGGAGTTCATAATCTGTACTTACTAAACCTTTCTGTCCGTCGTTGACAATCAAACTCTGGGGCCAGCTCTTACCATTTGTGTACAAGAAAGAAAGCAGTAGAATAATTCTTGTCAGTCTGGAACAAATTACTCTCTAATAACGATCAGGACAAACAATATGTTGCAGGGTTTCAGTCTGTGTTATAGACTGAAAGAACTGTGGTAAAGCATGAAACGATAATAATCTGATAGTTGGTTCAGATGTTTTATTTACAAAACATGCAAACACTCACACATTTTAGTGACCCTGTAAAAACATTACAGGAATTCAAATTAAATCCTAGACAAAGTAAGATGGTGAACTACAAATTAAAATGTACTCATATTTGCATGGATAGTGTGAATGTTGGTGGGTGTCCCATTGATCCCAATCCTTCTCTCTGCCAGAGGCTTGTACTGCGACAAGTGGAAATGAACAGTTGTAAGAAGTTGCAAAAGGCAATGACAATATGATTGAAATACATTTTACATGTCCTACAAAAATGAAGCGACCTGACAGAGTGCATTTCACTCACCTATGCGTACACTGGATGCTGCAATTCTGGCTTCACTGGAGAGAACTCAACTGTAAATCAGGTCCTAAAACATTTCTTTGTAATTATGCTTGATTGATTGGTCAAACAGGAAAACCTGACACTACATTTCTTCCTCAAACCAAAATCAGGTCATACTCAGTGTCAGGATCCACAAGATCCTACTATTTTGCATTCATTTACTACACGTCACTGAGGTACATATGTTATGCAGTTTTAGCATTGCTATCTGAAAGAGAATGACATTCATACAACTACAGCCATAACCCCCTAACCAGTGGTATGTTTGCTTGTACACACCCAAACACTAAACAGGAGCTAATTTTTGCATACCTAGTCCTCTCCTGACTTGTCTTTGTACAAGCTCTGCCATTGGTGGGGGTGGTACAGGTGGAAGTAAACCAAGCCTTCGTGGGTCATCTGGCCTTAGGGTTCTTGTCCTGGGCATTCCAGAACCACTCTCCAGCCTACAGTACATATCACCACCAGCGTCTGCAGTTCCCCAATGTAGCTGTAGCTTTTGGGAATCTTGCGCGCATAGACACTGTAGGCTACTGTTTAGCATTCTTCTTGTACACTCGTTTGTACCTGAAAATAGGGGCGTTGTTGTTAAAGAAAGACATGGAGACAAGTAACAAGAAAGATTTCAGTAGTTCTTGTGATACTTACATCTCTGTACCATTTGCCCTCTTTTGAGTAGGTCGGTCGCGACTTTAATTTGTATTTTTCCAGTGACGCTGCAACGACGCTGCAACAACCCAAACAACCGGCAGATGTCTCAAGTGAGCAGGGTGTCTCGTAAAAAAGAAATGGAGCCTGGAAACCCCTAGACAGACTTAACTACAGACTTTAGCAGACTGGTTTAGAAATAATTGAATAGCCAGAAATATGCCTGCCCTGCCCCAATAAAGAAATATTTGGTTAACTGCGAGTGAATCCCGTTTGCAGCCGTAGAAGAAACGCAGGACAAATTAAACATTCTGGTTTTCTCCGAGTGCAACGATGATAGACAGACATCATTTGGACAAAATATAGAGCATATTAACCTCCTTTGCTCAGCCAAATGCCTTCCTGTTACGTCCTGTTATCACGGAGTTACAGGCGATAAACAATTTTTGATGGTCACAAGTTTACTTCATTAGCGGTTTATTTTTTTGATTATTAAAGAGTGTTTTTCATTTTAAGGTTTGCTTTGCGCCACGAAGACACACTGTGATAATGTTCTTAAATCAATCTTACCTAGGAGCTTGCATGCTACCAGTCCTTCCTTTTCAAATGTGTTGCACCGGTTGGCACAATTTCACTAATAATCATATGTGGTTAATAATATGACAAATAATCCCTGTGCACGGGGACCGAAACAATGCATGCCAACTTTTTCCGTGTTTATCACGTATTTTAACTTTCCCCCGCTGTCTTGCCGTTTTAATGTTTTCCCGTATAATATCCCATATTTTAATACTCTCATAACATTAGCCCTGCCATCGGGCCTGTCTCTGTGTTGCCCTGTTGCTACCCCCTTGCCTTTCCAACGAAACAGATGTCTTCAAATCATCGTTTTCCTTGCTTGAAGGCGAACTTAGAGTGATGTTAACCTATTTAAGTTTAACGGCGTGATTGTCGTGAGAGCACGATTCATTGACGCTTGCATGTTCGGCTGTATGTCTACGAGCGCACCTGCCTACCATCAGGCTACTCAGCTAGAAAGAATTTCCCCTGTTTGTATGTTCACTCCAAGTTGGCCTACCATAACTTACCAACTCTGCACTGTAGACCATATACTGGCTATTTATATTTTTCTGTGAAATAAGCAAATGTATTTGTTCAACTTTATGAAGCAGAATTATGCACTAGGCTACTTGGAACGTAACACATTTGACAAATGACAGATGTATGTTGCTAGTGACAAAATATTAACTTTCAGTGTTTTTTACGATGTCTTTGTCATGGGGAAGTGTTTTTCCCCATGCATTTATTCTAGGCTACTGTCAGTGACTGCCGCGAGAGAAGCGGGTTCTGTGTTTCGTTCATTTCAGTGACTGACGCGAGAGAAGCAGGGTCTGTGTTGTGTTGTGCGTTAATTTATTTTCATTGGGCATGCCCTACCATAGCCTATAAGCAGTTTAATTAAATGTAATGTTAAACAAACAGGCTACTTGGTGAGGCTTGGCCTCACAGATGCGCTCGTGCCTTCGACCCCGTTTACATGAGCATGTGTATTTTTATAAACTAAGACATTTCCCTACGTTTGAGCCTTTCATTTAGACGCAAACGGAGAATTCGCCCCGTAAAACGGTTATCCAAAAAAACTCTTTTTGGGCAGCCAACGTCACAGTATGCGACAGAAGTACACCAAATGTGCGACCAATGTTTACATTTACATGTTCTCACGTGCGACTAGGGTTGGGTATCGTTTGGGTTTTATCTGATACCGGTGCTAAATCGATACTTTTAAAACGGTGCCGAAACGGTGCCTAAAACGGTACTTTGTTTGTAAAATGGTTTAAATTAAAATGGTCTAAAGCATTAATTGCTTTTTTGTTATTCTGTTATATTCAATTTACTATCAATATCTCATTGCTCCTACGAATAATACATATAAATGTTAAAACAGCTTGCCATGAATGCACACACAATGGTAAGCTCTGCTTTCAAGTTTACCCAGTGTAGGCGGTTTGCCATAAGGTATGTTAAAACCGCTTGCCATAAAACTGCCAGGTCATGGACAACTGCATTTGCAAGCAAGCTAATCTAACAGGGACTCTACTTTCCAGTTAATTCAGTGTGTTCCCAAATGCTTCAAGAAATGCCATGTCTTAACCCATAACACGCAGTAGTTTTGAACATGTTAAGCTCGGTGTTGAACATGTTAAGCTCGGTGTTTAAGTGTTTAGATTCCCAGCGCTAGCCTAGTAGGCATTTTAACAGCAACTATGGCTATGCGCTAACACCAGTCAGCTGAGTTTAATTAGCGATAACGTACGGGATGGTTTCATAGCCTCTTTGACAGCTCAGTGACATCAGGTATGTAACCTACATATTTATGTTTTTGCCAGCTAACTTTTAACATGGTCTTCATATTCATTGTGATGCTATATGGGCCTCATGCACATGAAAGATTAATACCATGCCATTATGTTGTTTAACACACTGTGAAATAAAGTTTTCACCTTACAACTTTGCTGATAACATTTCAAATAAATGTCAGTTAGCGCATAGACCTCTCCAGAATATATCCCGCCTCCTAACTTCCGTATCCATCCAACTTCCGGGCGTGGATTGTCTATGGGAAATAACATGGCGTTTTGAAAGATCGTACCTGTCAAACTCTGTAGGTGACAAAGTAGAAAAAGCTGCTGGGCAGATTGGCCTACACACTTCTGCCATCTAGTTTCCACTGGATTTTTTGATTTTTGGTGCCGTTTAAGTAGTATAGTCTATAGTATACTACTTAAACGGCACCGACAATCAAAAAATCCAGTGGAAACTATATGGCAGAAGTGTGTAGGCCAATCTGCCCACCAGCTTTTTCAACTTCGCTACCTACAGATGTTTTACCGGTATGATATTTCGAAACGCCATGTTATTTCTCATAGACAATCCACGCCCGGAAGTTGGATGGATACGGAAGTTACGGAGGCGGGACTTATTCTGGAGAGGTCAATTAGCAAGGATATTGTGTAACGTATAGGCTAGCCCACTGTTGATGTTGTTTCATAGCCTTTTGCTTGTGTGTAGTTAGGCCCACTGCTAGATTTTGACAGGAGCTCGCGATATCGCTTTAAAGTAAGATACTTGGGCTCACGCAAGCTGTCAAACACTGTCCACTCGCCTATGTGGTGCACCCCTGGTTTATACATCCAGTGTTTATCATATGTTAGCTAATTGTATCTGGATGTGTTGCTATCAGAGCAAGACATTAGAAATGGCGCATGACATGCAGTGATGCCTCGTATATTAAAAAAAAAAAAAAAAAAACGCTATTTAAGCACCGAAATGAGGCACCGAAATCCACGTTGTTATTCGATGCAGTTACTACCGTTTGCGTCGGCACCGGTGCCATATTAGAACCGTGTTTCGGTGCCCAACCCTACGTGCGACTTTTCAGGGTTCTGATTGGTTAATGTGAGCTTGAGGCTATCGTTAGACTGCCACTGTGGTTTGGCGTGCTCATGACAGCATGTATGTACACAGGTTCGTGTAAACACATTTTTTTTTTAAACGGTCTCATGTACATGCAGTTTTATTTGCAAACGTAGATGGCCAGATATTAGTTTAAGAAAATACCCTGCTTCGTGTAAACGTAGTCTTAGATGGCAAAAAAAATCTTCACGATATAGGCCTATTATCTGACCACCCGATTCATGTTGGCTGGGGGGCAGGGGGGGCCATCAGACATTTTTGCCCAGTTAATCCGGCCCTGCCCCCAACAAATCACACCTTCCCACCAGCTGTGACAGCTTAAAAGAAGTCGAGAGGACTCCTAACTCACAGACCTATTCACAAACCAGTTTTGTGGCATTTCGCCTGTTTTGGAATCCTATGCGGCTACAGGAGCTTCCAATCGTGAGGAAGCAATTTTGCATTGTAGGCATAACTAACATGCAATAACGCCACCAACAATAACCAAAACTAGGCTACTCATTGTCAACATGTAAATTAAATGTAACATTATTGTGAATCAAATGAAAATGTTCTCTTTTGCAAACTTTGGCATAGTAACAGATTAATTTAATAATGTTACAAAGATACTACATCAATCCATATGTTTCATTAGGATTTGTTTTGCCTTACTCTTGATTAATTTAGGCTAGGCCTTTTTATTCACTTTTATTCATCTTCCGTCCTTGTGTATCGCACGCATTCTCAGACCTGTCACCTGCCACTCATCGTAAAGGAGGTGTTTGGAATCATTCCCGTGTTACAATCATCAGCCAATCAAGGTGGTCACTTCAGTCAAGCTCGTGCATGAGTAATAACGTCATCCATAGCAACGAAGACTCACTCATGCGCTCAGCTCCAGAATCTGTTCAGGAGTTGTCATTTTTCCTTACTAAGAGTAGGTCTGAAACGCTTTGTGAATAACTTAATAAGAGAAACTCCTAGCAAAAATATTTTATTGCTATTTAGGAGTAGCATACTCCTAGTGGTAAGATAAAAGGCTTTGTGAATATGGCCCCTGGTGTCTAACCCAATGCATAGCCCATTTACACAGAATAATTGTCGAATATTAGGCTACTGATAATGATTGTTATTTAAGAACATGCAGTGCGCGTAGGGCACCAAAAACATCTTGCTCGTAAAAAATCATCATACCGCACATTGTGGCGGGTCTGTTATTTAACCTACTTACTGTAGGCTGCGCAAACCACAGGCCTTTATTTTGGGCAAGCCTGCATTCGAGGCAGGCCTTCTGTTGAAGAATTTTATATAAAGCCTGCGCTAACAGTAATCCTCCTGCCCCCGATACCACAGCTGTGGATAGTGTGGAATGTTCAAATAATAACACAATCCAATGTGTGTCTCAGTTGTCCCCCGCTGACCACCTCACACATTTCTCTAGATTTTGCAACGACCTTACATGACACAATGCCATAAAATGCCAGATTTTAGGACACAGAATAATGTTTGTAATGATACCAGTTAGGCCTACGTTTAACAGTAACATAAGTGTAATGAACTATTCATTGTCGAAGGTGCATGGTGAAGTGAAATTCTTACTTTGGAAAACAAACATTTGCCGATATCATTGGATAGGGGATAGGCCTAGCCTACTTGTTTATTTTTTACGTAGCCTACAATGGCCAGTTCAGACAAAGCCGAAATTACTCATTTTGAAACATTTGTTTGGTTATATTGCTTGACTTAAATCCCAGAGAGTAGGCTACCGCACCCCACAGTGATGGGCCTAGCTAGCGGTCTTGTGCGTTCAGTGTGGGGTATAAACAAGCTGAGAATTTAGCGGTGTCACGTCTGCCTGTCACAGATGTGGGGAGCTGAAGCTTGGGATACAGTTACTACAGTAACAGTATTTTATTTTACTTCTTATGGAATATTTTTTTTTTTTCACTTTTATAAAGGCTTTGTTTGAATGCTGTTGGAACAAATAGTAGTTGATTATAAAGGCAACTTTCTGTTGCAATATTCTGTGTGTTCTGGACTGCAGGTAACTTGTTAAAGCGATGGTTCGGAGTAATTTCACCCTAGGGTCCTTTGCACCATGACCCCGAGCCAAACATCCTCCCAGAAACTATTTTCCCTTGGTCGAACCCTGGTCGAGTAGCGCTGTCAGAAACTAATGACGTTCTGCAGTCGTGATGGAACCAACTTTTATCTCGTAAATTGCCCCACTAATAATGCCCTGAATGGTACGAAAATTCTGCTGTAGTACAACTATGACCTTAAGTCCAATAACGAGGCATTAGAAAGGCATTAGTAAGTGCACCAGGAGTTTATTTAAATAAGACTTGCCTGATTATCTGCTACTATACCGCTGCGTCGACGTTTCTTCCGTGATTTGGGAAAAGCCCGTAAAAGTCCTTGCAGGAAGCGATTACATAAACGTTTTTTGGTAGCGCCAGTTTTTAATGGTAGATCCTGCTTTTTCAGAAGGGGCGGCAGGCAGAGCGATGTACAGTGGCAGAGCGACGCACAGTGGCTGAAAGTGGTACTAAAGCTTCATGCAGCTTCACGCCTCGTAATGCGCGAATGAAGTGGTCATTTGAAAGCGATGCCCACTGTAACAAAGATACACGCACATCCACACGTACACACGCATATGCATAAACAAATGCGCACACACACTCATATCCACACGTACACACTCACATGCATAAACACAAAGGGGTTGTGCTCTTTTTCTCTCCCTCTCTTTCTCTCTCTATCTCACTCTCACACACACACACACGTAAAGTACACACAAAAAGACTGTGAACAGAGAGTCACAACTCAAACACACACAGAAAGTAACACACTAACATGCTGTAGAAGATTTAGTGCTCTCTTTCATTTAACATCACACTCATCCACATCAAACAGGCTGGGTATATATAGACCGAGTGGAACAGTAGCTAATAATTGTGTTAGATGCACAGGGGATAACCAGACCTCAAGACCTCCCAGTGCCTATTACTGCCTACTGAGGCACACTAATGACAAAACCACACACACACACACACACAGCTTCTCCAACACAACACAACACAAATCACACAAACATACATAGACAGCCTTTCAAACTAACAGACAATATAAACACACACACATTTCTTCATTTGGATTGGCTCATACAATACAATAATTTACACACACACACATCCAATCCAGATGCCTCTACACAACACATGACACAATGTGACTCACAACACACACCCCCCACACTAACCCATAACACTCAGACAACAACACACTCACTATAAAACAGTCAACATTACACTCACCACTGCAGAGAAGGCACGCACACACACACACACAGAATGGGTAAAGGGACTGACATGAACTGAAATGAGCAATCCTATTTCTGCTGAGGTGGTCCAAGACCCGGGGCCTGTGTGTGTGTTTCTGGGGGATCTGGATAGTGCTGGGTGAGTGAGAGCTCATGACTGGTGACAGCAATACATCCTCAGCCCACAGGAACCTGGACCAGCACACAGGACTCTCCGATGACAGTGGTTTGGCCCACTGAGACCAGCGCTGTTAGAGTCTGTGTGTGTGTGCGCGCGCGTGTGTGTGTATTTGTTTGTAAATCTGAGAGTTTATGCATGTTTTTGTCTTTCTGTCCTGGTATGTGTACATAAATGACTGTGGTGTTTGTGTGTGTGTGTGTGCGTGGGGGGGGGGGGGGGGGGGGTGCATGTTATTTGTGTGTGTGCTTGCATGTGTCTGTACTCCAGCACACCTATGAATACCTGCCAGACCCACAGCAGGGTGCTGCTGGGATATGTAGTGTTTCTGGGCGGTGAAGCACAGCGTAAACAACACCGCACTCGCATTCTTACACAGATGCCATCGCCACCAGTGAGACGTGCAAAGCATCCATGGGTGTTCATGTTCTGCCACGTACAGTGTAGTTTATGTGTGTGTGTGTGTGTGTGTGTGTGTTATGTGTGTGTGTGTGTTTGTTTGTGTCAATTTTCAACCTCCTTGCGTCTTTCTTGCTTGTCCTCCAAGTTCGTCCTTAACGACGGTTGTTAGGGACCTGAAACCGGTCCATAGACCCTTTCAAACTAAAGTTTTGCCAATAGATATAGAGCTCGGGATGGTGTCGTAAGATCACGGTGGCAAGAGGTGGGACTCACGGTAAAGGCGGCTATTGTTACAGTAACGTTAATGTTACAGATAGAAAGTCAATGGGGTAGAATTCTAGCAGCTAGGTAAGGCTTAATTATTAACCATTTGGCTACTGGTAACTTCAGCTAACACAGTGATTTCAATGGCAGGCGTCTCAGGTGATGTGCGGCCTGGGGATTCTCAGTAGGTGTGTGTAATTGGAGAATCCTGAATGAGCCTCGGTCAGCCCGACTTGATAAATGAATAAGTGTTTTGGCTGGGCTTCAGGCCCGTGGTCTGACCACTCCTGTGCTTCCTTCTGCGCAGCTGGAGTGTGGCAACTTCCTGCGAGTGCTGCAGCCGTACAACGCCACCCATCTGTACGTGTGCGGCACCGGCGCCTTCAACCTGCGCTGCACCTTCCTCCCTACCAGCATCTTCCTCAAGGTACAACAAACTACATCACCCAGAATGCACCTGCTTGTGCAGCCACTCGTGTCCACAGTCAGTAGTGCACTCACGGCGTTTGTCCTTTTGCTAACTATAGTTCTGGTCCTTTCTCTGTATTCCACCATGTTGTTAAAGGAGATGTGTGTAGATTTTTTTTTGTAAGTATAATCATTCCAAATGACCAAGAAATAGTCACAAAATGTGGAGATAACCATATTGAGGCTATGTCAAAATCACTTATTAAATTAAATTAGATTCAACTTTATTGCCATTGTGCAGAGTGCAAGTACAAAGACAACGAAATGAATATAATACCTATATGCTCTGTGTCCTCTAAATCTACATCCTCTAAAAAAAGCATGTAGTGTTGCGTGGGTCAGGGTTTTTTATGACCCGTACCCTACCGACCCATTAGGAGATCCAGTCCATCAATATACTGTATGCCTTAAACATTGACCCAAATCTGACCCAACCTGCAAATCGCTAATTTTAATGATAAGTGGCCAAACGTGATTGCAACCATATCATGGAGTAGGTGTAATAACCTATACAGTCTATGGTAATAATGTTTCCTTATTTTACAGGACGAGACGCTCATGTAACAAATTCAAATAAGAGCTCTTTTCAATGCTTGGGACAATCTAAGGTAGTCTAAAACATACATGTAACCTGGTCTAAAATATACTTTAGACATGTAACCTAGTCTAAAACATACATGTAACCTGGTCTAAAATATACTTTAGACATGTAACCTAGTCTAAAACATACATGTAACCTTTTCTAAAACATACATGTAACTAAAACATACTTGCTATTACAGTTTAAAGCTTTTGGGCTTAAGCAACAAAATAAGCAGCTGTTTATCTGGACACACACACATACACTCGCACATTCCATACATACATTTCCTTTACATTTCTCACCCAATTCTGTGCAACTCAGAACGCTGATATAGCAATCTTACCTGCACCTGCCTAACCCACAGGTCAACCTGTTTCACACACGTGAGCTACGGGTTGACCTGTCACCTGTGCATCACGGATAGCATGCTAACTAGCCCCAGACTGTCTCTCTACCGTGTGTCTCATGTCTTCTCTTACCACTCTGTACCTCAATGGCGCTGTATCAAATACAATGGAAGTCAAAGAAAGAGTGTTGTCATGAGCGTAATGCTGCGTTCCAAGACAACTCAAATCAAACCGAATTCTCCACACGCCCCTTTAAATTCTATACCCCTTTAATTGTAATAAGTGCCTGGTTCATGTGGAGGGGACTAAGCCAACGGACACGGTGCTTTGAACAGACTGCCCTGCAGCAGGTTGATCCTCAGACATTTTTCGCACTCTTTAAAGAGATTAGACCGACTTTAGGTCGGGAAAACATCAGTGGCATTACCTGTCTGTATGTCTGATTAATTTTAAACCACATACATTGTGTGTGTGTGTGTGTGGTGTGTGTGTGTATGTATATATGTATGTGTCTACCAGTGTTAGTATATGAGTGGATGTGCACGTGTATATACTGTACATGTGAGTGTGTCTGTCCTGTGTGTGTGTGTGTGTGTGTGTGTGTGTTACACTGTGTATAATACATACTGTATATAAATGTGCAAAGCATTCAACTGCTCCTGAATTGGTCCTGATCTGGCACAGTGTCAGCTCTTTCCTCAGTATGTGGGTGATGTACATCATACACATTTGTACTGTGTGTAATCTGTGTGTGTGTGTGTGTGTTGTCTGGTTATAGGCTGAGCAGCAGACTTTACTAATGGAGCAGACAGAGGCAAATGTCTATATGACCCCAAACAGAGAACTGCCACCTCCATGATCGGTAAAAAAAGGGGGTGTCTGAATATGTGCATCGATCGTTGAGTGTGTGTTTGTGTGTGTATGTGTGTCTATCTGTCTGCTTGGATGTGATGTTACAAATTAATAATATTATGCAGAGGCACTGTATGCATTTTCCATGACATGGTCTGTTTACAAATTAACTGAAGACCATGATTAATCATATATATTTGTTGGACTGTGTGTGTGTGTGTGTGTGTGTGTGCGTGTGTGTGTGTGTGTGTGTTTGTGTGTGTGTCCCAGATGGTCAGCTGTATGCTGGCATATCATCTGACTTCATGAGCATTTTCCGGAGCATGTATGACTCAACTTGTGAAAGTTAAGGTAAGAACATATATTACTACTGACATTGGGTGGCGTGTTCCTTTAATACTCACTTGTATTTCACACTTAAAAACACAGAAATTGAAAAGATACACACAGATACATGCGCACACAAACACACAGATCATAAATCATAAATCTAGCTGAAAAATGTCCCTGTCTGGCCGTGCTGACCCTGATCTTGCTCTGTCAGATGCTCTGTTTGTGCATGTGTCCCTGATGTCTGAGAGTGATAACCCAGAGGACGATAAGGTCTACGTGTTCTTCACTGAGCGTGCCCAGGAGGCAGACAGTGCTGCTGGCAAAGTGGCCCGAGTCTGCAAGGTAAGATAGAGTGTGTGTGTGTTGGTGTGTGCATCCATGTGGGAATTTGTAAGTGAATGCATCTGCATGTGTGTGTGTGTGTGTGCGTGTCTTTCTACAAGTTGAGGCAGAGTAAAAGTGAGAGAAAGTGTCTCATGTGAAGTTCACTGCTGTCCTGAGAGGTGAGTGGAGTCTGTAGAGTGTAGAGTGAAACCCACACCACCACCCTGATGGCTGTGCTGTTTAGAGGGAACTTTATCAGCTCTTGAGCCAGAAGCCCCGCATCCATGTTCAACATCGCAAACCCACCTCCCTGGTAGTGCCTGAATTCCATGTAAAGCAGGGCCTCCCACCCACACACACACACCCACCCACCCACACACACACACACAGACACAGATACCCTCCGTTGGTTGCCTCCCATGTGGTTATAGACCCTTTCAACAATAAAAACAAAAACAATGCTTGAACGTTCTATTTGGTTAAATCTACTTACTCTGCATTAACCCTCTATACCCCAGAGCGGCCCCCGACGGCCGTTCTACATTCTCCTGTAACGGCCGCGGCCGGCCGGCATGTTATAATGGGAAAAAAACAAGGAAACATGTTATTTCTGAATATAACCTACACGCCTAATAAATACGTTTGACTCTTGTCAACATATATTCATGATTATTAGAATATGTTTGTATTGAAATATTTCAACATATTTTCGTTTTCTTATGAGAGGTGCCAGTGTCTGCCACGAAGGGAGCGGGGGTTCGCCTGAAGTCACTGGCTAGCTTGCATGTACCTACCCAGTAAAAGTCATGTAGCTAATTCCTTGAAACACTAGCCATAGGCCTATCATTGGTTCATTTTGATACATTTCACTCTCTTTCCCGCAGCATAAAATGCAACTTTGTAACCTCTGAAATCATTACCTCAGGTTGAAACTTTATCACAAAATAAGCCATATCGTCAATATGTCTGCACCGAAAAGACCAGGACTGTTCAGCCTTGAAGAGACTGTTTTGATATGTACAGAAAACTTACAGGAGCTAGGAGATGGACTTCCCATGTTTGATGATGGTGACAAAGATGTAAGTGGTAAACTAATCATTTTCAATACATACACCACTCTAAACTGAAGTTTTCATCAGTGGCTGTCACTGACGATACTTGATAGCTAGCGCTAACTTTAGATCCTATCCTATAGGCTATGTTTCAGGCGATGCGAGGGGGTGGGCTAGTTGTTTATCCTACCTGGTCGCAATTGATGACTCAAACATGACTTTTTAACTTTCTTTGTATTGTTATCACATCTTTTAGTATCCATATACGATATTGTAATGAGTTTACGGGTATTTGTCCAGGTGTATACTTCGTCAATTAGGTAGCGCTAATCCAGTTGGACCTCCAGCGACTAGCACAGAAAAACATCCCAGCAAAGTGACGGTCTGATGATAACTCAGATTTGATTTCACTTTTATTGGTCAACGGGTGGGTGGCAAGATAAACGTGACATTTTCCTGTTAAAAACCTGACGGTCATACTAGCCTAGGCCCACTATTAGCAACAGGTTACGGTGCATGATCTGATCCGTCTGCCTCCGACCGATTGAATGAATGAAGGGGAGGGACATTATTGTGTAGTCACGAGATCCCGTGAGCGAATTGTATTGGACGGGATGGATGGACAGCTGGATAGACTAGATCAGTGGTCCCCAAACTTTTTCTTCAGAGGGCCAGTTCACTATGCCTGGCTCTAAGAGAGGGCCAGAGACTCTGAGTATGTCAGTATGACAGCAGTCTACCGGAGTTGAATATTAATCCATTACATTTAATCATAGGCTATTGCAATGTAATACCATTGTTAGCTGTGTTTATTTTATATTGTCATCAAAACATAATCTAAATTTAATGTAGTTCAACATGGAAATAGCTCAAATGAAATAATACAACTAATAAAAATACTTTTTTTTATAAAAAAGTATATTTTATTCTAAATTTGTGAACTCTGAACTTTTTGCTTACACAGCTCAAGTTAAACAATCAATATCCTTAAAAATAATAAAGAGGGAGTTTTATAAGGTGCTGGAAAAAACATGACCAATGACCACCATTCTAACTTTCTCTCACCTGGTGAGAACTGTGTGAATTCTGCTGTCTTTGTAAAAAAAAAGAAATAATTATCCCAGAAATATGACTTGAATAGAAGTTAGAAAAAGAAACTTTTAGAAAATGTTGAGCACTAATGGAGTCCGCATAGGCCTATCTTAGTGTGAACTGTGGGCTTGCATGTTTCTGACAAGGAGGTTGATGTCAGGTTCGATCCTGCTCACAGCCAATCTCAGTGAATGGTGCAAATGTTGATCAGTGAGTCTTATTCTCTTCGGACCCTTCAGGAATTTCATCATTGAGAATGTTTGCTCGCAGATGTATGTACTACCGAACACTGTGCACATCTTGATGCCATGCATTTTAATGTTTGGATAAGTGTCAATGGGTAGGGCAGCATAAAAGTCAATCAACCCGCTTGACTGGAACGTGTCTCGCAGTGCATCGCAACTCTGCAACTCGGCCAGCTCGAGCTGAACAGACGACGGGGCCTCATACATGTTCGTTGCAAATGGGTTCTGAAAGAGACGAATGTCTTTTGCATTTGTGTGTAGCACACTGAATCTCACCTAAAACTCATCCTTGAGCATTTCCAGAGTTTCCAAACACTTTGTGACAGGGAACGGTACCTGTGGGTCTTGAGCTACAGTTTGTGTTGTAGCAAGATGAGTAAAATCTTCCTCTTGCACCTGATGTTGAAGCAGCTGTAGTTTTATCTGGAATGCCTTAATGTGGGAGTACATGTCACAGATGAGTTTTCCCTTGCCTTGAAGTTGCAGATTCAGACCATTAAGACATTCGGTCATGTCAGTTAGAAAGGCGAGGTGCCATTTCCATTCAGGGTCCGAAAGCTCCGAGACGGTCCTGCCTTTTGATAGGAGAAATGTGTTGATCTCTGGAAGCAGCAGGTAAAAGCGCTTCAGCACTCTTCCGCGACTTAACCATCGGATCTCAGTGTGGTAAAGAACATCTCCGTGATCGCACTCAAGGTCCGAAAGAAATTCTTGGAACTGCCGATGTTTCAGTCCGTTCGCCCGTATGAAGTTAACACATGAAACCACAACTTTCATAACGGAGTCCCACTTCATCACTTTACAGCACAGGGCTTGCTGGTGTATAAGGCAATGGATCTACAATGGCCTCGCATATTCCCGCTGGTCCATCTCCCTGTTGATGTGACCGATCAGTCCCCTTGTGGATCCAACCATGCTTGGTGCACCATCCGTAGTTACGCTCACTAGCTTTGACCAGTCAAGTCCCATGTCCCCAATGGTCTGACGAACCCCGTCAAAAATGTCTCTGCCAGTTGTAGTGCCTTTGAGGCTTTGCAGTGCTGCAAGGTCCTCAGACACCTCAAAAGTGGAGCCATCTACACCACGGATAAAAATCAACAGCTGTGCGGTGTCTTTGTCGTTACTCTCATCAAGTGCAAGCGAGAAAAAAACTAAGTTTTTAGCTTTATCTTGTAACTGAAGGTGAACATTAGCTCCCATTTCTTGGTGATAAACTCACAGAACACAAGACCTCTTTTTTGTCTGGGCACATCTCCTCAGTCACTGCAGTCAAACGCTGTTTCACGAACTCTCCTTCGGTGAAGGCTTTTCCATTCTTGGCGATCAGTCTCGCCACACGAAAGCTAGCCCGTAGACATGCCTCATTCTGCTGCTTTTGTCTCAGAAATATATTTTGCTGAGAAGTAAGCTCCCTGCTCAGTTTTCGTATTTTTTCTTTTCGCACTTGTCCTTTCAGATGGTCATATTTATCTTCGGTGTTGGGCAAATTACTTCAAAATCGTAATGTATTATGCATTACTTATTACTGTCATTTCAAAGTAATTTGTTACATTATAATATAACTGTCTCTGAATTGTAAGGCATTACACTACTATTGCATTACTTTTAAGTTACTTTCACCAAAATATCTAGAAATATGGATTTGCCATTCTAAATGCAGTTTATTACGCTCAATGCAGCTCATTGCTCTCCCAATGGAGGGAGATGTGGTATAGTATAATGACTGAGCTAGGCTTAAGGCTAACAACAATAGAATGGAGGGTGATGTGGTATAGTATAATGACTGAGCTAGGCTTAAGGCTAACAACAGTAGAATGCAATAGGCGCCGTGCTCATGATGCAATACAAGGAACAATCATAGTCAGAATTTTGTTAAAAACCGACAAAAGGTCAAAGTCTGGTAAATTGTGATATACATTCTGTAACTTTAAGGCCTAGGCCTGCTCATTAAAATCAATAGAAAGCCTACTAAATTGTAAATCAAAGCTTAAAGGAACTGTATGTAAGATTGTGGCCAAAACTGGTACTACAATCACTTTCAATGACTGTAGAGCGGTGTATCCCCTTCCCATCCCCTCTGACTGGCAGAGCTGGCAACCCGGATGCCAAAACACTACTGACTTTGTGATTAGTAGATAGGTGGAGGATGACGCATCAGGCCAAAACACCACATAACAACATCAACATCAGTTGAGGGCTGCAACTTCACTTTTTAAATGACAATATCCTGGCCGGACTACTGTTGTCAGTGATATAAGTATTTGAAATAAACATGATTTCTTAATGTCTAGTGACATATCAGGGCCATTTTATGATTAATTGAAATACATTTCTTACATACGTTTCCTTTAATAAAGACATGTCAAGATGGTGGCCTATTGGCCATTTCGGTGCCCTAAGTGAGTGGCCTTGAGTGAGTGACTATTTACAGACCATTACTTTGTGTTTTTAAACATTAATTTCTGAAGAAATGCTGTTTTACTTATAAACTAGTGCAGTGCCCGTTCAAACATGCTATTCCTGTAGCCCAATTACATGCCTGCAGGTAGGCCTGCTTTAAAAATAGGATGATAGGGAAAAACATAATTCCAGGTAAGCATTCAATAATGAATAGGCCTACAGATAATATAATAATATAATAAATGTGAAGTGAGCAGAATTTATGCATGGCTGCATGTGACATTTTTTACAAATCAAAATGACAATCCTAACAGCTGTTTTGAGTCAAGGCTAGCCTATATGGTTAGCCTATTGAATAACTTGATGATAGAGAAAACAAACCATTTTGTGGAATGATGCATCATATGGAATTTGCAACGGTGTGACTCAAAAACAGTCTCTGGTGGCCTATAAGTGACATCACACTCTGTCTGCCACTCGTTGCTTGTCGCTGGTTATGCTTTGCATGTGTGGCATTCTGAGACGTTCTTTAATTCGGGACCATTATCGCTCGTTTCAATTTAGGACCTTGCAGTTGGAATTGTCGTTTGTTTATTCAAAGTCTAAAGACAGTCCAAAGTAACCTGGGCTATTCATAAGTGACATCACACTGTCTGCCACTCGTTGCTTGTCGCTGGTTATGCTTTGCATGTGTGGCATTCTGGGACGTTCTTTGATTCGGGACCATTATCGCTCGTTTCAATTTAGGACCTTGCAGTTGGAATTGTCATGTGCTTATTCAAAGTCTAAAGACAGTCCAAAGTAGCCTGGGCTATTCGAAGTGTCCGCTTATTGCACATAATTTTTTACGTCATTTTGAAGAGCCACTGCATATAGCCTACCTGTGTGTGTTGGCATGTTGGCGTGTTGTTGCAAAATCCGTGGAGTTATCTTGCACTCGCTTAAGTTTTTACCCGTGTAACCTACACTGATCCAATTCTGCCAAAGCCCTGCTTCTATCCTCACTGGTAGCTTTAGCTTACAGTCCTACAGTGCTGTGTGGGAGGGGGAGTGGCTAGCGGCGAAAGCCAATGCGTGCTTCTTTTACCGATATATAGGCTATTTAACGATATCTTTTGCATTTCTTATCCAAACAACGTCAAATTCGGCAGTGCACTTACTCATGCCTGTAGCAAGACACCTGCCAAGTTTGTAATCAGTCTGACAAACGGTCAGCGAGATATGCGTGCCACAGACACACACACACACAGACGCTTCTTGCTTTATAGATAGATGGTGCACTGTCACTTTAAGAGCATTGATCTTTACGTTTTCATAATGCCCTTTTGCCAGCTCTTGTTTACAAGCCTTGTTTGTTGAGTTACATTGATAGCACAATATTAACAATAATATGCACAATGCTAAGTTGTTTTAAGCAGCCTTCATTGCTTTGGAAAGTATGCAATGACATGCATGTACTTGCATGTACCATGGTGTTAGTGCATTCTGACATTGTAAACGTTATTGATGAAGAGTGTAACGCAGTTTGCAGTAAAGCTACTATTCATTGGTTACATTTGGGTGCCCCCTCTGTCCTTTGGTGCCCTACGCACAGTGTGTGATGCGCGTGGTGGGAGCGGTGGCTCTGCCAGGCTACACAATCTTTTTCTGCATTTCTATCCCTTTATTCTTTTTAATTCAAGTTCACAACTCAAAGCTGACATGCACTAGAAGAGCATAGTTTGTGTTTTATCAATAATCAAAAAGCGTGGCTTAGATGTTTCATTAAATGACTTGTGCTATTTCGCGAGGGCGAGGCATAGTGAGATCTTTCGGTTTCGCACACAAAGTGCACAAACTATAATGGTCTTCATATCCTTGTCTCTGACAAGCTGAAAACAATGAGGTAGTCGTATGTCCATCCCGCAAATAGAGTCCGACTTCGAGTCTGCTGCAGCCACAGTCATCTTCAACCAGTATCAGGAGATAACGTTGTACTATTTTGTGCGGATTTTTTCTCCTCTGTTGTTCTCGCGGTGCTGTTTGCGAATATGTATCAAAACAAAACACCGCTTAATTTTGGTTTAAAATGCATTGTAACGCGTGTTACTGAAGTTTGTACCGAGTAAAATATTACCAATTTTTTTTTTGTAATGCCTTACATTACCGCGTTACCGCAAACAGCAATATATTACAGTAATTACATTACTTTTGTAACTCATTACTCCTGTTTACACTGTTTATCTTTGTGTTTGGTGTCAAAATGCCTGCGGAAGTTGTAGTCTTTGAAGACAGCTAAGGATTCCTTGCATATTAAGCATATTGCCTTATCTCTGTTCTGAACAAAGAAATAATTATCAGTCCATTGTTCATTGAAACCCCTACACTCATTATCAACTTTTCGTTTACGCATATTCGTACTCATATTCGACTACTAAACTGAAACTTATGGACAAATTTAACGGTGGCAGGCTATTTCTTGAGATGACAGCTATGAACCTGAGCGTGTGAATGGTTGCTGTGTTTATTAAATATCCTTATAAATACAGTAGCCATCAGAGGACAAAAATGTGTAGGCCTAATTTGTAATGTCACAATATGTCACATCACTCAGGCAGCTAGGCCCATTTCATTCCGTTTTCAATGGCAAATTCGAAACAGCGCCAAAACAACCACCAGTGGACAAAAAAATATGACACGTGTACTGTTAAAACTCGCCACAGAGAATGAATGGGGGAAATTAAGGAGGTTAGTTTGACGATGTCGTGCGGGCCACCCAAAATGACGTGGCGGGCCGTAGTTTGGGGACCACTGGACTAGATAGATCGATATATGAATGATAGATAGATAGATAGATAGATAGATAGATAGAAATTTAGATATATAGCCAGATACTATGCTAGATAGATTAATGCTCCCTGTTAGTGTGGGCCTACAAACTATGTGTAGGCCTACAATAACAGGTAACATGAATCTATCTATATATTTAGCCTATATATTATCTGCACAGTAAGGCCCAGTAGCTCGCCTCCTATAGGCCTATGTGTTGTGAGTGTTGTAAATGATCATCAAGAGAATCTAAGCAATTATCACAGACACTGCCTATAGATTCATATATAGATATATAGGCCACTTCACATCTGTCTCATTAGCAATAGTGCCCTCTTTTTAAATAATGTATGGCCATCATGTTTATACTATTTTGGTGAGGCCATCATGTCTTAAAATATTTTGTCAACTGTCTATTTTGACTATTCTATTACTTTTTGCTCATAGATCAATCTATCCGATGTGTCAGACCATAGCTCAGGAGATGAGGAGAGTGAAGTGGAGGGAGAGGAAATGAATGAGGAGGAAGATGAGGTGGAGATGTTGGAAGTGGCAGAAGAGGTGGAGGAGGTTGAAGAGGAAACAGTGGAGACGACAGGGAGAGTGAGGAGAGGAAGAGGTCAACAACAAGGAGGAAGAGGGAGAGGTCAACAGCAAGGAGGGAGAGGTCAACAGCGAAGAGGGAGAGGAAGGGGAGGGGCCAGAGGGGGAGCAAGAGGTGGGGTGGGAAGGGGATTGAGAGGAAGAGGACCAAGAGCAGTGGAGATGAATCAGCCAAATGAAGAAGAACTTTGGTCTGAAACGTTAGTATCTCCATCCATTGAAAAATGTGATGTCCAAGCAGGCCCACGAGCTACAGTGACCAATGTCCTGGACATTTTATTGCAGCTCGTTGGGGTGTGTTTTTTTACAATGCTTGGTGAATGTACGAATATATATGCTGCATCACAAACTCCCTCCACCACATGGTATAATGTGACAGAGGATGAAATGAGAGCCTTTATCGGTTTCAACATATTAATGGGTATCCACCGCTTGCCATGTCTGTCTGTCTGTCCGTGTTCCATATATTGCAGACAGAATATCCAGGAACCGATTCGAATCAATTTGCCAATATTTTCAATGTAGTAGGCCTACTGAGTCAGACTCAACTGATAAACTGACCAAAGTCCGCCCATTTATTAGAGTTCTCCAGGAGAACTTCCCCAAATTGTTTAGTCCGTGGCCGTCCTTTTCCATAGATGAGGCTATGATCAAGTTTGGTGGGAGGCTGCGCTGGAAGCAGTACATGCCAAAAAAACCTGTGAAGTGGGGAATCAAGATATGGTGCCTTTGCGACTCCCAGACAGGGTACTGTCTTGCCTTTAGTGTACACACAGACACAAGTGGGAAAGGGTTGGCCCACAGGGTCGTTATGGATTTGTTGCAGGGCTACCTTGGGGCAAATTTTCATGTGTATGCTGATAACTTTTTTTCTTCGCTTCCGTTGGTAAGAGAGCTGCAAATGAACGATACATACTACTGTGGTACTATAAGGAAGACATCAAAGGGCTTTCCAAAGCATATATTGAGGGATAAATTAGAGGTGGGGGAAAGCAGGAGAGTGATGAGAGGGAATGATGATTTGCCGATGGATGGATAAGAGGGAGGTATACGTTATTAGTACCAATAGTTCTGGCACTGATCATATGAAGCCTCGCACTAAATTTAACCCAGAATTGATCACTGTCCCTGATGAGATCTCCAAGTATAACAGCAAAATGGGAGGGGTTGACCACCTGGACCAATTTTGGAGCTACTATAATGTCGGCCGAACAGGAAAGAAGTGGTGGAAGTACCTTTTCTGGGGTATGCTAAATATCTCCATCATAAATGCTTACATCATATGGATGCTTCAGCAGAAGCCACTGCCCAAAAACAGGAGGTCCTGGTCTCTCAAGGCGTTCAAATTAGAACTTGTTCACGGTTTGTGTGACCAATTCTCTGGGAGGAAGCGGGGTGCCCAGGGATTGCAGACAGGGGCAGTAGATTTTCTGGTGTCAAGACATTTAAAACAGGGGCACTCACTAGTACAATTTTTTTGGGACGTAAGAAAGGCTGTGTGAGCTGCATTAGAAGGGGGAGGCGCGCTAAGAGTGGCAGATGTGTAGAAACGTTGTTTGGCTGCTCCACTTGTTTAGTTGCGTTATGCAGAATGTTGTGTTTCCATGAATTCCATGACATGTTGTAAAATGATTATGTATAATGTTATTATTATTTATTAATATTATTATTGTTATTGTTGTTGTTACTTGTTGAGTATTACTTGTTTATATTGACTCAGTTTTTATTATCTTGCAGTGTTTCAATGATTTTATTGACTTGTAAAACAATTATCTTAATATTATTCTACAATAAGACAAAAAAAATGTATCGTTGTTCTCCTATCTCAGTGTTGTATTTAATGATAGGGGTGGAAATTCACACTGACTGATGGCACAACTGAAAATGTCTCAAATGAAAAACTCAGTCGCCTGAGATGTTGATATGTTATGTAAAATAATACTTAAATATGCCTACAGTAAAACAAATATTTTAATTTTCTACATTAACTATTTTTTCCAGGTTAAAAAGAGGAGTGAGGAGGAGTGTGACTTGTTTTGTCACAAAATATCCTTTTTGATACAGTTCAATGGTCGTCTATGAAAAACTTGAATGTAGAATGCTTAATGGTACACATATCATTTTCAAGAGCCATTTCCAATCTTCAAACTGAAAGAAACTTACAATGGACACTTTTCATTAGTTTTCAAGTTATTCATGGTTAATTGAAATGTTTCTAAAAATGGCTTTTTCTTTCGGAATTCCCAGGAATCTGGAGCATTGTTGTAAAATTCTATTGGGGTATTAAGGTTTTGCACCTACGTCATGTGACCGTTTGTTTACAACTAGAGTGGTAGGCAAGAATGGTAGGCAAGGCACTGCAGAGAGTGGTAGGCAATCCTACAACAGTCGGGTTGCATAGGCTACACATACTTACAAATAGCTTCAAAATTGACATTTTAATATCAAATATTGACCGGGATGCCGACCACTTGTGTAGGCCCTAACAGTTGGTTTTACAATAAGAAGCAAAAAGGCGACGAACGACCGTTTAGCCTACCTATCCTCGTGGTTGTGGAGGATGATCGTTAGCAGCTGTGAAGTCTTTTATTCTCAAGATAGCCTAATGGTGTAGCCTACTGTCTACGAAGACGTAGGCTAAAATACAACTATCTACAGTCATCCAAAAATGAATTGCCAAAGATAGGCTATGAAGGGAAAAAGTGCAGCATTTTAAACATGGCCAAAGATCCAAAGATTATTTTTACCGGAACAGTTTGTTCTACAGTAATTTGTCTCGTGAAATTCGTGCTTGTGGACATCAATCACCTATCTTCTGTCCTTCTATTTCAAGTTATCATGAGTGTCATTTGATTATATAAATGTTGGAGAATGCTAATAAATGAAAACAGAATAGGCTTATGTGCATATGTGCTATAGGCTAACGTTACAGGTCACTTAGGCTAACTCCCGTATGTCAAAATAAACTGATTTGATCCTAATTGTTTAGCGATCACACACAACAACTTATACCTCAAACACCACTGTTGAACCTAGGCTACTGCTTCAGTCATGTAAGAAATAAGCAGTTTATGAATTATCTTTACCCGTTTAATCCACAGACCACATGACCAAAATAACAACATATTTAAAGGCTGAGCTAGCACAACAGCCTAATATAGGCGATGCTGCAATGGATAACTAATAAAAAGTTTCATACAATTAATGAACTTTATCACTCACATTCTGAGTTTTTCTGGGTGGTTATATCCATGCAGATCGTCTTCGAATAAGCCATCGTTGTTATATGATATATGTTACAGGATTCATGACTAACGCCATTAATGTTACATGATGCTGACTGATGCTGGCTATAACAGTAGGCTACCGTTTTAACGTCTGCTGAGTCTACTGCCTACCAAAACCTGTCGCTGTTCAGTTGAAGTTAAATGATCAAATATTGTTTTATTTTGTGTCAGCTTTCAGAAGGAAGACATGTTCCTTTCTGGTCAAATTTCACAGCTTCTAAGAAAGGCTATCGTCTTCGTGTAAACCGAGTTTTGAACAGAGAAAAAAAGTTAGGCTACCATTAGGCTACGCAGGTTCTCCCATAACGTTATCGATACAGATCAATGCACCAAATCAGGGCGATTTTAGCGAAACAACGTTCCTGTGACAGGCTATCAAATATTGAACAATGGGATAACGTTTCATCATCACCTTTATTGATGCCTGAAATGTTGACATTGCTGAAATACAGAGATGTAGCCTACTGAGGCAGCTGCAGACAACAATGTTCAATGGGTTCAACTTGTCCCTTGCCTACCAGCTGGATGTAAACAAAGCTATAGAACATAGAATACATCACATGAAAACCCTCTAGAGCAGTCATTCCCAAACTGTGGTCCGCGGACCACTAGTGGTCCGTGAGGGTACTGCAGGTGGTCCGTGGAAAAGCAAAATAAAATATAAAATAATATTTTTTTTAAACCTTAATTTTACCAGGAAATTCTAACATATATTCTAAGAATATGTATATTCATATCAAATTAAAATTAAAATTAAATAGTGAAGTTATTGTGTGATTATTGTGTGACTAAAAGGCTAGTGGCGCTAGGCTGTGACGTTCAAGTGCAATGCCGCTAACGGTCAGAACTGGTTAGAAGAACCACAACATGGATCGGTGGATGGCAACAGGTTCTCTGAAGAGAAAAGAGGCAGATGTTAACTTTAGTTGTAATGAAGAGATTGACAGTGAGTCGGGCCAGATTCCTCATAAAGGTATAAAGAAAAGGAGGGTGAAAAGAAAATACTATGAAAGCTACTTAGCACTGGGATTCAGCTACTCTGGCCCCGAAGACGAGCCGTTACCTGTTTGCGTTTGTTGCTATGAGGCACTGGCCAGAGGTGGGACCAAGTCACTGTTTGGCAAGTCCCAAGTAAGTCCCAAGTCTTAACAGTCAAGTCCAAGTCAAGTCCCAAGTAAAAGCAGAGAAGGGCAAGTCGAGTCCAAGTCACATCAAAGCCAAGTCAAGTCCAAGTCCCAATCTCTTTCAAGTCCTGAACAAGTCATCAGGTACTCTTCACTTAATAATGCCATTTTATAAATACAGATTAAAATATGTTCAATGTTTCTGTCTTGTAATCTTTTACGACATATGACATACGAAATACCTGTGTAATATACATATGTGCATACCTGAGTAATCTGTACAAAACGGATAGCTACATGACACTCAGCACAGCTGCAAATATATATATATTGTTTTTCCAAATTGCGGAGCCCACTGTAAGGATGAGTAATAATTTGACTGATGGCAGTTCACTGCGCTAGGATTTGCCTGCAAACTATTTATTAGGCTGTCTGCCAGTGGCGACTCATAAGGGAAGCCAAGGTCAACACTTCTATATTATTTAAGTAAAAGAAAATAATGACAGTAATTTTGTTTTAAAGTATTAATTTCTTAAGAAATACTACACATTTGATGCTATTTATCTCATTTGTAAATTGTGCACTGTCACTTTAAGCCCATTGTGTGCCACTGTCCACACGTTCTCATAATGATCTTTTTTTACCAGCTCCATTCAATTATAGCCTATGGCTAGTCCTCAAACTCAAACATTTGTGCCACATGTATAGCACAATATTAACAATGATAAGCATGATATTAAGTTGGCACAAATAGCTTTCATTCCTTTGGAAAAAGAAGCATGTATGACATGATGCTCGCTTGACATTTTCTGTTTGCAATTAAAAGTTAATTATGAGCCTGGTAGCCAGTAGCCACCTAGCTACAGTAGCTGAGTGGAATGTGTTAAATAAATCATAGAATACTTCAAGACTCACCAGTTCCATTACACAAAGGCAAAGACAACTCTTCATATTCTTGTCCACTTTCCAAATCACAGTGAGTGCTGCTAGTATGTCATAGTGACCTGGATCTCATAGTTTATAACAGTAGGCTAGTGAGAACCGGATAAATTCGCAATCTCCTCTAATCTCATATTTGTTGACTTCACGATTTCCTTTTATACGTTTCTTATATTTAAAACAAGTAATCAATAATCATTAACAATGACAAGCCAGCTGGAAACTACTAGTTTTCTCTCCCTCTCGTGCATGCTTAGATGAGTTCTCAAATAGGCTAGCATAAGTTCAAGTTGGATCTTAATGGAGAGGACTCGAAAAGTATCATCTTTATGTAACATGCTGTTGGAGCATTTTGACATGAAACGTTCTCTAACAAGAGTGCAAATCAGTTTGCACTAAAGCTATAGTGATTGGCTAAATGTTGGTCCTTCCTCTGTCTCTTGGTGCCCTACACACAGTGTGTAACGCGTGTGGGGGTAGCGGCAGCACTGAACTGTGCTCTGGCCGCTTGTCTCCGCTATTTTTTTTTTTTTTTTTTTTTTTAGTCGCGGAGGGAAAGCGTCTCTGGGGTGACTGGTCCACGATCAGGAAATTTAGTTTTTGATTCGAGACATGTCAAGTCATCACAAGTCAAAGAGGCAAAGTCCGAGTCAAGTCTCGAGTGAATAGTATTCAAGTCCAAGTCGAGTCGCAAGTCATGCCGAATTTTATCAAGTCAAGTCTGAAGTCATTAAAATCATGACTCGAGTCTGACTCGAGTCCAAGTCATGTGACTCGAGTCCACATGTCTGGCACTGGCTAACGAGAGCATGAAACCGTCAAATCTTCGCCGGCATCTGGAAACCAAGCATGGGGAATTTAAGTCCAAGCCAGTCGAGTTTTTCCAAAATAAGCTCCAGGAATACCGCTCAAGCAAGAAAGTGATGGAATCGACATCTGCAGGTGGTGCTACTGCTAAAGCAGTGGAAGTTTCATACCGGGTGTCCCGAATCATAGCTAAAAAAGGGATGCCACATACAATCGGGGAGGAGGTGGTGCTGCCAGCTATTAAAGAGACTGTGGGTGTCATGCTGGGTGACAAAGCGCGAAAGCAAATGGACTTCATTCCATTATCAGACAACACTGTGCAGCGCAGAATCGAGGAGATGGCCAGCAATGTAAACAACCAGCTAATATCGCGGATCAAAGCCAGTCAATTTTTTGCTCTTCAGCTGGACGAATCCACGGACATAGTGAACCTCGCCAACTTGCTCGCCTACGTAAGGTATGAATACAACGGAGAAATAGAGGAGGACTTTCTCTTTTGTAAACCTTTGCAGACACGCACAACCGCAGAGGCACTTTTTGACATGTTGAACGGTTTCATCACAGAACATGG
The DNA here is from genome assembly GCF_046254945.1 of Alosa pseudoharengus. Taxonomy (NCBI): domain Eukaryota; kingdom Metazoa; phylum Chordata; class Actinopteri; order Clupeiformes; family Clupeidae; genus Alosa; species Alosa pseudoharengus. Next base: position 24,734,829 of record NW_027468881.1, read on the forward strand.
GATTGATTGGTCAAGATGCGTGGGAATAAGCACAGACGGGGCAGCAGCCATGGTAGGCCAACACAGCGGCCTTGTTAAACGTGTGCAAGCAGTTGCTCCGCAAGCAAAATCCATCCACTGCAGCATCCACAGAGAGGCTCTCGCAGCCAAAAGAATGCCTCCTGATCTCAAAACTGTTCTGGATGAAGCCGTAAAAACTGTACATTTCAAGGCCCGCCCGCTGAATTCAAGACTGTTTTCAGTTTTATGCGACGAGATGGGCAGTGAGCACCGACAATTGCTGCTCCATACGGAGGTCCGGTGGCTGTCAAGAGGGAAGGTGCTTGCACGGCTTTACGAGTTGCGCGATGAGGTGAGACTGTTTCTTCTTGATTCCAAGTTCGACCTTTCTGGCCGATTCAATGATGCAGACTGGCTTGCCAAGTTGGCATATCTGTCTGACATTTTTGAGCACTTGAATGGACTGAATAGGAGCCTACAGGGGAAGTCGGTTACTCTTTTTCACACGCAAGACAAAGTTGAAGCAGCAATCAAGAAGATGGGGATGTGGGCCAGGCGCGTGGAGGAGGCAAACTATGACTCATTTCCAAATCTTTCTGATTTTTTAGACAGCTCAGACACGCATCTTTCAAGTGCTGTGCAAGATGATATCAGACAGCACCTGCACCTGCTGAAAACTCAGCTACGGATTTATTTCCCAACCCCCGACACCACAGCGAACTGGATTAGAAATCCGTTTGCCACCATGGATGACTACACCCTGACAAACCTCACCCCCAGAGACCAAGACAGCCTGGCCGAACTGTCCTGTGACAGTGCTTTAAAAATGGACTTTTCTGATAGATGTCTGCCTGCTTTTTGGCTGAAAGTTTCCACAGAATACCCCGAGCTGTCCGACAAAGCTCTGAAGTGGCTTGTGCCTTTTCCAACCACTTACCTCTGTGAATCAGGATTTTCATCCCTAGTCATGTTGAAGACTAAATATCGGAACAGACTTAATATTGAACCAGATCTCAGATTGAGGCTGTCATCATTAGAACCTGACATTGAGAAATTAACGTCTGCAAAGCAACACCATCCATCTCATTAGGTTAGCATTATTTATGTATTTGTTTGTTTTATAGGCCTATATGTTTGTCATTTTATTTGGGTGAATTAACGTTAACGAAATAAATATGATAGCTTTCCCTTTGAACTAAGCCTAGGCTTATAGGCCCACTGGGCCTACTTTGAACTATTCTCTTTCTCTGTCTCTCTCTCCCCCTTCTCTATCTCTCGCACTTAGACAGACAGATGATGTTCTTATTACTGTAACGTTAATACATTTAATAATATATTGTTAAGGCAGTAGCCTACGTTGTTGAAATGAACTTGATTATGCCATCGGGCGCTTGAGTAAATAAATAAATTAAATACGTGGCAGCCGTTGTGTGCAGTAAACTTTCTTTTAACAAGCCTGTTGTATCGCCCTTTTAGAGTATGCGTCAATTAATATTAATTTATATACAAACCAAGACGGCGGATTCCTAAAGAAACGCAAACACCCACCCCATAAGTGTATTTAAATTACCTATGTACAGTGACTCGAAGAGCTGTGTGTTGTAAGACTGCGTGTACAAAACCGCTTGGAGCTCCAGTGGAATTTTTATTTCACGACGAGAATTCAAACTCGGTTCCAATTTCTTGGGTAGTAGGCCTAAAAGCTCACGCTAAGAACCAACCCATATTTTGTTTAAATCTACACACATATGGCTACTGAAAAATGTAAGGTTAATTTATCAAATGCTATTTTGAAGTATTAAAAACAGTTTTGTTTTAGACATACAGTATTGGTGCTTTTACTTTAGCCTACTGATGTGATGCCCATAGGCCTAGTTTTAGTGCTAGTAGGCCTATTAAGAGGTGCAGATTAATTCAGGTAGGACTGTGTATAGACATTTTATTAAGGGTATTATGAGGTGGTCCGCGAAAATTCTTCATTACAAATAGTGGTCCACACACACACAAAGTTTGAAAACCCCTGCTCTAGAGAGTTAAGATAACATTATGGAATGTTAAAACGGAAGCCTTGTGGGGCCAACTATGATGCTGATAATGGAACTCTCTTGAAAGGGTCTATACGTTAGACCGGCACATCCGGGAACTTGACTCGTGACAAACGGGGGGGAAAACAAACAACCCCTCTCATTAACTCCAAAGCAAATTAGGGTCAATAAACGTAATTTGTACAGAAATCGCAGGAGTAAATAATAACAAAAAATACCACAAATCAATATGACCACTCAATACATAACCACTTTGCCGGTCGTTGACCGTGAAAGATACCTACAAAAGCTTAATTCAATTAATATAAAAAACATGTCCCTTCAGTCTCCCGAGTACGAAGTGGTGCAACAACCCCACTCAGTACCCGGAGATTTACTCGTAGCCTATCTCATCGAGTCTCCAGGTAAGTAACTAAATTGTTTTCCTGTATTTTTGCCTTCATATTTTAATTTTAATGTAGTGTAGTTGACTCACAGGCTCAGATGTAAAGTATGTTAGTTAGATAATTCTGAGATATGATAATTTCTGTCATAGCCGTTAAGTGTTAGCCTAGATTTCTGTTTTCTTTGGCCTGATTCATTTTTGGTGTAACGTTAGTGGTTTGTCTTTTGAAGACTAATGAACGATATTATAATTTCATAAATATTTAATAACTAGGCTAATATTTATTTGCCAACAAAGCTGTAGCCTAACCCACCTGCAACTTTTCGGCATGTCTACCGGTTCACTTTGGCTTGTTCTGAGGGAATGTTTTCCCCTCAAAAGGGGCATGGCGCAAACAACCTGCTCTGTGTGACGCGGGTCCGGTTGTAAGTATGGACCGGTTTCAGGTCCCTAACAACCGTCGTTAAGGACGAACTTGGAGGACAAGCAAGAAAGACGCAAGGAGGTTGAAAATTGACACACACACAGACACACACACACATAAAACTACACTGTACGTGGCAGAACATGAACACCCATGGACGCTTTGCACGTCTCACTGGTGGCGATGGCATCTGTGTAAGAATGCGTTCGCGGTGTTGTTTACGCTGTGCTTCACCGCCCAGAAACACTACATATCCCAGCAGCACCCTGCTGTGGGTCTGGCAGGTATTCATAGGTGTGCTGGAGTACAGACACATGCAAGCACACACACAAATAACATGCACCCCCCCCCCCACGCACACACACACACCACAGTCATTTATGTACACATACCAGGACAGAAAGACAAAAACATGCATAAACTCTCAGATTTACAAACAAATACACACACACACACAGACTCTAATAGCGCTGGTCTCAGTGGGCCAAACCACTGTCATCGGAGAGTCATGTGTGCTGGTCCAGGTTCCTGTGGGCTGAGGATGTATTGCTGTCACCAGTCATGAGCTCTCACTCACCCAGCACTATCCAGATCCCCCAGAAACACACACACACAGGCCCCGGGTCTTGGACCACCGCTGTTATAAACCTCAGCAGAAATAGGATTGCTCATTTCAGTTCATGTCAGTCCCTTTACCCATTCTGTGTGTGTGTGTGTGTGTGTGCCTTCTCTGCAGTGGTGAGTGTAATGTTGACTGTTTTATAGTGAGTGTGTTGTTGTCTGAGTGTTATGGGTTAGTGTGGGGGGTGTGTGTTGTGAGTCACATTGTGTCATGTGTTGTGTAGAGGCATCTGGATTGGATGTGTGTGTGTGTAAATTATTGTATTGTATGAGCCAATCCAAATGAAGAAATGTGTGTGTGTTTATATTGTCTGTTAGTTTGAAAGGCTGTCTATGTATGTTTGTGTGATTTGTGTTGTGTTGTGTTGGAGAAGCTGTGTGTGTGTGTGTGTGTGGTTTTGTCATTAGTGTGCCTCAGTAGGCAGTAATAGGCACTGGGAGGTCTTGAGGTCTGGTTATCCCCTGTGCATCTAATACAATTATTAGCTACTGTTCCACTCGGTCTATATATACCCAGCCTGTTTGATGTGGATGAGTGTGATGTTGAAAGAGAGCACTAAATCTTCTACAGCATGTTAGTGTGTTACTTTCTGTGTGTGTTTGAGTTGTGACTCTCTGTTCACAGTCTTTTTGTGTGTACTTTACGTGTGTGTGTGTGTGAGAGTGAGATAGAGAGAGAAAGAGAGGGAGAGAAAAAGAGCACAACCCCTTTGTGTTTATGCATGTGAGTGTGTACGTGTGGATATGAGTGTGTGTGCGCATTTGTTTATGCATATGCGTGTGTACTGTGTACGTGTGGATGTGCGTGTATCTTTGTTACAGTGGGCATCGCTTTCAAATGACCACTTAATTCGCGCATTACGAGGCTCGAAGCTGCGTGAAGCTTTAGTACCACTTTCAGCCCTTGTGCGTCGCTCTGCCACTGTACATCGCTCTGCCTGCCGCCCCTTCTGAAAAAAGCAGGATCTACCATTAAACATAATTGTTGCCGAGAGTAATCCCAGCCTACGAATTCAATAACAAAATAAATCATGCATAATTAAACATTACCCACGTTTTGGTTTCGTAAATTAATTTGCCCTACTTCTTGACTGCAATGTAGTCAATTGACTGCTTGACATGTCATTTTTATTTTTCTGTACAATAAACAAATACATTTGCTTTATGCCGCAGAATTACATTCGGCTAACTTCTGCAGATGCGCAAAAAAACACTGCCAGGCCATCCTTAAAAATATTTTCGTTTGCCGTAACCCGACCGATCCTGTCAATTTAGAACCGACCCCAATTTTTTTTTTCCCCCCTTTTAGTCCGACCGACTTGCCGGTTGTAAACTTGCGTTAACACCGACCGATTTTTTTTTACTCTAAACAACCAATACAAATAAAATACTATTTATTTTAGTAGGCTTAAGTATTGTGAATATAAATTGCCTACATACAAATGTAGGCTCTCTTAAATAAAACCCTGTGGCGTCATCTCTACACCATTGGTTTACGCATGTCACACTATGGCCTATAAGCTTCGTTTCATTCACACAAACATCTCGACAACGCTTATTACTTGGCACGAAGCTCTGGAAGAACTGTGCCCAGATCTTTTCCCATTCTTTCTCCCCTCTAGTCTAACGGTGACCGTGTTGAAGAATTGGAATTGGTTGTGGTCTATTCAGCATTTCTCAAAATATGGGCTTAACCCAGATTCGAACTCTTGGACAGGGGATTGATAACTGCTGCGTAACGGCGGCTGTCATCAGCCGGCCTTAACGCACTGCGCCACAGAATTGACGGCGTGGGTGAATAGGGGATAAATAACAATAGAGTACACAACTGTTTCACCAGCACATTTAAATGACTTGACTAAAACCGTGCATAACTGGAGGTACACCTGTTATCTGAGCAGTCTACGGTATGTCCTCATTTTGCGAATGCGAGGACGATATGAGTCTGTTGCATTTCGTTAGATGTCCGAGTCACGCATAATGTTTGAAAACCACTGCCTCGTAATCACAATAATTTAACACACGACAGTTGGATACTTCATCATGTTACCATGCCTACATTTTGGTGAGTAGCATAGAGATCATTAAAACAATAAAGTATGGCTCTCCGTTTGGGACATCGAAAACTTATATTTTTAATAGGGTAGACTACCGTCGGAGATGCTGACTTGCAAAGGCCTCGGGATAACATGTTATCTCCACTATCATCAGTCAATGCCCCCTTGATCAAAGTGGGGAATGAAAGAAAAAGTTTGAGAACCACTGGCTTAACAAGTTACCTGCAGTCCAGAACACACAGAATATTGCAACAGAAAGTTGCCTTTATAATCAACTACTATTTGTTCCAGCAGCATTCAAACAAAGCCTTTATAAAAGTGAAAAAAAAATATTCCATAAGAGGTAAAATAAAATACTGTTACTGTAGTAACTATATCCCAAGCTTCAGCTCCCCACGTCTGTGACAGGCAGACGTGACACCGCTAAATTCTCAGCTTGTTTATACCCCACACTGAACGCGTAAGACCGCTAGCTAGGCCCATCACTGTGGGGTGCGGTAGCCTACTCTCTGGGATTTAAGTCAAGCAATATAACCATACAAATGTAATTTCGGCTGAACTGGCCATTATAGGCTACGTGAAAAATAAACAAGTAGGCCTATCCCCTATCCAATGATATCGGCAAATGTTTGTTTTCCAAAGTAAGAATTTCACTTCACCATGCACCTTCGACAATGAATAGCTCATTACACTTATGTTACTGTTGAACGTAGGCCTAACTGGTATCATTAAAAACATTATTCTGTGTCCTAAAAACTGGCATTTTATGGCATTGTGTCATGTAAGGTCGTTGCAAAATCTAGAGAAACGTGTGAGGTGGTCAGCGGGGTACAATTGAGACACACATTGGATTGTGTTATTACTTGAACATTCCACACTATCCACAGCTGTGGTATCGGGGGCAGGAGGATTACTGTTAGCGCAGGCTTTATATAAAATTCTTTAACATTAGGCCTGCCTCGAATGCAGGCTTGCCCAAAATAAAGGCCTGTGGTTTGCGCAGCCTACAGTAAGTAGGTTAAATAACAGACCTGCCACAATGTGCGGTATGATGATGTTTTACGAGCAAGATGTTTTTGGTGCCCTACGCGCACTGCATGTTCTTAAATAACAATGATCATCAGTAGCCTAATATTCGACCATTATTTTGTGTAAATGGGCTATGCATTGGGTTAGACACCAGGGGCCATATTCACAAAGCCTTTTATCTTACCACTAGGAGTAGGCTACTCCTAAATAGCAATAAAAGATTTTAGCTAGGAGTTTCTTATTAAGTTATTCACAAAGCCTTTCAAACCTACTCTTAGTAAGGAAAAATGACAACTCCTGAACAGATTCTGGAGCTGAGCGCTCTAGAATCTTTGACTAAGAGTGAGTGAGTCTTCGTTGCTATGGATGACGTTATTACTCATGCACGAGCTTGACTGAAGTGACCACCTTGATTGGCTGATGATTGTAATGCGGGAATGATTCCAAACACCTCCCTTACGATGAGTGGCAGGTGACAGGTCTGAGACTGCGTGCGCTACACAAGGACGGAAGATGATGAATAACTGAATAAAAAGGCCTAGCCTAAATGAATCAAGAGTAAGGCAAAACAAATAGCCTAGTAGCCTAATGAAACATATGGATTGATGTAGTATCTTTGTAACATTATTAAATAAATCTGTTACTATGCCAAAGTTTGCAAAAGAGAACATTTTCATTTGATTCACAATAATGTTACATTTAATTTACATGTTGACAATGAGTAGCCTAGTTTTGGTTATTGTTGGTGGCGTTATTGCATGTTAGTTATGCCTACAATGCAAAATTGCTTCCTCACGATTGGAAGCTCCTGTAGCCGCATAGGATTCCAAAACAGGCGAAATGCCACAAAACTGGTTTGTGAATAGGTCTGTGAGTTAGGAGTCCTCTCGACTTCTTTTAAGCTGTCACAGCTGGTGGGAAGGTGTGATTTGTTGGGGGCAGGGCCGGATTAACTGGGCAAAAATGTCTGATGGCCCCCCAGCCAACATGAATCGGGTGGTCAGATAATAGGCCTATATCGTGAAGATTTTTTTTGCCATCTAAGACTACGTTTACACGAAGCAGGGTATTTTCTTAAACTAATATCTGGCCATCTACGTTTGCAAATAAAACTGCATGTACATGAGACCGTTTTAAAAAAAAATGTGTTTACACGAACCCGTGTACATACATGCTGTCATGAGCACGCCAAACCACAGTGGCAGTCTAACGATAGCCTCAAGCTCACATTAACCAATCAGAACCCTGAAAAGTCGCACGTAGGGTTGGGCACCGAAACACGGTTCTAATATGGCACCGGTGCCGACGCAAACGGTAGTAACTGCATCGAATAACAACGTGGATTTCGGTGCCTCATTTCGGTGCTTAAATAGCGTTTTTTTTTTTTTTTTAATATACGAGGCATCACTGCATGTCATGCGCCATTTCTAATGTCTTGCTCTGATAGCAACACATCCAGATACAATTAGCTAACATATGATAAACACTGGATGTATAAACCAGGGGTGCACCACATAGGCGAGTGGACAGTGTTTGACAGCTTGCGTGAGCCCAAGTATCTTACTTTAAAGCGATATCGCGAGCTCCTGTCAAAATCTAGCAGTGGGCCTAACTACACACAAGCAAAAGGCTATGAAACAACATCAACAGTGGGCTAGCCTATACGTTACACAATATCCTTGCTAATTGACCTCTCCAGAATAAGTCCCGCCTCCGTAACTTCCGTATCCATCCAACTTCCGGGCGTGGATTGTCTATGAGAAATAACATGGCGTTTCGAAATATCATACCGGTAAAACATCTGTAGGTAGCGAAGTTGAAAAAGCTGGTGGGCAGATTGGCCTACACACTTCTGCCATATAGTTTCCACTGGATTTTTTGATTGTCGGTGCCGTTTAAGTAGTATACTATAGACTATACTACTTAAACGGCACCAAAAATCAAAAAATCCAGTGGAAACTAGATGGCAGAAGTGTGTAGGCCAATCTGCCCAGCAGCTTTTTCTACTTTGTCACCTACAGAGTTTGACAGGTACGATCTTTCAAAACGCCATGTTATTTCCCATAGACAATCCACGCCCGGAAGTTGGATGGATACGGAAGTTAGGAGGCGGGATATATTCTGGAGAGGTCTATGCGCTAACTGACATTTATTTGAAATGTTATCAGCAAAGTTGTAAGGTGAAAACTTTATTTCACAGTGTGTTAAACAACATAATGGCATGGTATTAATCTTTCATGTGCATGAGGCCCATATAGCATCACAATGAATATGAAGATCATGTTAAAAGTTAGCTGGCAAAAACATAAATATGTAGGTTACATACCTGATGTCACTGAGCTGTCAAAGAGGCTATGAAACCATCCCGTACGTTATCGCTAATTAAACTCAGCTGACTGGTGTTAGCGCATAGCCATAGTTGCTGTTAAAATGCCTACTAGGCTAGCGCTGGGAATCTAAACACTTCAACACCGAGCTTAACATGTTCAACACCGAGCTTAACATGTTCAAAACTACTGCGTGTTATGGGTTAAGACATGGCATTTCTTGAAGCATTTGGGAACACACTGAATTAACTGGAAAGTAGAGTCCCTGTTAGATTAGCTTGCTTGCAAATGCAGTTGTCCATGACCTGGCAGTTTTATGGCAAGCGGTTTTAACATACCTTATGGCAAACCGCCTACACTGGGTAAACTTGAAAGCAGAGCTTACCATTGTGTGTGCATTCATGGCAAGCTGTTTTAACATTTATATGTATTATTCGTAGGAGCAATGAGATATTGATAGTAAATTGAATATAACAGAATAACAAAAAAGCAATTAATGCTTTAGACCATTTTAATTTAAACCATTTTACAAACAAAGTACCGTTTTAGGCACCGTTTCGGCACCGTTTTAAAAGTATCGATTTAGCACCGGTATCAGATAAAACCCAAACGATACCCAACCCTAGTCGCACGTGAGAACATGTAAATGTAAACATTGGTCGCACATTTGGTGTACTTCTGTCGCATACTGTGACGTTGGCTGCCCAAAAAGAGTTTTTTTGGATAACCGTTTTACGGGGCGAATTCTCCGTTTGCGTCTAAATGAAAGGCTCAAACGTAGGGAAATGTCTTAGTTTATAAAAATACACATGCTCGTGTAAACGGGGTCGAAGGCACGAGCGCATCTGTGAGGCCAAGCCTCACCAAGTAGCCCGTTTGTTTAACATTACATTTAATTAAACTGCTTATAGGCTATGGTAGGGCATGCCCAATGAAAATAAATTAACGCACAACACAACACAGACCCTGCTTCTCTCGCGTCAGTCACTGAAATGAACGAAACACAGAACCCGCTTCTCTCGCGGCAGTCACTGACAGTAGCCTAGAATAAATGCATGGGGAAAAACACTTCCCCATGACAAAGACATCGTAAAAAACACTGAAAGTTAATATTTTGTCACTAGCAACATACATCTGTCATTTGTCAAATGTGTTACGTTCCAAGTAGCCTAGTGCATAATTCTGCTTCATAAAGTTGAACAAATACATTTGCTTATTTCACAGAAAAATATAAATAGCCAGTTTATGGTCTACAGTGCAGAGTTGGTAAGTTATGGTAGGCCAACTTGGAGTGAACATACAAACAGGGGAAATTCTTTCTAGCTGAGTAGCCTGATGGTAGGCAGGTGCGCTCGTAGACATACAGCCGAACATGCAAGCGTCAATGAATCGTGCTCTCACGACAATCACGCCGTTAAACTTAAATAGGTTAACATCACTCTAAGTTCGCCTTCAAGCAAGGAAAACGATGATTTGAAGACATCTGTTTCGTTGGAAAGGCAAGGGGGTAGCAACAGGGCAACACAGAGACAGGCCCGATGGCAGGGCTAATGTTATGAGAGTATTAAAATATGGGATATTATACGGGAAAACATTAAAACGGCAAGACAGCGGGGGAAAGTTAAAATACGTGATAAACACGGAAAAAGTTGGCATGCATTGTTTCGGTCCCCGTGCACAGGGATTATTTGTCAAATTATTAACCACATATGATTATTTGTGAAATTGCGCAAACAGGTGCAACACATTTGAAAAGGAAGGACTGGTAGGATGCAAGCTCCCGGGAAAGATTGATTTAACAACGTTATCACAGTGTGTCTTCGTGGTGCAAAGCAGCGCGGGCGGAAGACAGCGACAATTGGCAGGGGAGGGTCATGTCTTTTTTGACAATTCTGTCGGAGGGTCATTGAACAATTTCTAGCAGGCAAGGGAGGGTCATGCAACTTTTGAATGAAGCACTCAAAATTCCTCCGGTGGCCCCTTCAATAAATAACGAACAGTCCCTAGATTGCTGCTGGGCTATAGGCTATGTCTTGGTTTTTGTCTGTTAACAACTCATTGCCGTCAAACGCGCATCTCGCGGTTGCATCCATTACAAACAAACATGCAATGTGAACGTCTGGGATTGGGGAGAGCACTAAATGCTCTACTGAATAAGCACAAAGTCAAACCTTTAAATGGAAAACACTCTTTAATAATCAAAAAAATAAACCGCTAATGAAGTAAACTTGTGACCATCAAAAATCTTTTATCGCCTGTAACTCTGTAACAGGAAGGCATTTGGCTGAGCAACGGAGGTTAATATGCTCTATATTTTGTCCAAATGATGTCTGTCTATCATCGTTGCACTCGGACAAAACCAGAATGTTTAATTTGTCCTGCGTTTCTTCTACGGCTGCAAACGGGATTCACTTGCAGTTAACCAAATATTTCTTTATTAGGGCAGGGCAGGCATATTTCTGGCTATTAATTTATTTCTAAACCAGTCTGCTAAAGTCTGTAGTTAAGTCTGTGTAGGGGTTTCCAGGCTCCATTTCTTTTTACCCTGCTCACTTGAGACATCTGCCGGTTGTTTGGGTTGTTGCAGCGTCACTGGAAAAATACAAATTAAAGTCACGTGATACCGCGTGATCCCGCGCGCGGACCGCGAGGGAAGCTGGCCAAGTCGAAGCACTGCCCACTGTATGTGAGAGGAGGTAGCCATGTCTCTTCCTCTCTCCTCTCACCCACTCCATCTCTCCTCTGACCGGACCCGTGGTCTGGAAGCAGTCTGCTGCGGCTTCACAATTAGAGGCTCTCAGTACCATCACACACACACACTGCGGCCAGCTGCCCTGTCTTTTCAGGGGCAGTTTACATATGTGTGTGCGTCTGTGTGTTTTTGTGTGTGTATGTTTGTGTATGTCTGTGTGCATGTGATTGTGTCTGTGTGTGTCTGTGCGTATGTGTCTACACGTGAAAAGTCACTGTGCCCAGCTTACCTCACGCATGGCCTGATCTGTGTCTGGACAAGCCTCTGTCCCTCTTGAAGTGGTTCAGGCATGGTCTCTCTCATCTCCCACATCTGGAGACTGTTTTGCTTCTCAGTTTTCATAACAGTGGGCCAGCAGCAGCAACCGGCATGTAAAGCCTGGGGCAACCAGGGTCTTTAGAGGCTGCCCTGAGGGATAAAGCTCTTTTCCTTTTCTTTGTGTCTTCCGTCAAGGGTTTTCGCTGCTTCTTCGCCGGCTCTGGCATTATACACACGTTTGCAACAATCTCTAGCGTTTCGTTAGCCTGCCTCTGTGCTGTAAACTGATCCTGCTTCGGTTGGCGGCAGGGGTGTAGTGGGGATTTTTAAAGTGGGGGGACACTATTTTAATGACATCATTGCAAAAACTGGCACCTCTACATACATCGGTGCATAAAGCTAAGGCCAAATTGTTACCAGCTTTTGTGAACATGAAACCAAATTCAAAAGCTTCAAAATGTAATGTCTATGAATATCGTTTGTAGCTTTTCATTTTGTAGTAGGATAAACAGACAAACCATAATGTAGAGTAGCCTATGTAATCTAGCGTATAATCTCCTTGACGCATAACATGCTGCGGCATGGCTTCATTCATTACCACACGTAAACCATGGCAATAACAATAGCACAAGCAGAATTCACAAGCTGTGTGGGCAGTGTAGCTCAGTTTTAGGGGTCGTCATATCAATGTCATTGCGAATGATTAAAATGCAGAGGTGCACAGTCAATAAAACAAAACAAAACAAAAATAACATAAAGAACATTGGGCAGGCAAGTGCCAGTCATTTGAAAAGTTTTTGTTTGGATGAAAGTAGCTGCACCAAGCGTAGGTTTTTCCTAAAGTTGTTCAGGTTCACCGTTGGGTTTATGACTTATGGTTAAATAGCCTATCACTTATATTGGAGCTCTCTCGATAAAAATCACTCGTATTACTCACACATGCTTTCTGAAAAACATAAACGATGGAATTGCAACAGTGGGCCATGAAGATGCTTGCCAGATTCGGATACAGGCAGTTGTATAATCTATGGTTTTCTAGCCACTTTCTAGCTTCTTTCGGGTAACGCGGAACGACGAGCTGCATAGTTTTTAATGTCTTTACGATTTTGGGAGTGCTACAGCATGATGGTCATTCTTGTAACAAATTTTATGGCAAAAATATCTAATTGGAGACGTTTGCGTGATGCGTTATCACTGTTAACAACACTTGTTATATTAATAAATGCATATTAAAATGCTCAAAACAATGCTCCAAGAAGTGGGGGGACGGCGTTCCCCCGCGTCCAACGCCCACTACACCCCTGGTTGGCGGGTAGGATACACCGAACTTGCAAGTGGGATATTCTTCCTACAGGCAGTAGGGGCGGGCGAGAGAGCCTTCATTCGCCTCGTAATGAGTCATTTAACCATATACCGACTTACGAAAACGTTGCCTGGTGTCCCTTTAACGTTACATCAAATAGACCTCTTCGCTAATGACAGGTTCAGTATGTAAATACATGTTAACCAACATGGAAAGGATCTCTATGTATATAACTATGTCTGTTTTAACCAGTAGATGTAAAACAACTAAATAATACAGTGTTTGCACCGGCAGTAACGTTAGTAGGCTAAGTTACAGCTTCGTAATATCAGTAACGTTAGGCTCAGGTTAACTCAATGTTACACAGCCCACCGAACAGAAGCCAATCTAGCATTTAATGGTCTTTAGGCTATTTTATTTAAGTATTCCGTAGCCTTCCTGTACATCTCGTTGTGAAGAAGCTTACATTTGCTTATATCACGGTCCATTTATTATCTTATCTCCTCTTGACGCTAACTAGAACTACTTTCTCATTCGCTGACCTTACTCTAAAGTCTGCAGAATAGCACCAATAGATGGCGCTTGTGTTACAGAAAAGCCTGTCATATGGAAACTACTAGCCAAAAGAATAGCTTTACCTTTTAATGGAAAGTGGAATAATTAACTCTGCTACACATAGGCGGAGTCAGATAGTTCGTCATAGTTAATAATAAGTTAATAATTCTTGGGTTAGCCTTTATTTAAGTATGTGCAATTTTCCTAACCTAGCCTACTGTTCCATTATACATCTCTATACTTCTCTATACATCCAAACATGCATTACAATTGAATAAGTTTACCCCAGAGTTACTGTGCACTATGTGCATGTTAGCTACAGTACTCAGTGTGAAATGGTATGATGCATTTGCCTCATATGTGTCATTCTAGCATACAAGAAAGAAGTCAGGGAAGTGGGAGCGATGGCCAAAGTATTCAGTCTGAAATGACTAGGTCATTTGCTGTATTTGGTATTTTTAGACACCATTTCCTACATTAAGATTTATATTTGTATTGTGTTGTGCCACATCAAATTAAAGTATTCTCATCACAGGTCCTTTCATGCCCTTTTTAGGAACAGGGGAAAGCGCCGCATGAAAGGGCCTTCCCCTACCTGTGTGAAAGAAACACAACTATCATTTCATCTGTTACCGAGGACATCAGAAAGATCACCGAAAGATGGAGAGGAAATTATCCATCTCCAAGCTGGTTTGGGACGTAGGACAGTAGTAATACCAGATGACTACACCCATGACGAGGTGAGACACTATTCCACACTGACACCAATTATTTTGGCTGACAACAAACATCCAAACATTAATCAGTATGATGGTATGTTTTATGTTTTCTATTGTTCTTGAAGATATGCACAGCATTAAAAGGACTGTATCCAAATTTAGAGCGTGTGTCAGGAGGCTGGCTGATATACAAAGTAGCAGGTACATAAAATGCACCCTTGTCAATTAAGTCTTTTTATTGATAATTGCATAATCTTTTGGATCAGTAACATGACTCAGAATACACACATTTCAGCACATTTAGCAAACTTTTTTTTGCTAGGAAGATGGGGTTCGCGCAAATTAAACATGGTCTCTCCAGATGTCCATGGATACAATGGGGTGATGCTGAAGAATGCAAGTGGAGCTGGAAAGGGGCTGCTTTATATTGCCCCAATTCAGTAAGAGCTGTCTCTTCAACCACTCCCTCCTGACTCGAGATCCTTCACAAACATGCCAAAGGCAACATGCCAGTTATGCTACATTGCCTATCCATTGCAAATCTTGGCACTGCATGTGGAAACATGTCAGCCTTTTGATAACAATGCAGAGGAGGAGGTATGTATACCTAAGGATAATGTTGGGGCATCACATTATAAATAGCTGTACTCTGTGAAACTGAGAAATTGCTGCACACTATTAAGCTTGCTCGCTGATATTAGATGTCTCTAATGGACAATGGTTGATTCATCAGGATCTTACTCATTGTGGATTGCTTGTATAATACTTAGTTGCTAGATCTGCATAAATTAATGGAGAAGTACTCTCCTCTATCAGATTAGTGATGACCTGGCTATGGAGGACGACCTGGTACTTTTGTCCTCAAACACAGAGGTATGTTGTAATGTGTTGTGAATACATTTTTATGATATTACTGTAGCCACTTGTTAAAGATATTGTTGTTTCCATCATCTGCAGAGAGCATGCCCTATCTGTGGCCAGAATTGTCTTGCCGATGAGCTGAAGGGACATGCAAGTGAGTGTGGAGAGAGGTAATGGATTCTTTGAGTTTTTTTTTATCATAAGGGCTGACTGTTTTGTGGGGGTGGGGGGGTATTTCTTTGCTTTCATCACACAATAGAGCATCACAGTCCCGCCCACAGCCGATGCCGGAAGTAAGAATTCAATACAATTTCTCCATTGACAATTGGGGTATAAGCCATAAAAACGTAACTGCACATGGTAGACTTAAAACCAGCTACGGCTGTACTAAGCGAATGTATATGTTCATATAGACCCCAAAAGTTCATGGGGCACTAACCTTGTTTTGAGATAAATGTAGGCTATTTTATTCGCAATGTCTTGGATAAGTACTTCATTACCCACAATCCTGAACAATCCCACAGTGATGCCTCTGATTGGTGGAATGGCCGTTATGGTCATAGTTTGAAACTTTCTCAGCGAAAATTATTCGCAAAGATGGCTGAGTCTTTTACTGCCTATGGCGGAAATCTTAATGTGATTAAAAACATTCTTGACAAATATTGGTACTTGTAGGCCTATCAACAAGGATTGTGGTTTATACATCACACGAACTTAGTCAGGGCCAATACACTATCAAATAGCAGGGCTCCAGAGTGCGACCAATTTGGTCGCATATGCGACCTAATTTTTCAAAAGTGCGACTAAAAAAAATCGGAGGTGTGACCAGCTATTCGAGAGAGGAAAAGGTTTCATCATTGAAACTCTACCTTTGGTTCAATAACAGACACATATTTGGCCAATATCGTGGTTTAAACAAATCACAGATAGTGAAGGGCGGGACCTCCCCTCTGATTGGCCGTGGCCCAGTGCCTGTGTGTAAATTTGAAAATGCGTGTGCTGCAGAGAGAGAGAGAGAGGTCAGAGACCCGTCAGATAAACAGAGTGGATGTAGTTGCATTACAGTGTGGTCACATAGGCCGAGATAAATGTACCCTCTCCCAACTGCCTTTCGGCGGCTGGCAGCAGCAAACCGATCAGACGAGCCCGAGATGATTATCAAGTTTATCGTTGCCTACGATAGGCCTAGTGAAACTTCCCTTCACCAAGTTCAGTCCGAAATAATTATTCACCAGAAAAATAGTTTGAACGTAAACCCGACGTACAGGAATGCCACTTGCGCCAAATTTATAGAGTCATTGCAGATAAAAAGACGTCTTAAAATTGCGAACAATGCATACAAGGCCTTTGCGAACGACAGAGATACAGATATCGCCGAAAAGGAGTGCGTCATTGACCGCAGGTACATGCAGGGAGTAACCCGGTTTTCAACAGCAATATTCGTTTTGCGCGCGAGTTGTGTAAACTCATTCTGATGGCATCAATCAATTTAATCCGGTATTTGGCGCAAACCGAATATCGCTGCTACATTTAAAGCCCGAATATTCCCTGCATGTATAACTGGTCATTGTGTACGGTGAATTGAATGGACACATTTAGATCGAGCATGGCAAGTCATTGCAATAGCCTATAATAATAGGCCTACCATTTCGTTACTGCATTAACCATAGTGATGTTCTTTGTTGAAAATTTAAAAATACTAAAATTAAAAAGTAAATTGCATTATGGGACTGTCAAATGATTATTGCAATCATTGCAAAATCACATAAAAATCCCCCAGGCTACTTGGAACATCTCTTTAAATTGTGCTCAAATACATTTCTATAGAAGATGCTAGCATGGCGAGCTGGTTTAGCCAAGGCCTAAAGATCATGAAGGATAGTATGTAAGACACTGAGCCATGAGATGTGCAGTTTGAAGCCCTTAAAAGACGTGCACTGTTAATTTACTCACTGTTATTTTTATTTAATTCATCTTGAGATGATTTAAATTTCAGCTCAGTGAAGCACTTAAAGCACCAACACTTCATTAAGTTACTTTTCTTGTAGAATTGTAAATCATAAGTCATAGGACAACCTATAAAGGACAGTAATTAAGGAAAAAAAGTGAACCTGCTGCGATGTTAAATGCGATGTGGTTGAAAATTTGGGTGCACCTAACTTTTGTGCTGGTGCACCTAAGAAAAAAAGTTAGGCGCACCAGTGCAACCAGTGCAAAAAGTTAGTCTGGAGCCCTGAAATACACCACTGTAAATGTTCGTTTAAACACTCAAACTTTTCAGGTAGCCAACAGGCTAACCTTTAGCATTTCCGACATTGCATGTCATTACATAATGCAGCTAACATTAGCCTACATACTGCAACACCTGTGTTGCAGCATGTAGGCTAATGTTAGCTGCATTATATGAAATGTATGAAATATATTATGTTTTAGTGAGTGTCCAAAGGGGTGAAAGCCACTTCAAATCGGGTCACATTATTGACTGTTGTGTGTCCGAGAGTCAGCTTGTGGGTTTTAAAAGGGCCAGCATGAAGGACAAGACCTACAAAGTTGTGGTGAGTTTAGCAGGGAGGTTGGTAACGTTAATGCTGCTAGTTAGCATTAGCTAGGCTACTGTAGCCTTCACACTGTATGATTCATATTAGGGCTGTCAAAATAACTGATTAATTTCAATTAATTAATTTGAGAAAAAAGAACTGATTAAAAAAATTAGTGCAGATCGATTCCGTATGACCTTTGACCCCGAGCCGTTCTAGTCAGTAAAAATTAGACTGTAAAATGAAGGAGAGAAGAAAACATGCTGCCTGGATCATTGATTGGAACATTTACTTTAAAAAATGACCTGATGGTGTTTTTTTTAATTTTTTTTTTATACTTTATTGCAATTATTTATCTACATCCATGTAAGGTACCCACTTCACTTATTTCACATGTTACATTGCAATTTTTGTTTTTTGTTATTTTATACATATAAAAAAAGAAATAAGAAAAGGCATGACTAACAAAAACAACAACAAAAAAAAAAAATAAACAAAAAAATACTCATATACTCACATACAAAACAAAACATGACACACAGAAAAAAGGGGGGGGGGAAGGGAAAGAATGGGAGTGGTATTTGAGCCTACATAATACTATTTTATTCTATGTGCAATTGTACTTGTTTTTAGAGATTTATAGGCGCGTTTTTGGCCATTTATAGGTGGGTGTTTAAGCCTACATGTGTCTTTGGTCCTGTGTGGAATTATCTGTGTTGTTGACCGATGTGTGCATATCATTTCTATTATTGAAATAAGTAATTATTTTATGTAATATTTTTTCTGGGTATAACTTATTCCATTTACTAAGTTGGTTCCTAATTCTAAATGTAAGTCTTTCCATATCCAAGATGTTTTCTATTGTGCTATGCCACTTACACAAATCTGAGGCTTTTTCTTGTTTCCATCCCCTTGTTAGTTGTTTTATTGCAGCTATACGTACTATATTAAAAAATTTTTGATATTTAGGTTCTATTTTCTTGGACAGGCTTATACCTAAAAGGTTTTCTAATGTTAAGTTCTGTCGCAACTCAAAAATATGTGTTATCGCTTTATCAAATTCCTTCCAGAATGTTTTTAGTACTGGGCATAAGAAAAAAATATGGCTATAATTTGCGTTTTGCTCTCCACAGCTTCTCCAACAACTAGTCCCTAACGGCTGAGATTTCCCGCATTTGTCAGGTGTAATAAAAAATCTCTGTTGTAATTTCCACGCAAATTCATTCCAATATTTTGATTGTGTTATTGCAGTATTTCCTTTTAGTGACTCTGTCCAGTTTTCCATTGTGATATCAATTTTCAACTCTTTTTCCCATTTTTCTTTAACTTCAACCTTTACCAAGGTGAGTTTTTGGAGTATTTTGTATATTCTTGAAAGATTCCCCTTACCTGTATTCCTATTCTTAATTAAATATTGTACTAAATCATTTTCTGTTTGCTCCGCTAAGTTTTCCTTAACATAACTTCTGACCTGTAGATACTTGAAGAAGTGTTTTTTATCCAAGTCGTATGTTGAAGCTATATTTTCATATGTATCCACCGTGTGTTTGTTCAAAACTTGTGAGAAAGATATTAATCCTTTATTAGCCCAACCGTTCAAGATTTGATCCATTCTATTTGGTAGGAAGTCTGGGTCATGCGCCATCTCCCTGAGATATACATAATCAGTCTTTATTTTTAGTTTTTTACAAATTCGTTTCCAAGTTCTTATTGTGTTCAAAATGCTAAACTTTTGTCCTGTGTGAAGATTTTGAGTCTTTTTCCCTAGGAAAGGTAAAGTCCCTAATGATACAGTCGCCAATTCTCTTTCTATTCTAACCCACTTAGTTTCTACTTCCTTGTTCATCCATATCATTATTATTTGAATTTGTGTTGCATAAAAGTAGTTTTGTAAATTTGGCACACCTAACCCCCCTTCTTCCCTTTGTTGAGTTAAAGAATTTAATTTAATTCTATGTCTTCTATTATTCCAAATGAAATTAGAAATCAATTTGTTCCATACCTTAAACTGGGATTCTAAGAGTGCCAATGGTAATGCCTGATGGTGTTGATAAAAAATAAAGTGTTGAAAATAAAGTCCTCTGCAATGTCTGCAGCAAGGAATTTGCATATCACCGGAGTTCATTAACTCTATAGTCGCACATCAATGCAAAGAAACAAGTGTTGACATTGAGGGGAGTGTTAATTTATTTTCATTATGTCCCCTAGGTTATAAAAAATTCTTCCCAAAGCACTTTTGAATTTATTTCCTCAGCATATTAGGTCATATCATAGATTATTATGGCAATTATTTGAACAGTGAAAATAATAATAAAAGAGTTTTTGAACTTTAATGTCACTAATGCTGATTATTCAATGATTCATTTGAATTTAAATATTTAAAATACTTTCACAGCAAAAATTATATATGCGATTAATTTAGATTAATTAATCACAGAGTATGTAATTAATTAGATTAATTTTTAATCGATTGACAGCCCTAATTCATATCAATTAACATTAACCTAGGAATACTTCTTGTGCATTTAATGAACATTTTGTGTAATAATTCACGGCAAGTTAATAAACTGATTATGATGGTCCCAAGAGCAAACCATGCACCGGTCCATGCATCAGCCCGACTGAGCGGTAATGACAGTCAGGTACGAAGCACTGCACCATGTTGCTAACGTTAACGTTAACCGCTTTCACACGCACACGATATAAAATACACGATGATAAATATAAAATTCAATACCAAAACATTATTATTTACACGATTACTCCTGAAATAACTGCTATTAACTGCACATTCATTATATAAAAATCACTGTTTGGAGGAAAGGGTTTGCGTGCTGTCGCCGGTTGGAAATTGTTCAAATGGCATTTCGCGCCAGTTCGTGCTGCTTATATATTATTCAGTGAGGCGCAGTGGTTTATGGGATGAGTAGTTTCTTCGCTCGGAAATGAAAATATGTACACAGTCTTGTACCTTTGACTTTTTTTGGATTTTCTCTTCGTTTTTTCACTCGAAATGATATGTTGTATGCTTATGAGTTACGCCGTAGCTGGTTAGCCTAAGACATGCTCTAAAACTCTTTAGATACGGATTTTTTCAAAAAGTCAATGGGACAAATGAATGGGAAACTTACTTCCGGCACCTAACCGCTTTTCGGCTGATGCTCTTTTACCTTTTTGTTAAAAGTCACATTTAAAGCTTTTTGTAAGTATTCCTTAGTGTTTCTGTACTGTATGTATTGTATGGTTAGGGTTTTTAGGGTTATGGTTCAGTCCACATCAACGGGACAGACCAACCTAACCAACCTAGACTATGCCTAGGTTGGTTAAGAGTATCTTGGATATTGGATATTTCAGTGTGGTAACATGGTGGCAGCATGGAGGGGAGTGTCTCCAGGACGCTGGTTTCACTGTTAAGCCTTCATGAGGTGTCGTGGG
The DNA here is from genome assembly GCF_046254945.1 of Alosa pseudoharengus. Taxonomy (NCBI): domain Eukaryota; kingdom Metazoa; phylum Chordata; class Actinopteri; order Clupeiformes; family Clupeidae; genus Alosa; species Alosa pseudoharengus. The sequence goes on from NW_027468881.1 coordinate 24,756,137, forward strand.
CCTAACTAAACGAAACATCGGTGAATGAGGGTGCCCACTTGATAACCCCAATGACATGCTGCATACTGTATACTGCTGTTAGATGGGCCATTTGTCTTGTGTTTGTGACCATTGGTTAGCAGATTTGTGGTTAGCGTGCTTTTTTAAGTTAAAGGCACACTATGCAGGATTTTTAGCTTAATGTGCACATGTTTTAGCTTAATTTACCTTCATTTAACAGCTTCAGAGACATTGGAATGGTTATATGACTTTTTTCGGGTTGAATGGTGGCCGTCTCGCTTCCACCTAGCGCCTGTGAGCGGGAAAAACCACCCTTGCAACAGTGGGCCCGCGGGCCGACGGCCTCAGTGTCAGGAAGTATAACGAGTGTAACGAACTGCTTTACTGCATTCAAATACATATACACGCCAGGCACCGGCTAGAAAAAGGTAGCGATGGAGTTTCTCAGACATTTGTCATGACAGAGCCAGCAAAAAAGAAGCAAAAACTGAGAAAACAGTAAGGAAATTGCCAATACTGCATAGTTTACCTTTAATTTGTAATGTAAGGTAACACCTTCCAATGTTGTCAAGTGTCACTGTGTCAAGTTCTGGCATGCTGGAGCGGGGCCTTGCCCAGTGGAAACGTCAAATAAAGGCAGTGCCTACCAATCAATTAAAGATTACCTTCATCGGGGAGGCAGGTGTGGATACAGGGTTAGGTGCCTTGCTCAAGGGCACTTCAGCCATGCCTACTGGTCGGGCTTCGAACCGGCAACCCTCCGTTTACAAGTCCGAAGCGCTAACCAGTAGGCCACGGCTGCCCCTAGTGCACTCATCCCAGGTTAAAGGTCTTAAAGGTCTAAACTGATTTCCCAGATTCACTTTATTTACTGGATATGGAATTCTGGAGTTGGTCAAGAAAGTCTCTCCAATATAGAATTGGTCTCCTTTAAGAACATCATCAGTGGTTCATTCCATCTCACTGTGTGTGTATGTGTCTGTCTGTTTAAGGTTGATTTGGCTACAGAATCTACTATGCATGACCATTGAGAAGAGAGAAGAAATTGTTCGGGATGTTCGGTAAACAGCAGTCTGTTGCTGTTGAAGTGGTTATTTTTTTGTTGTTTTTTTGTTTTTGTTTGAATTTATTATTCTTTTTTTGTATACTTCTAACTTAACACTATAATTTTCCTTTATTTCAGTGCAATTGTTCTCCACAACATACTTAGGCTGATGCCTCTTCTCTCACAGCTCCGGGAAGGTCTTAAACTGTATGGGCTCGTGGATCTCACGTATCCGACCCTATGCCAGCCAGTCTTTGTTCCTGGTCTGGAGTTGAAGGTGGGTTAATGTAGATGTGCAAGTTTCATCCAACCATCCCAATCAGAAGAAAAAACTAGATGTACCGCATAGTGGTACAAAATATGACCGCCGCTCAGTCCTGTACATCCGTTCCGCGAACATAAATCACACTAATCAATTTGTATCTTCTACTCCACCCTCTTGAAACTTTTGTGTACGCTTGTTTGGCTTGCCTGTGTGTGTGGGCCGCACAGCAAGTAGCCTACTGGCGCTGCGAAGGTGAATAGATTTGTAGCACTAGCCAAAACATTTGTAGCATTGTTATAAAACCTTTAAAATCTCTAAACAATCACAAGTAGGGCAGTTCATCACAGTTCATCCATTGCAACTGGACTGATGAAAGGTCATGTACACCTGTAGGCTACATTGTATTTGGGGAAAGCAGAAGGTATCAGTTTTACATTTATTTATTTATTTATTTATTAACAAACAAAACAATCCCTGTCATTTTCATGCAGTTTTCATATGCACGATTTTAGTCATCTTTAGTTCATATGATATTCAACTTTATTGTCAATGCACAAATTAAATACCAATAGTCTAAAACGAAATACGGTTTTACATCTAACCAGTGGTACAAATAACTGACATGTCCAAAAGGGCCTTCATGAAATGCATCGCTAGACTGACACATTTTAACGGGCCAAGTTGAGAGCTGCGTCCGTTATTGTTTGTGGGATAAATACTGATTTCCACTTTGCAACTACTGAATCCATGGTCAGGGACCACCAGCAATGTCCTTACAGACCACAAGTGGGCGGCGGACCTGGTTGAAAACACCTGGCTTACAGTATCAAGCGGACTTAAAGCAACACCAAAGAACTTTCCCTCTGTCGCACGCACGCTATTTGTTTATCCAGCACCAGCTTTGCAAATAACAATGTCCACAGACAAGGTAAAAAAAGTGCGGTTATAGCCGATAGAGGGCTGCGAAGCGAATGCAGCCTTGCACCCTGTTACAAGTTGATGAACCACTGAAACGATTTTGGAAACATTATTTTAAGGTACAAAAAACTCTTTGGTGTTGCTTTAAGGTGCCACCTCTTGGCGAAAAGTTGTAATACATTTCACCCAGCTGCGTGAATAACAGAAAGCGTGAACGAAGTGGCCACTTCTAAATGGGACCCACTGTACAGTAGCTGAAGGTCTGTGGCTAAAGCAGCCATAATGAAAGTGTTATCATTGTTTGGATACTTCCCACACACACGTGCTTTCTAATCACATAGACTACAACTATCAAGCTGGAATCAATGCACATCGATTCACCTCTCACAGTCACACCCTAAACAAGCACTTAAAACAAACAAACAAGCGTCTCAGTCTCATGCATGTATAGCATAGGCAAAACTGTATCAGACGTAACGTTAGTAAATCATCGCACAGAATGATTTTTGTACAGCCCTGCCTTGAATACATCTCTCAAAGTGCACTCTAAAATATTTGGTTTAAATGGAGATGTAGCCTAGATCATCACTGGTGCATTAATAAATCTACATTGTGACGAGTTGACACAAATTATTCACTTTGACGAATTTATGTAGTCTAGTCAATTACGTTGTTTACCTTGAGCCATGCTCTTCCTTAACGTTACTTGAAACACCTTTGAAAATAGAGGATTGTTTGGGAATGAACGTTAGCTCAGATGCTTTTTGAGACTTTTTGTGGTCTTACTGTAATGCAACATTTTACAAAGCACTGACAGGGCCACCAAGGACTGAGCGTATCAACAGCAGAAAAACCTATATAGCAAGCAGAAACGTCCCAGCCTGTTTAGGATGCTTCATAGACGGGTTATCTTTCAGGTAGGCTAGGCCTATATTTTCTATTAGAAAACCATCACGTTAGCGAACGCGTTGTGACTAACTCACTTAGCTCCTGTAGGCTATATGGCCAGAAAAGAAGATGACAGTCGAAAGATACAATTAGTTATCTCCGGTAGCCTAAACTACAGTGTTGTCCTTGTAGAAAGCGTCTTTCCAACCCACTTTAGATTAACTTCCAACAAAATTACTTCTCACTGCAACGATGCGCCATCTAGTGCACAAACGACTACGTAACGCCAATACTAGAAATGCAGCCAAATGATGATGAATATTTGGTTTTCCTTTAATCCTACTGAATTTGTAATTATGTATCGGCCGTTCTAATTGCCGATACAGATAGTATGCGCGTGCCTGTGTGTGTGTGCGTGTGTATGTGTGTGCACCACCATCTACAGGCCAATGAGTGTACAGTTACTAAATGTACACATAACTTCATTTTTTTAGACCACCCCCCCCCCCCCCCATGGATGAAATTCTACAAAACTTGGCATACCCCCAGAGAATGTCAGGTTAATCATACACATGAAATTTGGGCTAGGTTGATGTGGGCCCTTGAGACCAACATACCATAAAAAATTCTTCATCCTCGGTGCCACGGTTCAGGTAGTTATTTAAGAAAAACTGCATTTTTTGGGTTTCGGGGGGCCCAGTGCGGGGGGGAGTGGCCCCCGGGGACCAAACAAATTTTTTTCGTAAAAGTCTAGGGGGGCTATAAACCCACCAAATTTCATGTGCCCCGGTATTTCGGTGTCCCGGGTATCGTTGACCAAAAATTAAAGAAGTGGATAACGGGAAAAAATATATCACCGCTTCGCTAGCGGCGGTCATAATAATTGCAGAATATTTTGTCTAGAGTAGTTGTAGCCCACTTCAGGCGTATTTGTTTCGCAAAATGCGTGTAAAATCATTGGGAGGTATGTACAAACAGGCCGCAATGATGTAAAAGCGCAAAACTGACTGTCGCGGGAGCTGAAAATGGCTAATTGCGTTTTTCGTGTCATTCATGGGAGTTTCATGGGAGTAATTGCGTTTCATCTGCTGGTACAGGTAAATCCAGTGTTTCATTTACATGATTGTTTGCTTTATCTGTTTCTAAAAAGGTGAACATCCAGAGGTGGGTGACACAGTAAACTATCCAGGTCACCTGTCCCCCAGTACTGTACGTTTCTCCAGTGGCTCACAGGACAGGGCCACATTCAGAGAAACTTCAGTCTTTGTGCAGTTCAATCACAACTGTGACATCCAGTATGGTGTACATAGAGTTTGCTACCCAACAGTCGCCGCATGTAGTAATACAATCCGCCTGCCTGTTAAGCATATGCAAACTCCTACTGAGTTCAAACAAGTGATAACAGAGGCCTTTCATCTAGGGCAAGCATTTGATCAGGTTTAAGTGAAATGCTGTTTGCTGTTTCAAATATGCAGTGCGAATTAGACTCCTGAATATTTTTCTTTCATGGTTCAAGTACAATGCATATACATTCAGGCTCAAGTAGTAATACGCTGGGTTAAGATATTTGTGCAGTCTTTTTGTTGTTAAACCCAGTTTGTATCTGTTCACCCTATTCTCTGTTCGTGGGTGTATTTAATGACCCAGGGTGCATGATTAATTGATTGATTTTGACAATTTAAAAAATACAACATTTTGGAAGCAAAATACAAAATCTTGTGGCCTTTTGTTAATATTTATTTAGTTACAATTAGTTTACTGTGAATGGACTATAAGGTGCCTGGATACATGTGGCCCTAGACACAGCTGTCAATGATGGCGAAGTAGGTACATAGCATGTGCGAGTGTGGTCAAATAAATGTCTCTGGGCAATTCCATGCAAAGGTCATCCTTACCATGGAAAAAAAAGTTGTGCATATGTAACCCACCTTAAAGTTTTGTTACTAAGACCATAACTTTAAATATATAAATAGGAATAAATAGAATAAATATGAATAAATAGCAAGAAGCTGTTTACATGATTATATGTATTTCTTTTTTTGGTCTGCTTGAAAGTGCGATTCTAAAAGACTTTTATTGTGGTATAGTCTCCTAGGTCAGCGGTCCCCAACCAGGTAGGGTGACCAGATGAGATTGGCTGAAATTCGGGACGCTTTTTTTTTCGCGCGGGGGGGTGGGGGGTTGTAGGCCTACATAGACTATTATAAAAGATAATGAATTTTCAAACCAGTGCCAAAACACATTTTTATTCAAACATCAAGTCTGCCTCAAAATACAAAAGAGAAATCATGAACTCAAAATGTCATTGTGGGGAAAAAAAAACAATGCGTATCAGTGCAAATCAGACCTTTCAGAATAAGGATAATAGCCCAACGTGTTGGTCTTTACTCTCGCGGTGTTGGCACAGTGTAGCTTGCTGCTAGCATGTAGTCTAACATCTGCCTCCCCTCTGTGAGAAACACCAAACTCTCTTCTACACTTTGCAGAATGCTTTCATCCAGGGGCGTCACTAGACCTTATTCACTGGGGCACGTGCCTTAGTAAAAGTCTCCAGTGCCCCAGTAAAATTCTAGCGCTGCTCTCGCTGGAAACGGCATTCATGAGCGCATCTCCATGCCTGCTTTAGTCATGACTCGAGCCTGTCACTTACCAGCCAATAAAAAAAAAAAAAAGGAAAAAAGAAAGGGGCCATAATAGCCAATCAGGAAATAGCACCTCTGTAGCTGGGTAAGATTGAAAGCAACAACCAATGAAAATCGTTCACATGATTCTTTCGAGTGTTTCGTTGTACACACACATACACAGTGGAAACTGCTGCAAATTCACAACTTGTTTGACAGAAAAAATGAAAAGTTGATCGCTGTTAGAGAATGTTGCCCACATAATTAGCATCTGTTTTTCAATGCTTAGCGTCATTGTAGCCTAAATTTAGCAACAGTTTACCAGCTTGTGCTCTCTCCCTCACACACACACCATGCGTAGACTGCATGCACACATGCGGACAATTAATAATGATACGTATACTGTAGAGAAAGTCCTGTAAAAGTAGCCTATACTGTTTGTGAAGCTGTCCTACTGTAAAACTAAACATAGCCTTCTGATAAACTATTTAGAGATGGACATAATAAAATTCTTCCTGAACAGAGGCAGAGGTAGAGGAACAGTGAGGAGATGAGGAGGACGAGGGAGGTATGATAATTGCCCACATTAACGGTAACATTAACATTTATGCTGGTAATAGCCAGTGCTGTGATTTTGATCAATGGTTTAATGGCAAACTTAAATAAGTTTGCTGCATTTGCAAATGTAGCCTATAATAATCTACACAGATATTTGCAAATGATCACCAAAAGTCAGTATGAAGGCTTTAGTAGGCTATTTAAGCTACAAAGAACTGTTGCCAGGATGACTATAGGACCCTTGCCTGGGAGGGAAGTTTATCTCAATTTTGACTAAAAAAGTCAGGAAAGCCTATTAAATTCATGCAGTGAGTATAGGCCTACTTATGCCTATGTGTTTGGATGTTGCTGGATAGTGGCTGCTACAACAATTGAGGGAGAGAGTGCTGGAGGAGGAGGAGGAGGCGGAGGAGGAGAAGAAGGTCGAAGAGAAGGAGAAGAGAGGGGAGAAAGAGCACAGGCAGGGTACCTGTAGGCTAGCCATTTATTTCATATTGCGCGCACATTTTTTTTTTGTATTGGGAGTTGGGGGCCTGTGCCCCAGCAAAGCTCTAGGTCTAGAATCGCCCCTGCTTTCATCTCGTCGCTTAAAGGAATTATCCGGAGTAAAATGCACTTTAGATCAATTTACGGATGATTGGGAGTACATACGTTGACATCAAAATCATGTCATTCGGATGTGTTTTGAGAAAGTTCGATTTTACCGTTTTTAGTCAAAACTTGTTAGCCTGGAAGTGACCAGGGAAGGTCATTTCGCCGCTACAAAACGCTATTTTTATACCTCTTCTACAGTTCCAAACAACATGTGTTGGGGTTCCGGTACATCAGCCATGTCAAGGAATGAATGAAAATTAGCTAAAATCAGTGCATATTCGCGCCTATATAGAACGTCAAAAAAGAAACAAAGTAGCCGGGGCTGCATCCAGACACTTAGCTGCCGTCGGGGGCTGCATGCAGTCGACTCAACCTCTCTACGGACAGTTTTTAATGTTTATCAGAAAATAACTACTCAGTATTCTGATTGAGTATAATTTTCGGGACAATTAAGGCCGGATTCGGGATAAAGGCTTAGATTTCGGGACTGTCCCGAATTGCTCAGGACGTCTGGTCACCCTAGCCGCGGGACATTCCTAACCGGGCCGTAGCCTACGACAAGAGTTTAAAAAAAAATGCATGCAAACTAAATAAACTCAATTTAATTCGCAATAATGTCACATTCGCAATAATTTTGCCTGAGGAAGACCCAGTCGGGTCGAAACGTTGCAACACATTAAATATATGGGAGTTTTAGCAGAGTGCGGGCATTTCATTTCTTTGCAACATTCGCAATAATACCCACTGACGATGGTGAGCCAGATACCTCAAAGAAAAAGAAGGGGTCATTCAATACGAAATATGACGAGTCATATTTAAAATATGCCCAGACAGCATTTACATCTGTGCCAGATCCGTTTTTGAAACAGTAGATACGCGCAGCAGTCGCACTCACTATGCAGATCTGCACCAACTTTGCGCCAGACTTGTATTTAGCTTCTGACTGTGACAGTCCATCCAGCGGGTGCGGCGCAGACCTGACGCGCCACAACTAACGGAACACTTTCCCCCCACATAAACCTGAAACTCTACGTTATCTGATTATGCAGTGGAAGACTGCAGGCTGCACCGTCTTTGTGATTAGAAGTAAGTGCATTATACAAGTATCATTTTAAAAGTAAACTGGTGTTGATGTCATCTTAGTCTGTTAAATATTTAGGCCTGTATTAAACATGAAAGTTTACAAACTTAGTTTAGCCTACTCTGAAATTCTGACAACCTGAAACGTGCCAGACAAGCTGGGTAGTAGCTACGGTTAGCTGGTAGTCTAGGTTCTTTTAAACATGCATCCACAACTAATGTGAACATATGCTTTAAGGCTGAATTGGTGAGCTTTGCTTATCATTCACCAAAATCGCTGAATATCGTGTCCATAGTAGCTTCAAATTCGTAGCCATGTTAGCGCTACCCACTTTGTCTGTAGCTAGCCTTGCTGCTAGTAGCACTGCAGATATTGCATAGGGCCAGCGTTTTTTAAGCCATTTTAAAATGCGATTGCCTACCGGATGCAATGCGTTGGCATACTATACTGTTATAAAATAAATAATCTTTGGATGTTGAATGTAATATTTTCTCTTTGTTTCTTTGCTTTGTGGGCTTTTTGTACGTCTCACAGGAGCAGTGAGGAAGAATCGCAGGTTGATGCCTAACATTAACGTTAGTCCATTGGGCTAGTTTTTGCCCTGGTCCTCTGACATCCATCCGTGAACGGCGCTGCAATTCACCGTCTGCTCGGACAGCTACTAGCCTACTCTGCGAGAGATCTGCCACTGCCGCGACCATGCTAGCAGCCTGCCCTGCACTTTGGATTGAGTAGCCTAACTAACGTCGAAGAACTCTCGCGAAACAACAAACTGTCGCTGTCAAAGTCCACCGAGCTGCTGATCTGCAGGATCGCCAAACTGTTATGTGCTTTCAGTGCTCCCCAGACTTCCAGTAATCTTACATCCTCCGTCACAGCTGAGCGCCGTCGTCATCATCATTGGACATCAGCCGGTTAGATGCAACGGACTATGTTAACATGACATTTTCTTCAGTGCGTTTGGCGGAGTTGTTTATCAACATACGCCAATGAAAATGGTAGCAAAAATTCAAAAAGACGCATTACGCTTACATTTCACATATTGGTTTGTGTTACGTTGTAGGCCTAAGGTTAGGCTAGCGGACACACTGTTCTCTTTTGCCTTTTAAAATAAAAAAACTATTTTGAAAATTGTGTGGGTCTTAATTGTCTGATAGCTTAAATATGAATCACAGGCCAGGGCCAGATAAGCCCCAGATGTAGAATATGAGTCTGGGCCAGATCTGTACCAAATGCCATGGCAATAAAACTGTACTGGACCAGTTCTGGCCCAGATCTGTCTCTGATCCGTAATTCCAACCTGTTCCGGTATTGCCCCATTGGAAGAAATGACCCCGGGGCAGGTCCATTTAGTGGATCTGCGCCAAATGCTAATGAAGATCTGGACCAAATCTGGCCAAAATATATATTGCTGTCTGGGTGGTTTCGCAGAGACCGGTGACTCGCATGCACCAAGTCCTTTATGTGTGGTATTTGGCGATAAGTTGTCAAACGAAGCAATGAAACCATCAAAGCTAATTCGACATCTAGAGTCCAAGCATCCTACACTTAAAGACAAACCCCTTGAGTTCTTTGAGCGTAAGAAACGTGAGCAAGAAGGACAAAAAACTAGTGTGTAAAGCAACCACATCGGTGAACGTGGCTGCGCTAAAAGCCTCATAGTGGCTAGTCGGATGGCTAAATCTAAGAAGCCCTTTACTATTGGGGATAAGTTAATTCTGCCTGCTGGTAAAGGCATGTGCAATGAACTCCTTGGGGAGGCTGCAGCTAAAAAAATAGCTCAGGTACCGCTTTCTGCAAGCACTGTCCATAGGCGAATTGATGATATGTCAGAGGATATTGAGGTACAGTTGTTAGAGAGGGTGAATGGGTCACCGTGGTACGCTATCCAAGTTGGTTGGTTGCTGGTCACTGGCCAGAGTGTTTGAGTTGCGAGAGCCGCTGCAGAGATTTCTTACAGAAAAAAAGTCACCGTTAGCTGCATATTTTAGTGATGAGGGCGGGGTGTCAAAACTCGCTTACCTGTGTGACATATTCGGGTTGCTTAATGACCTCAACCTGTCACTGCAGGGGAGAAAAACTGGCAGATAAAGTCGCTGCATTTAAAGCCAAGCTTGATTTGTGGGTACGACGAGTGGATCGGGGTGTATTTGATATGTTCCAAACAGTAGTGGGGGTTTTGGGAGAGACTGAGGCAGGGCCCTTTCTCTCGCAGCTGGTGCGCGATCTTGTTTGCGCTTTCAAATGAGTTTAAGCGTTACTTCCCACCCAGATAGCAAGCATACGTTGGCACAACGTTGGCACAACGGCATATCATCCGTTGGCATGACGGTGTTTACTGACGTTGTGCCAACTTCATTTTGTCCGGTGGGGTAACGTTGTTTTGACGTTGGCACGGAGAAAATCGTCGTGCGTCACAATAGGCCTACAAAAATCCGTTTATTGCAAAACGTTGGCTTATAACCAATTGCCAACATTTTGTTTTTATTTTCCATTGCTAGTCCATACCGTGAAAATGAATGAACATTATACTTTTATTATCATGAGCAATGACTTGTTCTCCAGTAGCCTACAAGCCTATATGGAAATGATTGCTTCCGCAATTGCGCATCATGCCTAACAGCTGTTCTAAAACCAGTGGCCTCTCGGGGCTTGTTGCTTAATTCAAGACAGGCAGGCAATATGTTATAAATGTTAATATTATTTATAATATTTATTGACAATAACAAAAATAACAAAGAAATAAATTAATAAAAAATGTTTAAAAAAAACACCAACAAGGAATTGGGGGGTGGGCTGCTCCGGTTCCTCCAGATCATGGAACTATTCTGGAAAAACAAAAGAGTTTGCTCATCGATCCATTTATCAAAACAATGCAAAGTATGTGGGGTTTGCCATATGTGCTACTTACTCGGAGTCAGAATCGCTGGAATCCGAATCACTGAATTCCAATTGACGCAGACGCTGGCGCTGAGTAGCTGTGGAGAAAAGGAGACAACCATCAGTGACAGATTGCCCATTTAGGAGGTTATCACTGAAACTAGGCCTAGGAGGTAAGAATGTTTTTTTTTAATTATTTTTTAAAAAATGTTTACTGTCCCCATCTATTATATGAAAATGCGCTTAACGTTGTAACGATCTGAATTGCGTTGTATTGAGGCATGCTAGGCTATATTTTTAGTTGAAAATGCATCTCCATTTGCAAATAGCATTTTCATATTGCAATCAATCGTGAAATGCACAGCATGCACAGGCCTACTAAAGCCACGCGACAAAATGTTACCTGAGAATGAATGCACGTGATGTTTGCATGAACCACGCGACATTAGGTCAGTTTGGCCTAGGATTAGCCATAGCTAGGGCACTGGACACTTGGTGACTGTTTGACATGTGATAAGGTAAGATTTTTAATTATTGTCTTAAAATAAGGTTAGAAGACTAAGCTAAACTTGGTTACTTTTGTGTGAAGAAATGAAGAGTTTGGTTCCAAAACGCTATCTCCTTTTTTTAAAACATTCAGGTTATTTAATGTGTATTGTGTTGTTTTGATTGAGTAAAGATATATAAAATAACAACACCCAGTTACAGTTCAACTGAAATTATTTGGAAAACAAAATGTAAAAAAAAATATTTATGAAAATTCATTAAAATGGTGGCGTTTTGAAACTCTTCAAATGTAGCACATAGCTCGACATATTTTGTAGCCTATGCTACTTTGGAATAATTAAAATACATAGATATTTATGTTTTTGGTATAATACAGAAATATAAGCAACTGTTGTTGAAAGTCCCGAGTACCGCCATGTATAGGCTAATAGAAAATCGGAGAGATTTCTATTTTGGGTAGGACTTTTTGCCTCAGTATTTTCTGTCAGTCTAAAGCACAACTGATATTGCCATCTATGTACTGTAGGTAGCCTGCTTTGTTTAAAGATCGTTGTCTTTCAAAGAAATGTAGCTGGGCTTTGGATGATATAAAATCACGGTGTCTCTGCAACAAATGCGCATTAAGATTAAACGAGGTTGCATTTTTTGGTAATTGGTGGAGTAGCCTAGGCTAGGAACACGAAAATCAGTGGGGCTGTTAAAGCGTAACTGGCCAGAATGCATCCTAGGGTGTTTTTGTGAATGTACCCTAGTCAAACTTTAGTTTAAAAGCATAATTATAGCCTACGTCCGAAGCGCCACTTTTAGCTTGTCGTCGTTTTCGGGTCAAATGGCTTTTTTAATGGAAATCGTAGGGGCACTACTATTTTGATACATGATGGCATCAAAATAGCTATTTTTAAAACACCAAGAAGGCTCGACACAACATGAAACTTTGATCGAAGTCATCTGTGTCTCTACACATGAACTTGAGCATTGTTTGTGTACACAGAGTTTACTAAAAGAAAGGTTTTTAAAAACTTAGTTTTTCTGCTCGCCGCCATCATGCCAGCCAAGGAGGGAGTTGTCCAAAACCTTTCTTTTTAGTAAACTGTGTACACGAACAATGTTCTCAATGCTCGAGTTCATGTGTAGAGACACTGATGATTCTAAATAGCTATTTTGACGCCATCATATATCGAAATAGTAGTGCCCATGAATAATACTTATCATAAATGCTCAAACATTGCTTCCTAGATAATGTGAATTCCAAGCTACAAAACTGAAGTAATTCTAAGGACTGACAATTATATGAATGTGATAAAGACAGGATTTGAACAGAAATATTTTACAGGCTTTTGGTTTTGGGACCCATTCTTGATTAAGACAATGTTTTAACAAAATATGAGATGGTGCAGCAAGAACCTTAGATGATTTAACCTGGAATGACCCATTGCATATACTTAAATGTCTGCCACTATGTCTTTGGATTTCCCTCTTCTTATTCAGGTCTGTAACATACCGATTACAGGGCTCTGCGGTTCTTCAGCTCTCCTCTTCCTTCCTCCACTGCGGTCACTGCTATACTTAAGCCAGTTCTTAATGTGGCTGTCGCACTCGCTGGCAGTGATATTTTGCGCTGCCGCAGCACCTGAACAGGTAACAGTTCTTGATCATTGAAAATACAATGCACTATTTCCAGGAGAATCAAAAAGTGTCTATTAAGCACACTGTATTTAATTTTTCTTTTACAATGACAGCAATGCAGTGGCATTCAGACACCTCTTATAGCTGCAGTGATTTTTAAAGCTGCAAAAGCCTTCTTTTGGCCTCCTCGGCCAAGCCAATTGTATTGGGTTGCCAGTGTGTCTGTGATGAGGTGACGCATTATTCTCCTGACCGCGTCCCCAGCATTCATCCCACCAAGTGCTGTAAGGTGTGTTGTCTACAGATAAGAACAGAAATGTACAGATGTATATAGATTTTATACAGTTAAGAACAAAATTATTCATACCCCTGGCAAATATTAATTTAATGTTGATTTTCTCTCGACCAATATGTTTGTTCTGACTGAAAATGAAACTGCCACATGTCAAAAGGTTGCTTGACAATGTGGTAGAAACATGGAAATAGAAGCATTTTCATCTTTTTTTTTACATATGTATGAATTTTGTGTCCAAAATTATTCATACCTTTTTTTTTTTTTTTTTTTTTTTTTAAATATTTTTTTGGGCTTTTTTATGCCTTTAATTGGATAGGACAGTGGAGATTGACAGGAAGTGAGTGGGAGAGAGAGTCAGGGTGGGATCCGGAAAGGACCACGGGGCGGGAATCGAACCCGGGTCGCCGGCGTACGGTGCAGGTGCCCCAGCCAGTTGCGCCACGGCTGGGGCCTTCATACCTTTTTTTAGATAATGACTGGAAAGCCTTGTTTGGCTGTATGTTTTGGATCATTGTGTGGTTTAATGGCCCGATGCCGCCTATTGGGACGGGTTTCTCGGCAGACTGCCTGATTTTTTTTCCTCCAAAAATCTTACTGTAGCCCCTTGTTTTAGTGTTACCATTTACTTTGAGAAGGTCACCAGGTCCCATTGTCTGGAAAAAAACACCCCAAGCTAATACATTTCTATAATAGCTATTCTGCACTGTGGATATGGTGTTTTGATGGTTGACATTTGCAGCACATCCCAAAATGGACCACTTGGTCATCATGGATGCTGATCATGGATCACTCTTCTTAAAATGCACAACTCTGCTTAACCTTTTATAAGGACACACCTGAACAAAGAATATAGCTTTTGCTTGATTTTTAAATGGTTATGAACTAGGTTTCCAGACTAGATCTCCCTGAAATAAGATCTAGGTGGGCGGGGCTAGGCTAGCTGTCTAGAATCATTGTGAAGACATTGAGAGGCTTGGTATGTATTATGAGAACCATTTTGAGAGCTGTGATGACAAATAAACATGCTTCCAGTGATTATTTAAAAAGGGTATGAATAATTTTGGACATGCCATTTTTCATAAAAATGTTCAAAAAATATGAAAACTGATTCTACCACATTATCTTACAACATTTAGCCATGTAGAAGTGTCATTTTCAAACATATTGGTCAAGAGAAAATTAACATTAAATCAATATTTGCCAGGGGTATGAATACTTTTGTTCTTAACTGTATAGAATGTGTACTGTTGACAAAACATAATGCAGTTGGTTCCAAAGTATTCAACCAACGTGAAATTTTTCACCATGTTGTGGTCATCAATGTAGTCAAATACATACCATAGCTTTCTCCTGTGCTTTCTCTAATAACACATTCTCCACTCTCCTCAGATGTTCTTGTGTCTGAATTGGGAATGTGAATTCCTCTGGTAGAGAGGGCGCTGCTTGTGCTGGCTGCTTCTTAGCCAGGGCCTGGAGAAGGAGGGTGTTCTGGCGCACTTGCGCCTTTATCTCCTCCAAGGCCCTGAAAATTAGCTGGTCACGCTCTATAGGTAAGAAAGGTTTAATAGAAAAACAGAAACATTTCACATTGCTTTAGAAAGTGTTGTGACTTAAATGATTATGTTACACAAATGATATCATCAGTCATGTTGCAGACCAGCAAAATGTTTTGTACCGAATGTGTTTGTCACAGGCTGTGAGTAGGAGGTAGTGGGAGCACTCAAGACCGATGAAAACACCGGTGGTGGCTGGAGTACAGGCTGGAGTACAGGTAGCTGTTTGGAGGAGCCTGGTTTCGCAGGTGGTTTCACTGGTTGTTTCGCTGGTTGTTTTGCTGGTTGCTGGTTGGCGATGGAATGGCGTGGCTGAGGTAGAGCTTCAAACTGCTCCACCACTTTGGCAGAGGGCCTGCAGTATGACAACAGGACAACACCACAGGTATTAAAACATCAGTGAATCTTAGACTTTTGTTAATTTGTGTACTGTACGGTTCTTACATTCTAGGCCTTCTGAAACTTTCATCCTCAGAAGTGAGGGAGTCTTTCTTGGTGGCCCTCACCAGTTTCTTCCTGGCCGCTTCATAAGAATCTGTATTTGAGGGAAACATTTGTTAAACAAGGAACCATATTGCAGCATGTATAGAAATGAAATGAAGTTGCATTATGATGAATCATGTTATCTCTCTCTCTCTCTCTCTCTCTCTCTCTCTCTCTCTCTTTCTTTCTCTCTGTGTTTGTTTACAGGAGGGTCTCACCATATTTCTTCAGTACCCTGACAAAGAACTCCCCCCATGTCTCATCAGGATCCTCCTGATTCTGGACAGCCACCTTACCCCGTTGCATACTTTTGTATGGTGGCCAGAACGACACTTTTTGGTCGACACTCAGCCAGCTTGTGGGCACCACTTCAACCTCATTCTTTTCCGTAAATAGTACAATTGCGAACATGATCTGTAAACTGAAATGATGAACAGATGAACTTAGCTTTAACTAACTAACTTATTTATTTATTTATTTATTTATTTATTTATTACTAACTAACTAACTTATTTATTCATTTATTTATTTATTACTAACTAAATTATTTATTTATTTATTTATTTATTTATTTATTTATTTATTACTAACTAACTCATTTATTTATTTATTTATTTATTTATTATGTATGGTTCAGTCGGTATATTGCAAAGCCATGTTTGACAGGCATTGCAACCATTTTGGCATCAATGGTTTTCTCTGACAAAGCCACCACCTCTACAGACAGTCCTTGAACAAAAGCAATATTCAAATTGAGGGAGTCAACTGGGGATGTGAAAAACGACTGTCTGTTTAAAAATTTCCGTCCCAAAAACTGTGTGCAGCCATCAGCATTGAACATTTTTTCAATTCTGAATATGCTGTGCCCACTCAAAACTATGTTGTTAGGCGCATGGACTGATAAAAAGAATTTGGGACAGGTGTAGTGAGAGAGTAGACTGTGCAACACTGGACTGACATTGACTGACTGACTGACACTGCTGTTTAGTTTTTGTTCAGCGATGCGTTTTACAATTTGCTGCAAAGGTTGGTTTGGCTTTCTGATCTTTCTTTTCAGTTGATGCAGAAAGTTTTCGAAAGGAAAGGCAGAAATTCTCTGCAAGGGGCCAAATTTTCTGACATCGTCTGCCAGGTGGATTAAGCTATGGACATTGTACACAATGAAATCGCCATAAATCACAGAGAAGTTTTGGACAAAGACTCTGATCACCTTCTCGGCGTAATCACAGTATGTTTTTGACAGCTGTGGGCTGCATAGAATGGTTATGCCCACATGCAGAAGGAGGAAGTGATCGTACATAACATCAGGCAGTTCGTTTTTGAGAGCAATGGGACCCGTATACAAAAGAAATGTCTGAAATTCAGTTGCTTTCCAACGGTCCACCTCTGTTAGGGATCTCCCTCTTCTATTGAACTCTTTTGGCAAGCTTTTTCCAAGTTCCACTATTTTTTGTGATATTGATGTTATTGTTCGGTTGCCAATTCTTGTGGGTAGTGGGCCTCGCATCCACAACCAAATGAGCTTTCTCACTACTCCCAAACACACTAAGTGCATGTAATCGAGCACAAATTGGGAGACCATGCCAATGTTGATGTCAGTGAGGGGACTTTCACCATCCTTGTGGTGATCACTTTGTAATTTGGCCTTAAAGCTCTCGTCTGTACGTGGTGCCGCCATTGTCTCAGGGAAGTTTAATCTGTTATTGCACCAAACACCCTCCTGAACACACCTCTCGCAGCCGTAATACGAATTATGATATTTTATGTTTTTGAGGAATGCTCTTGCTGGTGCATCGCATACAAAGGCCGAAATGATTATTTTGTGATTTTGTTGGTACATAACACCACTTGAGGAGATGACTGACATCTCCTCCACAAAATCGGAGAGATACTCTGCCAAATTTGATGGTTTTTTAAACCCAGAGTATAATGCCACAACGAAGGGAATTTGGTCTGGGTCTTCTTCAATTAATGCCAATATTGGCCAGAATTGGTTATTGCTACTTTTAAAAAGTGGCATGCCATCAATATTGATTTGCAGGTGGAGTGTTTGAGCGATTGTTAGGGTGGGACTGTCCTGCATCCTCACCAATACACCTTTAGCTAATCCAAAATAGTGCATGGAGCCCCCTGCTTTTTCTTCCACCTCTATGCTTTTAGGAGTTGACAAAAGTGTCCGACCATCTTTTGGGAGATCTGCATCGGGCAGGTGTTTGTTAAGGACAGCAAGAAGACTTGAAAGATGGCTGATTGGTGTGTTTGTTTCCACTGCCCACGCCTTTAAATCGTCACGTAATTTAATGTTGTCATATTCCTCATCAGGACTGTCAATGTCAATGTCAAAGTCCTCGTCTTGCATACAGTAATCGATATTTTGGATTTCCTCCAGACCACAGGTGGCGCTTATGTCCTCTAAACTAGAGCTAGTACTAACGTTACACCAGTCTCCTCCATCACAGCTGTCTAACGTTTCCGTCCCTGACATGTAGGAGTCGGAGCCATGGTCGGAGCAGTCGGAGTCGTGAGTAACGCTAACTTTTTCCACATTAAGTGATTGTAGCATAGAGACAATGGCCTCTGTATTTTTTTTTGTATGCCGTCTTAAAGACCTTTTTGATAGCAATTTGTTGCTCTCTGCCATTATTGTGACAGACAATAGCGTAAAGTTTACTAGATAACTGTTAGCATCAAGCAAGCTATAGCAGCTAGCGATATAGCTAACGTTAACGTAACCGTTTTCAGCTAACTTTAGCGAGCGAATCCGACTAACGCTAATTTACACAGTTATCGTTCTTGGTTTATGGTGTTGCGGTCTTGAAAGTGACCTTATAACCACTACTTTACCTGAATGTTGACCAAAACACCACAGTGTCTAATGTTAGACCAAAGTCTGTCGTTGGCGATCCCAGGTGAATTGAAAATCAGTTGATTTCAGTTAACTTTTATTCATACGCGCGCAGGTGTGTGTGTTACATCATAAGCACGAGAGCAACCTATATGTTCTATATTGTTGATGAACACAGTGGACCTTTTAACCTGTAATGTGTAGTGTAGCCTACAGTTTTTTTCTCCTACTCTCTCTGTGTGTGTGTGTGTGTGTGTGTGTGCTTTCAGACTCTGGAAAAATGTACTTATGAGGGCTTTATTTCCTTGAAGGTAACTATATTACACCCCCAGACACACACACATCAGTAGTCCTATGAGCTATGAGATGTCAGATTGTGTGTGTTGACACTGGAGGCACACTCACCTGTCTTATGTTCTTCAATGGAGGCTGAGGATGATGAAGACACTGTCTGTATGCTTGGAGTTGTGAGGGGAATTCTTGTAAACATGCACTACCAAAGTTTTAGCCTGATGAGCCAGACCTCACATCTTGATGTAGGACCATTCGCAGTGCTCAGTCCAAGGGGCGGGATAAACGGTTGTCTTTCAAATTCCCTCTGCACGCAATAGGATAGTGCTACAACCATGCATTTTCCCACCAGCGGAGCTAGTTGTTCAAACTTTTGCCAATTTAAACAAAGCTTAACTCGTGTCACGCTGTTCGCCAGCAGCAGCATCCATCTTCTTTGTTTTCAAGTAGCAGGGAATTCACGCAGAACAGTCGCAACTATGCCATCATTATGTTAAGTCCGCTTACTGATTCTATACACGATGTGATTGGCCTGACTGAAGTTGAATTTTTCCAACTCGCAAGCCAACGGAGAGTTGCTAGACTACCCTGGCAGCAAATTACATCACCTTGGCCGCTAGGGTGCGTCTAGATTTCTAGGCTACCAAAGTTTGGGATCACTTAGAAATTTCCATTCCACTCCATTATAGACAAAATACCAGCTGAGATCAATTACATTGTTTTTTTGTTTTTTTAATCAGTGCAACAGTTTTCAGGTTACACAGTATGCGCTTACATAATTGCAAAAGTGTTCTCTACTATTGTAGAAAGAAATGTCTTATCTCTAATGCAATATTTACATTGCCCATTATCAGCAACCATTCATCCAATGTTCCAAAGGCACATTCTGTTTACTAATATATAATTTCTCTGTTTCAGTAGCATCTGTTTCCTGTTACCAGCGTAACACAACACAGACTGTTTTTCTGCCGTGTATTCAGGGCACAGGCAGCTAGCGGATAGTGAGGCGATGTTTTAGCTTAGAAACTGCGTGACATGTCAACAACGTTTGTATTTACTTGTCACAGCCTGGCATACTGTGTTCATTATTCCATACATCTGATGTGTAGGCTAACTGCTGAACTATGAGGTCCGACAAGGGACCAGGGCTATAGGCTACAGTCAGGGCTACCCTGCTGAAAAAAAACAGCCTGACCAGCTTAAGGTGGTTTGCTGGTTGACCAGCTTGTTTGACCACCCTATGATGGTTGACCTGCTAGACCAGCAAAACTCATGCGACAACATAGCTTCGGCTGGTTTACCCAGCTTGCGATGGTAATTCAGCTGGTTTTGCTTGTCGTATCATCTCAAGTCATTTTAGCTGGTGTTGCCGGTCTACATTGCTGATTTATCTGGCCATGCCAGGTTATGTTGGTCATTCTAGTAAACCAGTATGACCGCCTTACACACACAGTATGCACTTACATAATTGCAAAACTGTTCTCTACTGTTGTAGAAAGAAATGGCTTATTTTTAATGCAATATCTACATTGCCCATTATCAGCAACCATTTATCCAATGTTCTAAAAGCACACTCTGTTTACTAATCTAATATCATTTCTCTGTTTCAGAAGCATCCATTTCCTGTTGTTACCAGCACCATGCCATGTATGTCGCTCTGCATTATCCACATGTACACTGACCAATCACTGACTTGTTTCTTGCTGGGCATTTTTTATAACAGTGATAAACATTAAAAACATGAAAAGCATGAATATTTCTTTCAAACAACACAACTTGTGGTGAAGTCAGAGTATGCTTCCAATCAATCATTACACAACAGTGAAAAAAGTTCAAAATATAGTTTTCAATATAGATCGACAGATAGATACTTTATTGATCCCCAAGGGGAAATTCAATTCAATAAGAACCTAGACAAGATAAATTCATATATTGAAATTGGTCAATTGTTATTTCCATTGAATATTTTTATTTAAGTACACCAAGTAAGTACAGAAACCACTGTAAATGTGCCTTTGGCCTATTTGATCCATGCTTGCAAATACACACACCTTCAGCTGTGTTGCTGTGTGTGTGTGTTAGAGGGTGATTGACTAAATAGCACCACTGTACATTGTAAAATGAGTGTGACAAACATGTAATGCAACTTTTTTGTTTGTTTTTAAAATCCATGCTATCTATTTCTCTGTCTAATGTATATTTTTTTGTTTCTATCTGGTCCATTCAGGTGCTCTCTGCAGCTCAGAATGAGATTGGCTGGGACTTAATGGCACGCTACTGGGAAAGTGATTACTCACTCATGAGTGAAATACTGATCTCGTATACTGTGAAATGCCAGTATTAAATAAATGATGGGCTTGTAAACATTGGGTTTGTGTCATGGTTTTCAGCAACAAACATACTTTACATGAAACTGTAAGATGACATTCACTTAAATTGTGAGTTATTAGGGGGAAGGCTGAAATCATTTGACAAATTAACTTTGTCTAATACAAAGATTTACTTGTTTGTATTAGGTGTAATTGCAGTGGCACATTATGATACACATTTAAATAATGCCCAGTCAGACATAAGGAATTTTCTATCAGAAAAACTTTATTGGACCATGGCAGTCATATTTTATGGTGAGGTCACGGGCAACTCCAACTGAAATATCTGATGTTACATGATTAGTGCTTGGATCTCATCTAGCCTATAACCAGAAAGTTGGACATCAGTTCCACCATGAATAGCCTAACTGCTTAACAGTTATACAGTTATATAGTATACAAAAAGTATACTATAGCTCACCCATTAGAAGTTCCACTCTAATGGGTGAGCTATAGTATACTTTTTGTTGGAGTTGCGATAGCTTGACCTATTTGGGAAATGCACTCTTTTTCAGTGACTTCTGTGGGTATACTTAGTTACTTATTGGTCATAGGAATAAGTTGGCTACTGCTTTTCTTGATTGCATGTGGGAAAACAAATATCCTAGTCTTACAAACAGAAGCAGGTATGTATAATCTACACACCTATGGCTGAAAAAGTTAAGGTTCATTTAGCAAATGTTATTTTGTAGTATTAAAAAAGATTGTTTTATAATTTATCACGTAATTAGCACGTTTAAGATAATCACTGCAGTTGCAAACAGCCGGTCGGTGGACTGCCGTTGGCGTGACTGTGTTTCAACGTTGTAAATCCTCTTGTTTTAAGAGGTCTTACAAACTTCTAAAATTATCTCACAAATGCAATAAATAATAATAATAAATAATAAAACCCGAAATCTTGCGTTGTTGACATTCGCTGCAGTTGCAGCCAGTCGGTGGACTGCCGTTGGCGTGACTGTGTTTCAACGTTGTAGATCCTCTAAATATTTTTGTTTGACGCAGCTTGTCGCAGAACAATCCAACATTCTATAAACCAACATTCTATATACAATTGCTTGAGGCGCTGCGGTTGTTGTGACATTGTTTCAACGTTGAAATTCCACCTCCGACACTGCCAACCAATGGCAACGTTGTGACAACGTGTGCTTGCTATCTGGGCATCCTCCAAAGATCCACGTCAAACCAATGAGTGGGTCCGCAACCCATTTGTCAATATCCCGAATAGTCCTAACTTGTCAGTGCAGGAGGAAGAGCAGTTGATCGAAATTGCAAATGACGGTGGTCTTAAGAGTGTGTAGGCTATGAGGAAACCTCTCTGGCGGGTTTTTGTATGAAAACCAAAGCGGAATATCCCGAGATAGCCGTAAAAGCGCTGAAAACGTTGCTACCATTTCCCACCACGTATCTATGCGAGGCCAGGTTTTAGTCAATGACTGCAACTAAGACCAAATTGCGCAATCGACTGGACATTTCAAACACACTGAGGGTGTCACTGTCTTCCATCACCCCCAGATGGAACCTTCTTGTTGCAGGGAAGCACAGGGCTCCCACTGATTATATTCGTAATGCATGTTTAGTTCCCATGTTTTGTTACCATATTTTGTTAAGCATGTTCACACATGATAGATGTAGCTTCAAGTTGTTCAATTTTCATAGTTCATATTGTTCAATTTTCACTTCTTTAAGTTCACGTTTTTCACATTTTTAAGAGTTTGTTACCTTCACTGTTCATACATAACTGGAGCTAGTTCTTTTCAAGTAATGCATGCACAACAGGGAACATGGAACCCCCCCCCCCCCCCCACCGGTCCGTGAAAAAAACGGTCCATGGTACATAAAAGGTTGGGGACCCCTATCCTAGGTGACAGGGTTTGTTTTTCACTCTCGAGACTCCACTTGAATGAAATTAATTAGACGTTACTGATAATCCTCTTAAGAAAAATAATACTAACTTTATCTAACTTTTTCTAAATCTATCTATCATATTGAATCATCTTACCTTTCCTTATCTACGGATTGTTGAAGACCTGTGTTGTTTTAAATCTCGAACTCCGGTGAGTTAAAATACTGTGCTAGCATCCTGCTAGCGAGTGATTAGCACCATTAGCTGATAGTGCATTCATTTCAATAGGGTGATTAGCATGCTAGAAAACTGAGCTAACTAATCAAAAACCAATATGCTTTTATTTGATTGTTCTTTTAAGTGCTGCTATTGTAACAATATTGTCTTTATGTATGTTTTTGAGTAATAGAGAAGTTGTTAATGAATATATTGAATTACATGATTTTAAATATATGACCGTTGGTAGTAACAAACTCCTAAGATGTTAATATTAGAACGGCACCTCTTCTCTCTCATTACCAGCGACGCTAACGTCCTAGTTTGTGCCTAGCTACTGTAAGTTAATAGGACTTAATTTAACTGGAATTGTAGTTGAATTGGAATTTAATGATATCTTACGACCTTGATATTTAAAATATGAGCTTAATTGTATTCTTAAACTGCTGTATGCAGATTGTTTTTTTACATAGACCGTAAAAGAAATGGACGAACAGACTCCCGTCGTTCTCAATGGGAGGGTACCGAGTCATTTTTCAGTTGGTCCCCCCAGTACTGCGCAGACTCGCACTTAACTTCGTGACGTTAGCCATCGAACTGAATCTTGTAACTCATATGATAGATACACAGAAATTCTTCTTACACTTCCTTCGCCTTCAAAGTCATCAAAGTTAAACATTTATGTATGTATTATTATTAATATCATCCTCACAAGTGATATCAAGTCGTGTTAACCCTCTAAGCGCCACAGGCGACTTTAGTCGACAAGATGCGGTACTGAATAAAACGGCTGATTTAGTCAAATAGGGTGTCATATTTCGTTCGACCTCCACTCCACTAGATGGGACAGGAGGGAATAGACCCCGCCGGGGCTACAATGGGTTAGCAGCTCATTGTGGCAGTAGCCCAGGCTTCACTAAGCTATGGGCTGCACCCTACTAAGCTACAGTACGACATAATGAAAAAATACCCCTAGAGTCAGCGAGAGCAGGGGCGGAAGATGACTCACTTGTGATAGACATGGTTACTGACCCTGGAACGAATTTGATTACGAGTAAGGAAAACATGTTTGTGGAAGCCACTAGTTCAGAGAAAACTGAGAAAAAGCTGCAGATGTGTGTGTGTGGTTGGCAGAAGGTTACAAGTCTAAAGGGCCTGAAAATTCATCAAGGGAAAAAGAAGTGCTTGGTAGAGGGAACACAGGGTCCCCGCATTGATAGCTATTTCTTAAGAAGTGCATCAAGTCAGTCGGTTGAAGTCCAGCGACAGGAAGAAACCCACAGTTCGCAGGACATCAGTACCCCTGTTGTTGAGGTAAGTTCTAGCACTGAGGCAGAGAGAGAGGCCAGTCAGCCAAGGAGGGAGAAGATTAATGGTCATAGGCCTGGGGTTAGATGGCCAGGCGCAGCAGAATGTAGAATGTGGGCAATGTGGTAATATGGTGGTAGCATGGAGGGGAGTGTCTCCAGGACGCTGGTTTCACTGTTAAGCCTTCATGAGGTGTCGTGGGCCTAACTTAACGAAACATCGGTGAATGAGGGTGCCCACTTGATAACCCCAATGACATGCCGCATACTATATAGGCTACTGCTGTTGGATAGGCCATTTGCATTGTGCTTGTGACCATTTCTTGGCGGATTTGTGGGTAGTGTGCTTTTTAAAGTTAAACTTGAGCAGGGGCTTCTGAATGTGTTTTTACCTTGGATTTTGGCACAAGGGATTTTAACATCTAATCCTGTGTATTAATGTAAAGTAAAGACATGTCATACGTCATCCCCCAAAAAAGTGCATGCTTTAAACAAAACCTTCTAGCTACAGCGCATTGAATCAGTGCGTGAAATACCGGAGCTAGTGTGCGTGTGAGCCACTTTGTCAGAGCGAAATTGTCAACGTCAGCGAGTATTTGCATTAGATTATCGTCTAATGGCATCAAAAAAGTTTACCTGAAATGAAGTGTTGGGTCTTCTATTCGCGGACCCTGATTCTGAAGGGGAATATCTGCCTTCAGAAAATGACGGTGATTCGTTTAGTGAGGCTTCAGATGCGTCCCTGCCTTGCAATGATGCAGCTGGACAAAGTGAGAGTTTACTCCATAGTTTAGCTTACACCAAGGACAAACGTTGAATCGTTTGCCCAATGTCACTGGTGGGAATAATGTTTCACGGGTTCGGAGTGTTCATCGGGAAGTTAGCAGGGTGTGGCGAACGAGGCTGGAGGTAGCCTAATGTCCATAGCGCTAGCTTCTGTCTTCTGAACGTGTGCCTCTCCGCAATCACGGCGACAGTAACGTGGTGGAGCCTTTGTCTAATGCCACTGGGTATGTTAGACGAGGTCGAAGTGCTCATAGGACAGTTAGGGGGGAACGTAGAGGCGGGGTTCACTCTTTATTACGACATCCCGGTATTACGACAACCCTCTATTACGACATATCGTTATTACGACATGCCTCTATTTAGACATGCCCCTACTCCGACTTTTTTTAGTACCGCTATTCCGACATTACCAATCCTCATTTTTAATTTATCTCAGTTCCTGTATCCTATCAAATTCCAACATCCTAGATGCATGGATGAGCTGTAGTCATGTCATCTGCACCTGCAGCTACATCAACAATCCACCCGCCATCCACTCCAAACAATGTTTTTCCCAATAATTGATATCGGCACACATTTCAGTCAAAACCTTAGGTGATTTTGAACTGGCCATGTGAATAAATGTTACACATTATATGTAAAACACAGGTAGCTCTCCTCATTTTATTCTCTAAGCTCTCAGGGGAAAACGGTCGGAAACTCCATGCATCAAACAAACTCTGTGCGTGCAGGCCACCTATATTAATTCATTAATGACCGTCAATCAATGGCCAATTGCGCAAAGACGGCTCCAGTAGCCTAAACCACTTCAGTGAACGTTCAAATAACCCCCAGAGTTCAGTGTCCATCAGGGTGTTCAAACTGGGTGTGCGATTTATTCAAGTTGCTTATATTGCATTTTAGAGGACAATGATAAAGCCATGTGCAACGCATTTTGGCTTGCCAGCAGGTTGGATAAACTCAATTTACTACACAATAATGTAGGCTAGGAATATATCTTTTATATGTCATGCGTGCAGTTGTTGAATTGCACATAACATGTCTGCATATTTATTATGCAGACATGCATATATATTTTTTTTCTTTTTCGCATGTCCAAATTTCCGTCAAGGATTCCCGGGACACTGTAAGACCGGGGTACATGAAACTTAGTGGGCATGTAACCCCACATGGATAGCATGGAACCTCCTGTTTTCGTTTTGATCTGTAGCCCCCCCGCTGGACTGGACCCCCGAAAGGAGGGTAGGGCAGACACAGTTTTCTGTGAATATCTCGAGAACCGTAGGGTTTAGGAGGACCATTTTTTTTTGTATGTTGATCTCAAAGGGCCATGTCAACCCATTCCATAACCACTCATTTCATGTATAGCGGCACCTAGTTAAACACAAAAAAGTAAAAATGAGGTGTTGTAATCGCAGGTATCATCAACATAGTCAAAACTTCACGAAATTGGAAGTGTAGGATCATTATGACACCCTCTGAATGCACGCCAAGTTTCGTGGAATTCCGTTCATGGGGGGCCACACAATAAATTAATTTGTTACTATACACCAACTGGCCTGTAGGTGGCCAGAGACAGTTTTCTGTAAATATCTCGAGAACCGTAGGGCCTAGGAGGTCCACCTTTTTTTTGTATGTTGGCCTTAAGGGGGCATGTCAACCTATCCCATTACCACTTATTTCATGTATAGCGCCACCTAGTTAAAAATTAAAAAGCAAAACATTAGGAGTTTTCATCACAATATCTCTGGCTGACATGGTCAAAACTGCACGAAATTTAAAGTGTAGGATCATTATGACACCCTCCGAATGCATGCCAAGTTTCGTGGACTTTCATTCATGGGGGGCCTTACAATAAAATAATTTATGTGTACATTTAGTGACCATACACCAACAAGGATTCCCGGGACACTGAAAGACCGGGGTACACGAAACTTGGTGGGCATGTTAACCCACATGGATAGCATGGAACCATCGCTTTTCGTTTTGATCTGTAGCCCCCCCGCTGGACTGGACCCCCCGAAAGGAGGGTAGGGCAGACACAGTTTTCTGTGAATATCTTGAGAACCGTAGGGCCTAGGATGACCAATTTTTTGCATATGTTTGCCTCCAGGGGTCATGTAAAACCATTCCATATGCACACATGTGCATAAACAGATACACGTACGCACACACATACATTCAAAGGAATCCTACGTATGACACATACTCACACAGTAGACATATACACATGCATGCACATGCACACACACAGGCACATAAACAGGCAAACACACATGCATGCACACACACCCACCCATACACCCACACACACATAAACATAAACATGTACACGCACACATGCACACAATTCAAGAATTTCTCAGAATTATGAACAGGCAAGATGGGGGTGGGGTTGTATAAAATGTATATTACATGTGAAATCTATGAACTAATCATGTTTTGGTACTTGTTGTCTAGCAGATACCAGTGAGAATTGAGTGTGCATAATGCAATTCACAGTTAGAGACAGTTAGAATCATATATGCCTTTCAGCGTGACTTATTTTTGTGGACTGGACAGCGGTCATATTTTGTACCGCTCTGCGGTACATCTAGTTTAGTCTTCTTTCTCTCGACTCTAGGCTAGCGCATGCATTATCATGGCCCTATAATTGTGCAAAGACAGGCGGGATATCCGACGCTCCTTTTACAGTAAACCACTTCACAACGAACGTTCAAATAACCCCCAGAGTTCAGTGTCCATCAGTCCCAACATTTAGAAACATAATCGAAAAGTCCAAGCGTGAATTGGGTGTGTTTTGATTTTGAGAGAGACTGGAGAAGGGCCGTATGTCTCACAGCAACTGCGATAACCTTGTTTCTTTAAGGCTATCCTAACCTCCAAATATCCACATCTAATGAGGGTCGGCGACTATCCAATACCCAATACTATTTGCAATACCCTCGATATGCATATTATTGGAAAGTTTAGTTTATGGCCGTTCGTGTGAGTACAATAACTTAATTTTGTAAATTTTACCAAAACGACTGGTTTCGCCTTGCAGGGTCACATTTCATTTGTTGTCTTATCGTTTTTTATTCAAAACAATTCGTAGGTATCTATACTCAAGTCTAATTACCACCAGACACAAATAATCTTCACCTAGGTTAAATCTTCTCTCTCTCTCCAAAATCTCTTCCTCTGAGATGCACGCGCTATCAAGGGCGCGGGAAGGGGGGTGCTGAGGGTGCTGCAGCACCCCCTGCTGGCAGGAGATAGATTTTTATTTATAAATAATTACTAATTCGCTGTCTGACATTATTTATATTTTTGTATGTGAAATGATGAGTCAAATAGCAAAAAAGGGTTATGGATAGGTTCGAATATAGGCTACTAAAAATTAACTGTTATAGAGATCAACGTGAACGTGAGTCAGTTACTGTAAGAACCGTAGCGTGGTTTCAGCTATGTGATAGCGATCAAGTGTGTAGCCTAGGCCTACGGTTGATATAGACCTACATAATCTATGCGATTTACACATTCAAAAAAAGCATGGATAAGCTGAAAGAAACTAATAAATGTATAGCTAGTGAAATCATTTCACTATCCTAGTCGCTAAGATAGAAATTATTAGGACACATACTTGATGTGAAGACGACACACTTTAGGCTATTCAGAAATTATTTGCGAGATCATTGCAGCCTGATTATTAGCCTATATTTAAAGCTTATACCATGGTCTAGGTTGAAAATCATTTAAAAAGTGATATACTACACCTATAAAATTATTATGACGTTGCTTACAACACCTGAGTTAGTCCACTCAGCTGTGACTTATCAACATTCCACAGCATTGTAAAAACAGCTGAAAAAACGAACGATTTTAACTCTAAAACTCATTTAGTATTAATAATTGTTTTCATATTTATTTATTTCGTAGGCCTAAGTGACCATGGTATAAACGGGATAATGCCCTTCGATGCGTCCATTATCAGAAATAAATGGACTTCGCAGACGCAACCGTCCTCCGCTTCGCGTCGGACAGTTCACGCCTCCGCGTCGTTCATTTATTTCTGATAATGGACATCTCGTCGGGCATTATCCATCTCTGGTGTGGTTTTCACGATCAGAAAAGTAATTTTCCTTAGCTATATTGAAATAGGCTAATGATGTCAAGTGCACTTCTGTGGGGTTAGGGTGGGCGCATTGGACTCGGAGTGCTGTCGCGGAACATTGGAATTTGTGGCTGCCCAGGACTTTTCTAAAACTTTTCGCTATCACCCGCACACCGCAATAAAATGACGTAGGCTATTTAGCAGTCAAAATCCGAAACATGTCCATTATTTTTGTTATTCAGCACCCCTGGTCAAAAATAGGTTCCTGCGTCCTATAGGTATAATTTAGACTACCCGACATTTTAAATGTGACTCTCTAATCAACTTGTTTTAGCTCTTAAACACGAAAAATATGTATTGAACATTGATGTTTAACGGAGCTGGTGTGTGTGAGGCGCACTCTTAAAGACGCGACTAACCTTTCGGTTTCATTCGGTTAAAGTTCTTGTGCGTAGGCTATTAGAATCCAATCCTGTCGATGCCCCTGCTAATTATCAATGTAGCCTTTTATTGTTTTTTTGCCATGAATCGTCTGAGCTGTGATGAAATCGTGTGTTGTTTAAAGTTGGGACGATTACTGTAGGCCTAGGCTATACTGCCCATATTGGAATAAAAAAAAAATAATGGCCCACCCTAGGCCTACTTCGCAAAAGTCCACTCCGTTGAAAAATCCTGGCTATGGCACTGTTAATGACCTCGTGTCGGAATGACAGGACGTTTGAAAAAAGTGCCGCTACTCCGACAATGAAAAAAAAAATGTCGCAGCAGTGGGACGCCTGAAAATTAATGTTAATGCCGCCACTTCGACAATTAGACGCCAATGTCTAAGTAGCGGCATGTCGGAATAGCAGCATGTAACCCGTAGAGGCAGTGTGGGGAGTCGCAATGAGAATGACAGTAGGCCTAGTCCGAGCTGCGCAAATTCTCTCCACTCGACGCGAGGCAGATCTGGCCATGCTGCTCGCAACAGGAGCAAAGGGGCAGGAGAGCCATTAGGCCATGCATAGTCTATCACAAGATGATGGGAATGCCGGCCCTGTATGGATAGGATATGGATATGGATAGTCATTATCTCTACAGCAAAAGGCCTGCTACATAAAAACTAAAAAAATTGTCAGCCATTTATTAGTAATGATTTACACTGTTGATTATCTATTTCCCTGACCATTTAGGACATATATGTGTTCTTTTTTGTGTGTTCATGTCCTTGTGATGTGTGTGTCTTTGGCAGCTAAGAAAAAAAAAAAAAAAAAAAAACATCAACAAAAAGAAAACAAATACTAACATTGTCTCTTGTCTTGTCTCGTCATCTCACTCCTGATCTGTGCCTTGCCCCTTGGATCTGTTCCCTGGACACAGATAAGCCTTCACACATACACTGACATTGTACACTCACACCACCTTACCCCGGGTATTTCTTTTCTTTTGGACATTTGAGTTTTTTACTATTGACTTGATACTTTGAATTTTTAAGAGCTCTTTTATTATTTTATAGGGTTTTGTATTTATTTACTATTTATTTTCTATTTACTAATATTTCCTTCTTCTTAGAGAAAAGATATTCTTGCATTTAATATTTATATTTATAACATTTTACATACTGGTGTCCTTGTCAATTTACTACCCCCTTAATGCTGAACCTAGAACTGGCCTAAACTTAACAGTAACCCATAGAAGCACCTCCTTTTACTTTAAAGTAAATGTTTTATTAAGTAGAGCAGAGGGGTGCTACATAAAACTTGGCGAGCCAGAGTTGACAATTTTGTAATTAGTATTTATAGTGTATATATATTTTGTTTTGCATTTACATATTTTCTATTGGACTTCAGATTTTACATTGAAACTCAGACTTTACATTGAAACTGTACATTTGAAATGGATGTGGTTAGACAAAAAAATGTTAAAGTGCCTAATTCAGTCTTAGTGGTATGAGTGATAGTGATGCAAATGGAGAATTTTTTTAGGTTTTTAGAGGAACATGGGCCTTTTTCACGGGTGATACACGTAAGTAGCTCTGATCCAGAATTACAAAACACAGTCATTGTTGAGTTTGAGTCAGGGCTTATAGTAGAGAAGCTAGGTCAGCTACCACTCTATAGGCCTTCCCCAGATGACTCCAGCACTGTCCACTGCATTAGGCAACTGTCTAGTGTTTATTCAAGGTATGTGGGAAGTAATTTAACACAGACATACCTTGACTCCTTAAGAGGCATAGCTAAACTGAGCGGTCTGGACTTGCAGTCACTTCTGCATGATGAGCTCTCCCGTCTCCAAGGTTCTCTTGGAACTGAAGCACCCCCTTCCTTACCGTCCATCCCTGTTGAAAGCTAAGGTGTCTCAACAATGCACAGCCCAGCATCAACCTCTGACGACCGGCATGCATCTCTTGATCGCCACAGTTCAGCTTCACCATCCGTCATGGCAGCCGATGTTCTTAGTGGCACTCCTCCTCCCGTTCAGCTTGACACTGATGTTCCCTCGCTTAGCAGACGACCATCCTACATACTTCCTGTGAGTCAGCTCACAACGCCTGAGGTGCAGAAGGTGGTAGTGGAGCACATTGTCCGAGGCACTGAAAGCATATCTTCTCACAGCAGCACTAAGCTGCGGTTCTACTCTGGTAGACTGCCTACTCCGAACCATGAAGTGGACTACGAGACATGGCGCAGCCACACTGAGTTTCTCCTTTCTGACCCGAGTGTGTCTGCAAGGCATGTGACAAGGAAGATTGTGGAGAACCTGTTGCCTCCTGCAGCCAACCTGGTGAAACACTTAGGGCCTCATGTTCATGTCAATGCCTATCTCCACATCCTTGATTCTGCCTACGGCACAGTTGAAGATGCCGATGAGCTTTTTGCAAAGTTTCTTAACACCCACCAGGATGCTGGCGAGAAGCCCTCTGCTTACCTAAGCCGTCTGCAGACAGCATTCAACCGGGTCGTGCAAAGAGGAGGCATTCTATTTAGTGACTTTGACCGCCAGCTGTTAAAACAGTTTTGTAGAGGTTGTTGGAACAACGCTCTCATCTCCAGTCTTCAGCTTGAGAACAAGAAGAATGCCCCGCCTCCATTCTCTGATCTGTTGCTGCTTCTCCGGACTGAGGAGGATAAACAGGCTGCAAAATTCAGCAGAATGTCTCAGCATCTGGGTCTCTCCAGAACCAAAGCCCAGTCCAAATATCACCACGTTTGGGACTGCAATGTAGATGAGTTCGGCATTGACACGCAGTTCACGGAGACACTCTCTGCAGGTGAGAAGCAAATGAGGACAGAGGCAAATGAGAGGAGATTGCTCAACTTAAAGTTCAGCTTGCCTCCCTGACAGCCTCACAGTCTGAGCAGTCCAAAAAATCTTCAATGAAGAAGGAGGGCGTAAACAGAGCTGGACTGAAGGCCAACTCCAACCACGCACTACCCATGCGTGACGAGACAGTCTCCAAGAGGCCAAAACCTGGTTACTGTTTCAACTGTGGAGAAGATGGCCACCTCTCCTCAGTGTGCAGTGACCTGGCAAATCCAGCGCTGGTTGATGCTAAGAGAAGGGAGCTCAGAGAGAAGCAGCAGGCCTGGGATAGAGTCCATGGTGTTTCAGGTTCTGCTCGTTTAAACCAGCATTAGTTTTTGTTATGGGGCAAACAGGAACTAAGAAACCCCCCTGCATTAGCACCACCACTCCACCGACTAAAGCAAGGCTCTTTTATGCAGGCTCAAAGCAACATCCCAACGTCCCTAGAGGGCTCATCGGTCATAAGTGCACTGCTAACCTCACCATCTCCGGCATGCACTGCAACGGCTTGCTTGACACAGGCTCTGTATCTCTGTCCTTCTATCAAGACCACCTGTCTCATCAGCCCATCCATCCCATGAGCCATCTCCTTGAAGTTGAGGGAGCTAACGGACAGTCTGTTCCATACCTCAGGTATGTAGAGCTCAAGATAGCTTTCCCCAAGGAGTTCATTGACACAGAACCTGAAGTACACAGCCTGGCTTTAGTCATCCCTGACATCCGCTCCAGCAGTGACATACCTGTTCTGATTGGCACCAACAAACTGGACATGCTTTATGATGAGCACTGTGATTACCACACCTCCAGCCTGACTTCCCCTTTGCCTGGATGGACACCTTGGAACAGTGATGCTTAGAGGGAAAGAGCCCAAAGTAGTCCCCACTGGAGGGAAAGTTCCACTAGAGGGTCACGTGAGCACCAGCAATGTCACCACTGAGAGATGTGCCCTAGTTGAACATCCGACCGCCTCAGCCCTGCCAGGTGGAATCTTAGTGGACACTTGCCTCATCACTTTTTTCCATCACAGCACCCCTCCAAGCTTCCTGTTTGGGTCAGAAATGAAACAGAGCATGACATCACACTACCTGCGAACTGCGTTATTGCTGAGCTGAGCACCCCCCTTGACATCATTTCCAGTACTTCTCTGGAATCCAAGCAGCCTGAGACAGTCAAGTGTTGTCAGCTGTCCTACCAGCAGCCATGTTCAGCTGAGACACCTGACTTGAAGTTCGACTTCGGTGAATCTCCAGTACCAGAGTCCTGGAAGGACAGTGTCACACACAGAGGCAGTTCTCTGACGTCTTTGCCCACCACGAGTTGGATTATGGCCATGCAACCAGAGTAAAACACCACCTCAAGCTCAGAGATGAAACGCCCTTCAAGCAGCGGTCAAGGCCAATCCATCCCCAAGACTATGAGGCAGTCCGTAAACACCTCCGGACCCTCCTTGACGCAGAAATCATCCGGGAGTCTGAATCTCCCTTTTCCTCTCCCATTGTGGTCGTCAGGAAGAAGAGTGGTGACGTCAGACTGTGTGTGGACTACAGAAAATTGAACAACCAGTCATCTTTGCCTATGCACTGCCTAATGTGGAAGAGACCTTTTCCGCTCTCTCTGGGTCCCAGTGGTTCTCAGTCATGGACCTGAAATCTGGGTACTACCAGATTGAGATGGAAGAGACTGACAAGCCCAAAACTGCCTTCGTCTGTCCATTAGGCTTCTACGAGTTCAATCGTATGCCTCAGGGAATAACAAACGCCCCCTCCACCTTCCAACGGCTGATGGAGAAGTGCATGGGAGACATCAACTTGAAAGAAGTCCTTGTCTTCAGATGACCTGATTGTGTTTTCCAAGTCTTTGGAAGAGCATGAAACCAGGCTGACCCACCCTAGAGTTTTTGGCCTTGAAGTGGGCTATTGTCGAAAAGTTTCATGACTACCTGTACGGCAACACCTTTACAGTCATAACGGACAATAACCCCTTGACTTATATCCTGACCTCAGCAAAGTTGGATGCAGCAAGCTACCGCTGGTTGGCAGCTCTCTCCACCTTCGACTTTAACATCAAGTACAGAGCTGGAAAACAGAACCAGGATGCAGACGGACTCTCCAGACGTCCCCACAGTGAGGTGATGAGTGACCAGGCTTCGCTGGAAGAGCATCAGAGGATAAAGCAGTTCACCTCCCACCATTTGTCTTCAGCTACTGAGACCAACTTACCTGCTGATGTGATCACCGCTGCCTGTCACAAACACCTCCTCTGCAATACTGAGCCAGACTCACCCGTGACGCTGGTCAAATCCCTCGCACTCCATCCTGAGGCGGTGCCAGATGCCTTTGAAGAGGACAACTGCCTGGAAGGACATGCCACCATTCCCAGGTTTTCAGAGGAAGAGCTTGGGCGACACTAGAGGGCTGATCCTGCCATAGGCCAAGACAGGTCACACCCCAGCTCATGGCTGCTTCTCCAGAGCTCAAGTTGATGGCGAATGAGTGGAACCGCCTGGAACTCAAGAATGGCTGTACAGGAACCGGCAGTGTGACTCCCGCCCAGTCTGTCAGCTCGTGCTACCTCATGAGTTGAGATCAGCTGTACTCAAGAGTCTGCACGATGACATGGGGCACCTTGGGATTGAGCGCACTCTGGACCTGGTGAGATCCAGATTCTATTGGCCGAATATGGCAGCTGATGTTGAGGAAGATAAAGTCCTGTGGCAGATGCGTCAGAAGGAAATCTCAGCCAGACAAGGCCGCACCCCTTGTCAACATCCAGACCACTAGACCAATGGAGTTGGTCTGTATGGATTTTCTGTCCCTGGAACCTGACTGCAACACCAAAGACATCCTGGTGATCACTGACCACTACACCAAGTACGCAGTTGCTATTCCAACCAAAGATCAGAAAGCCTGCACTGTGGCACGGTGTCTGTGGGAGCAATTCTTTGTCTACTATGGATTCCCTGAGAGACTCCACAGTGACCAGGGCCGAGACTTTGAGTCTCACACCATTAAGGAGCTCTGTGCCATCACTGGGATCAGGAAGGTTAGGACAAGTCCTTACCACCCACGTGGAAACCCAGTTGAGCGGTATGCTGGGAACATTGAAAGACAAGGAGAAGAGCAGATGGCGTGATTTTGTGAAACCCCTCACTCACGCCTAAAACTGCACTAAGAACGAAGTCACCGGTTTCTCCCCTTATGAGCTCATGTTCGGCAGACGCCCCCGCCTTCCGATTGACATCGCGTTCGGACTGCCAGTTAGAGGTGTCCAATCTACCTCCCACTCTCAATACGTGACAGCTCAAGTCTCACCTCAAGGAGAGTTACGAACTGGCCATGAAGAATGCAGAGAAGGTTGCTGTCAGAAACAAAAGACGCTTTGACAAGTCTGTCCGCGCGTCTGCTCTAGCGGAGGGACACTGTGTCCTCGTTTGACATCTGCGGCTACGGAACAAGCACAAGCTGGCTGACCGGTGGGAGTCAAGTGTCTACAAAGTGATCAAGCAGGTGAATGACTTACCTGTCTATGTTGTCCAATCTGAGGGGACAGATGGTCTAACACGCACTCTCCACAGAGACCTCCTGCTGCCTTGTAGAGTGTTGACAGATGAGGAACCTCTAGAGCAATCTGAGAAGGGAACAACACGACGACCGCGAACAAGGAACAATCCTGTTCAACGGTCAGAAAGTGAAGCTTCAGACCCTGAGTGATGACTCATCCTGCTCTGAAATTCCCCCAGCTCTCTATGAGACCAGATTAACAGATCTACAAGGTTCCCAAGTGCCGCCATGACTCCCCAGCTGTTTACCCAGCCGGACCTGAGAAGCATGAGGGATACTTACCTGTGGAATCCATGGATGAAGGTCCTGTCCATGCTGCTGCCGTTGAGGGTCCTGTACATGGTGTTGCCGCTGCTGAGGGTCCTATCTGTGGTGCTGCCGCTGCTGAGGGTCCTGTCTTTGCTGCTGCCGATAGAAGCCCTGTCTCTGCTGCTGCCACTGGAGGCCCTGTCTCTGTTGCTGCTGCAGAAGCTGAAAGAGCAGCGATTGGTGAGAATTACTTACCTGAGCCTGTGGGTGACTGTTGGAGAGACATAGCAAATGAGTCTCAAGATGACCCCCTCTTTGGGATCTTGGAGAAAGAGCCCTCGGATGCACCTGAACTCCATGAGGTGCCAGATGATGTGCTTTCTGAAGATCCTCCCACCAGAAGATCTGAGAGATCACGGAGAGCTCCCAGCCGCTTTCAGTATTCCCAGCTAGGGAACCTCCTTATTTCTTTTGCCCACACCATATTAGATGGTTTTAATAGGGCCATGGTCTCTTTTAATGAGCTAGACAATCACTCACTCCTGAGGATATAGCTTTCAGAAAGTTAGACCTGTAGACACCCATGAAGGGACTCAGGGTGATTTAAGGGGGGAGGGTGTAACCCACCATAAAGTTTGGTTACTAAGACCATAACTTTAAATATATAAATAGGAATAAATAGCATGAAGCTGAGTTTACATGATTATATGTATTTCTTTTTTTGGTCTGCTTGAAAGTGCGTATTCTAAAAGACTTTTATTGTGGTATAGTCTCCTAGGTGACAGGGTTTGTTTTTCACTCTCGAGACTCCACTTGAATGAAATTAATTAGACATTACTTATAATCCTCTTAAGAAAAATAATACTAACTTTATCTAACTTCAATCTAACTTTTTCTAAATCTATCTATCATATTGCTTTCCTTATCTATTTTTCTACGGATTGTTGAAGACCTGTGTTGTTTTAAATCTCGAACTCCGGTGAGTTAAAATACTCTGCTAGCATCCTGCTAGCGAGTGATTAACACCGTTAGCTGATAGTGCATTAATTTCAATAGGGTGATTAGCATGCTAGAAAACTGAGCTATCTAATCAAAAACCAATCGGAGATATGCTTTTATTTGATTGTTCTTTTAAGTGCTGCTATTGTAACGATATTGTCTTTATGTATGTTTTTGAGTAATAGAGAAGTTCTTAATGAATATATTGAATTACATGATTTTAAATATATGACCGTTGGTAGTAACGAACTCCTAAGAGATAGGAGACGTTAATATTAGAATGTTTAAAGGTGCGCGCACAGTAGTAGCCTGTGTGTGTGTGAGTGAGAACGGCACCTCTTCTCTCTCATTACCAGCGACGCTAACGTCCTAGTTTGTGCCTAGCTAAGTTAATAGGACTTAATTGAACTGGAATTGTAGTTGAATTGGAATTTAATGATATCTTACGATATTTAAAATATGAGCTTAATTGTATTCTCAAACTGCTGTATGCAGATTGTTTTTTTATGTACATTGGAACACTGGATGGCGAGTCATTCCCTTTGGATCTACGTTTTCATACTGGATAACCAACCCCTTGAACTGATCTTTCACACTGGATAACCAACCCCTTGAACTCGACCCCTTGGATCTGTTCCCTGGACACATAAGCCTTCACACATACACTGACATTGTACACTCACACCACCTTACCCGGGTATTTCTTTTCTTTTGGACATTTGAGTGTTTTACTATTGACTTGATACTTTGAATTTTTAAGAGCTCTTTTATTATTTTATAGGGTTTTGTATTTATTTACTATTTACTAATATTTCCTCTTCTTTTCTCTTAGAGAAAAGATATTCTTGCATTTAATAAACCTGCATTATTTATTTATAACATTTTACATACTGGTGTCCTTGTCAATTTACTCCCCCCTTAATGCCGAACCTAGAACTGGCCTAAACTTAACAGTAACCCATAGAAGCACCTCCTTTTACTTTAAAGTACATTTTTTATTAAGTAGAGCAGAGGGGTGCTACACATACGCAAATAGAACTGTTGTTAACATATTCATTTAGGCCTATATTTTATTGTTTGTAACTGATCTGATTGAATTTGATGGAGAATTACACTCTTTTTACATCATAAATATGGTGTGCAACCATACAGAAACAACATTTTTCACATGGTAATATTATACATATTTAAAAAGTGGATAAATGGACCCAAGGTTCAAACAAATTGTGTCATTTGACAAATTCCAGATTGACAAGGGAATGGTAGAGCAATGTCTATGCTCAGCTTGCCTTTAAGAACACAACTCCTTACATTTGTAAGGCTTTTGTTTTTAAGTCGGCAAGTTCCATGGCCATGTCACATCTATTGTTGCAAAATTCCGGGAATTTTCAAAGTTGGAAACTTTCCATAGAAATTAACGGGAATATATGGGAATTAACAGGAATAAACGGGAATTAATGGGAATAAACTAGGAATTTTTAATATGGCAAGTTAGTCTATAACAGGGAACTTAAATGTAGTGGAAAAAACCCATCTTGAGCATAATATTAGTTAAAACAACCTGATTTAATGCAATTTCAGTCGAATTTCTACCCTGCACATCAGTCAATCACATGCACACAGCAATCAGCATAGGCTAGACATAAAGGAAACCTATGGTGCGTTCATGTGCATGGGAAAAAAAGGTTTCAACCAATCGGATTTTGTTGTTGAGTGGTGTGGTGTATCTTGGGCAGTTCAGTGTTGCTAGTTTAGCACGCTAGTAAACAATAGGCAGAGAATGGGATTCCCGCTAGCATGCTAGCTAGCTTTGTATGCTAAGCTAAGCGAAAATACGAACATAAAAATCATATTGCTTATTACGAAACATTTCCAATTTGGAATATTTCCAAAATTCCCCAGCTTAACTTCCCATGGTAAGTTTCCGGAAATTTACCGGAAATTTTCCGCCCCTTTGCAACCCTAGTCACATCCATAACGTTTTATAGGAAAAGTTTATGCTACACATACAGTGTTGATGCGACAATGTCCATAGTGTCTGTGCAAAGCTGATTTATATCAATGTAAACTGTGATGACCAAATTGTGCCCCTTTCTTACTTTTAAAACCTTTAATGGTGCGTTATGGATGTGACGTTATGGATGTTACATAATGTGAATTTACAAGACTGGAGACTTAATTACACCTCAAAGCCGATAAAACGTCTGTTCTGGTGGCATGTCAGTTTCAACGCATTTCACCTTAGTGTTTACAATTGACATTTCAAAGATTATTAGGTTGATCAAAACCACAGGGAGGCCTTGCCTAACCATTAGCCAAAACAAACATAATATTAAAATACCTCCAGTGATTAGCCTAGCCATAGCCTATTTTCAAGTGGCCTAATAACGAAAATCTGAGCGATTATCTTCCTGTAACTGTCATACTGTTGTTGTACTTTGCAGCTGGAGTTAACATAGCAACCTCCTTCTGTTGCAGATCTGTTCAGCCTGCCGTTCACGTCTGCTTAACACAGTTTAAATTTAAATGTGACGCGATATGCCAGCATTTAAAGTGTCAGGTCCTCTGTAGCTAATACCCACAGAGTAACATGAGTAACGGCAGCAATAGACTAGAATAGAATAGACAAAATATGACCGCCTCTCAGTCCTGCATATTCTCTTCGCAAAAATAAATCACGCTTGTCAATTTGTCTCCATCTCCTACCAGGCCCGGATCTAGGCTGCTCAGATTCGGGGGGCAAATAGAAATTTGGGGTGGGCACAATGAATACCCCCGCCCCCCCGACATACACACACAACATTTACACTACGCAACAAAACCGCTCAGTTTCACCTACAAATGCCTTACTTTTCACCTTAAAACCCTTACTTAATAGCAAACATGACATATTACATAGAACTGTTAATCATAGAACTGATTTTAATATTTACAGATATCTAGGCTATATTTAACATTTATTTTCTATTTGGCCTGTTATGAAATCATGTATTGAACAATTTAAACACATAGTGAAACTTGAAGCCCAAAGTTGGAGACATGCATATAGACATTGCTGCAAATGTAAAACCGGATTAATCTGGAATGGCTAAATGTACAGGGGAATACTTTACACCTTTGAATTCGGTAAGGTCTGCTGTTTCTTCTGATATATGGTTTGTCATGTGTTCGGGAAAAATTTGTGAAGTATTCCACCGAGATGAATGGGTAGGGAGATGGGCGCAGAATGTAACATGAATAAATTAAGGGTAAGGCTATTTGCACCCCTGGTACAATTAGCAGTGTATGCTATTCGTACCCTGGTGCAATTAGAAGTGAATTCTATTCGTACCCCGGTGCACACAGCAATGGGTCCTATTAGTACCCCGTCTGGTACAAATATCAATGTATGGTATTCGTACCCCGCTGCACACAGCAATGTGTCCTATTAGTACTCCGTCTGGTACAAATATCAATGTATGCTATTTGTACCCCGGTGCCAGGGCTTGAAAACGAAATTATTTTTCAAACGTTCCATTCCGAACGGTTCAGGTAGGCCTATGTTTAACGTTTTCGTTCTTGCATGCGTTCCGCCACCAACATATCGGTCCTGAACCGGTTCGGAACGCAAAATATCGTTTGTTCTTAAAGTTCCGGCAGTGTTTTTTGTGGACTTTACCTTAGAATAGACGTACTCATTATTTCCCCTTGATTTAGCCTATAGCTATGCCCAAAAATAATAAATCACAGGCGGTATCCAAAAACATTCAGATGGGCTATCCATCCCATAGCCTACAGACTTACTGTAGGCCTAACCTATGCCTATAAATAATTTCTTATCAAAAATATTTCTGGATACGTGCTAAACTCCTTACCTGGCTGTACCCTAAGTTTTATCCATATGGAGATCTTCAAAGGCTTGCGCTATAATTCCAACCCTGCTTATAAACGAACCTGTCTGTTGCTGACAAGGCCTATCTCAAATTTCACGTTTAACTCTTCTACATAGAATAGGCTATAATTGCGCAAACATTTAAAATCCCGACTTTAAAACGACAAGGCGTGGACAGGCAAAATTGGCTATTACGCATAGGCTACAAACAATTTCCAAATCAGTTTCAGTAGCCTACGCTACAAGCTGGCCTAAGATCCGAAGTGGCAGACGGATAGGTTACATTACAACAGCAAGACAAAATATACACATTTGGACCAAAGGTCCATTTATTCGTTTTTTTTTTAAACTGCAGAAATCAAATTATTAGCAATCAAACGAGTAGAACACTTTGGTATCTGAAGTGCGCTCTGCGCTGTTTCGTCACATTTAAAGCACAACAGTGACAAACTGTGAGTGCAATGTGCTTCTAAAAGCAAGTTCACAAAATCAGTTAAAGAGATTACAATTAGGCTACTTGGCAGTCAATAATGATAAAATAAAATTATTATATCTGCTTTGGCTTAATAACAAAAAATAGGCAGATATAAGGCAAAAGTTAGACAGTGCAGTCACATTCGTTTTCAAAATAGGGCCTAGGCCTACGGCAATATTAGGCTACAGAAATAAAATTACCACAGTGACACACTCTATCCTCAGTGGTAGAAAATATTAGGCTAGCCTGGCCGTCAATAATAATAAAATAAAATAATTAGGCTGTCAGAATAGGCCTACAATAATAACAAAAAATAATAAAAATAGGCCTAGATAAGGCAAAAGTGACAGTAGAACAGTGCTCAGGTCTAGCTTTGGAGGGGGTGACTGGCTGCTACAGGCCATACTGTTTATTCAGACGTACCAGCAGAATGTCCTCAAGCACCTTTTCGTTCAATGATGATCTTAACGGGGAAAGAATAAATTTCAAACTCAAAAATGCCCGTTCGACACTGACTTGCGTGACAGGGAGAGGGAGGATGCTCATAGCGAGCTTGTACAGGTCGGGGTTGGATACAGAATACCTAG
Organism: Alosa pseudoharengus; assembly: GCF_046254945.1. Taxonomy (NCBI): domain Eukaryota; kingdom Metazoa; phylum Chordata; class Actinopteri; order Clupeiformes; family Clupeidae; genus Alosa; species Alosa pseudoharengus. Next base: position 24,798,230 of record NW_027468881.1, read on the forward strand.
CCCAGTACTGAAACAGATCTTCGGTGCGCCTTAGACGGTCTTCTTTGGAGTATGTGTCCAAGAGTGACACGATGGAGTGCTGGGGGAGTCGCTGTGTTGAGCTGGTCTCTCTCTTTTTCCATCAAAAGGTGCTCGATTTTGTCGTCAGATGATGTCTGAGATTGAGTAGGGGAGGCTGCTGAGCACACAGTGGTGTCGCTGGCTGCATTGCGTGGCTCTAGGTGCTGTATTGCCTCCCATGTACGTTGCAGGTGTATTTTCGCCTTTTCGGTCTGACACTCGGTCAAAAACAATCGATATCTAGGATCGAGGAATAAAGCAGCTAAGAATGCGTCATTGTCAAATAACGTGCTCTGGCATGCTTTGAGGCACTGGGCTACCTTTCTCGCAAAGGGGCTTGCTAGTTTTTCTGTGTCCAGGGAACATTTGAGCCATATGCCGTAGAACTCACCAGCAGTTAGCTGATCAGATTGGAGACATTTTGTGGCTATTTTCGCGGGTTTCAGTGCATCTACTGTGTTGGAGACATATTCCCATTCAGATTCACTTAGATGTAGGTCGGGGATGGTTGGGGCCATGTCTTCACAAAAGCTCCTAAGCTCGAGCAGCCGCTGGAGCATATAATGAGTGGAGTGCCAGCGAGTTGCACAATCCACAATTGCTCTCTTGCTCTCCACATTCTGCGAGTGTAATCTTGCTACACGTCTTGCCTTTGCTATGATGTTGAGAAATGTTTTCTCATCGGGTTTTCCTGGTTCCGTCCCATCTAAACAACTTGAAAAGCCATAATTAATTGCAACATTCGTAACAACCACACCAGCTAACATTAAGTAGTTGGCTACATAGCGGCTTGTTAGCTCACATTAACAGTGTAGATGCGCGGGCTTGTTTTTCGCACAACCGGAAATAGTCTCCCTGACATAAGATATGCTTTTGTGAATGCTTTTATAAAATATTAACCGGTTTTGTGGATTTCAGAATAACGTTTCTGTTCCGGAACAGTTGAAGACCATTTTGTTTTCGTTTCCGCTCCTCGTAAAATTCCGTTCGTTTTCGTTTTTCGTTTTCGTTCCTTGAACCAGTTCGGAGCCCTGCCCGGTGCACACAGCAATGTGTTCTAGTAATACCCCGTCTGGTACAAATATCAGTGTATGCTATTTGCACCCCTGTGATTTATTCTGGCATATTGATCACACAATGTAATAATAAAAAAAAAACAAGCAACATGTTTTTTTGTTGTTACGTAACAGGGTATAAATAGCTCAGCTGTGTAATAGACACTCTGAGTAAGGTATGCTATTTGCATCAATGTATAGTTAGAAGTGGATGCTATTCGTACCCTGGTGTATATAGTACAGTATGCTATTTACACCTTGGTGCATGAACTACCTAATTGTTGCAATCAAAACTTCCGTTTGAGAATTTATTTCTTGTTCAAATTGCGCACCTTCTCTCCAGAGACGTTGGTACACATGCACACTCACTGTGCCAAAATGCTTCACACAGGATTCAAACCCCGGTCTCCCACATGCTATCCCATGTATGTGACCACTGCACTATCCTCTTCCACATATAAGAGGTGTTTGCGGGTAAACTTATAGTTTATAGGCCTGAACGTCATATTCACAAAATTTCTGACGGTTGTATTAAGGGTGTCACCATTTCGATTTTATATCGAAATCGATCGAAATTACATCTCAATCTCGAACTTCGAACTTAAAAGTAGAATCGACGATGCAGCCACACCCCCAATGTCACGTCCAGCATGTATGCCAAGATGCACAAACACGCACGTGCTAAACTGCAGTCAACACTCCTCTAATTTTAGGCTGCAGCCAGTTAAAATATAGCCTACACATCAATCTACCGAAATCAAAGCCCCTCTTGCTACTTTGAAATCACCGGTGTGGAAGTATTCATTCATTTACGTTCATTCAACTTAGCCTACTCAACTTAGCAAGTTAAAAGGTGATCTAGTTACAGTCCAAAGTTACTTTAAGGCTTAAAAGTACATATTCCATGAACACTAACCTTGGGTCTCTTTGGAGTGTGCTGAAACAATCAAATTATCATTCTGTGTTGTTTCATTTCACTATGTTCACCGATGAACCGTCTATCACAACAACTTGCGGCTAACATCGTTTAAAAACTGAGAAAAAGCTCTTTCGTGTGATGTGATGCATGTAATATCTCTGTGAAGAGTAGGCTATCGGGAGTATAGTTCAGCAAAGAATGGATGAATTTGGACGCACTTTCTTTCTTGCCGTGCGCTGTCACATTCTCCACTGTGTAAAAAACATAGGCTAAATTAATTTGCGTTGTGAATGCTAAAATTAATTTGACAGGCCATAGGCTAAATAAAAATGGCTAGTCGGATGCAAAGCAGAATATAGAAAGAAAGGGGCACAGTGGCCTGTGTACCTCCGATTTTCAAAGGGACATCACGGCCAACGCAAGGGGCAACGACGTGGCCGCCATAAATTCCCACCCTGCTTATAACACAGTTAAGGAATGACCAGTGTTAACAAACTAACTGGCTAGATCACCTTAGAAAGCTAACATGCACATTAGCTAAAAAACAAACCTTATTCAAAACGAGAATAATACAAACACTAACACTACAGTTAAAGGTCTTTATTTAAACCAGCAACAAGAATCTATATTTTATCTAGTAGCCTATAACCTTTATGGAAATATAGCTAAGCCCTCTCTACTGAAGTATGAAACAGCAAGTGATGCACACAGTGTGGAATGGTAGGGCTGCTGCTATTTATACTATCCAACCAGCAAATCAGCACCCTCGAAATTCAGACGGGACGAATTAGAAAAGTGTGATTGGCAGATTCAATAGCTGTCAATTAACATTGACCAATTAGGTGGGGCAGAAGAAATATTTGGGGGGGCATTGCCCCTCCTAGCCCTATTCTAGATCCGGCCATGTCTCCTACTGCTGCAACTCATGTGCATGTAAATGAGTGTGTGCATATGTGAGTTTGCTTTTGTTTATAAGAGTGTGTGTCTGTGTGTGCATGTGCGTATGCGTGCCTGTTTGTGTGTTTATGTGTGTGCGTGTGTTTGCATGCGCACATGCAACTTTATGTACACGTGCATGTACTTTATGTGTGCAAATCACAAATGAGTGGGTATGGGTTAGGTTAATGCGGGCTCTTGAGACTAACATACCATAAATATTTTTTCATCTTGGGTGCAACGGTTCAGGTAGGGCTAGTTATTTAGGGGAGTGGCCACCAAGTTTCATGTTCCCTGGTGTTTCAGTAACCCGGGAATCACTGACCAAAATTGATGACGGTAAAAGAAAAAAATTAATTTCTTTTTTATATTTTAAATGACTTGTTGTCCTGATTCTTCCTGTGGATCTTATACCTAGGATGCAATTCATGAAAATGGGGCACTTCTGGAAGTTTTTGATTTTTGGCAGGGTGTTAGGTATAGGCCTAATGTTTTCAAAAATCCATGGATACAAGTTGGGGCGGCCCCTCTAGTGGCAGTTATCCATAAAATCCAAAATGGTCATTTCATGTCACATCCATTACGCTGATAAAATGCCTTGTATTCTTAGGATGAAATTGATTATATGAAATTTGAGGATTTCTCAGTATTCAGAGGACAGAGGTTACATTAAAAGTTATGCAAATTAATTCACTGATGCTAATTTTGCCCCCACTCTTAAGGCATTTTGTTTACCAATATGAGTCCAATTGTCACATCCATAACGCTGGAACTGCCCCTCTGCCAAAACTTTATGAATGAGAAAGGGGATCAATTGCAAGGCGTAGAGTTTCAATGTCCTCCGCCTCCAATGGACATTCTATTTCTGGTACGATAACAGCTGAGGTGGCGGCGTTGCAATGCAATAACCCTGGGCTCTCCCAATCAATATTATCTATGTGGATTTCCTGAAATCAAGAGAATATGCCATTTGTTCACTCTGCACAAAAACAATACTATTTAAAGGTTAGACAAAAGTTAGTACTCAACTGACATCTCTGGCTGTTTGACAGGGTGCCGAAGCATTCCAAGCTCCCACAGCTGATTTGGGGAAAGACCACCCTCTGTCCTTATGGGATGATCATTCCATCCAGCAGTAAACTTTGCCAAATCAGCCTTCAGTCTAGGGAGGAAGGTGTATTGCGCACAGAAGAGATGGAGATTGTCTGATATGTTGAGGGATCCATCTTCCTTCAGGCTGTGCAAAACATCATAGTAGATGTGTTTATTGCCTGTCCACACATCCCTCTACAGGTTGTAAATAACATAAACAAGTTTCACATCATAAAAGGGTCGATTCAAAGTTGTGTTGTAGTTATATTATAAATTGTATTTATATTGTATTTTTTTACAATATTCCATTTACAACTGGAATACTTCACCTTTGATTGTGCACACTTTTTCCACTTATAAAGCTTCCACATCCTGTGCCTCTCAGAGAACATCATCTGGGCAATGTCGACATTTTCAACTCCCTGGTCAGCTCTCACCCTGTGACATCAGATTTGGAACAAAGCATTCAAATACAGGATTAAATTAGTTTAAAACACTACACATAAAGGGATATTAAAAGAAACATAATTTAAAACACATTTACTACAAAATTAGTTATAATGGTGATAGTGTAGTGGTTACGGAGCTGGGCTAGCTTGCAGTAGCCTGAAAAGTTGTGGGTTCAATCCACAGTTTCCACCGTTGAGCCCTTGAGCAAAGCACTTAACCCCAAGTTGCTCCTGGGACAACGGCCCTTGTAATACAATTGACATAAGAAGTTGTTTTGTTTAAAAAGCATCTGCTTAATGAATAGATGTAAATTACTTGTAAGGCCATCCAAATCTCCCCACTCCATCCAGAAAGAATTCTAGTGCAGTACTAGCTGTGTTGTTTGTTGCAGCATTAAAGGGACACCAGGCAAGCCTGATGCTTTTTTCTCTACGAAACTCCCCCTCGCTCGGTCTAAAGCTCTTTTCCTTTTCTTTGCGTCTTCTGTCAAGGGTTTTCGCTGCTTCTTCGCCGGCTCTGCCATTATACACACGTTTGCAACAATCTTTAGCGTTTCGTTAGCCTGCCTGCTTCGGTCGGCGGGTAGGATACACTGAACTTGCAAGCGGGATATTCTTCCTACAGGCAGTAGGGGCGGGCGAGAGAGTCTTCATTCGCCCTGTCACGTCATTTAACCATATACCGACTTACGAAGATGAGTAATTAACAAGAAAACGTTGCCTGGTGTCCCTTCAAATAATTACTCGAATCAATAACCAAAATAGTTGGTGATTGATTTAATTGTTGACAATAGAACGACTTCTCGATTAATAGTTTTTGTGTGTTTCACATCTTCATATGTACAGTTCTCAGGTGGGGCCAGGTCAAGAGGATCCATGTTCACGCCCGCACATGCTCAGTCTGCTCATGTATCACAGGTAGCCTACTTTGCAAGTCATTCAAACCCAGACTATATGACTGACTGCTGTCTGAACATTTGACTGGTTCTGTAGTTGTTCCCTAAACATTTCAGTAATTCTGTTATAATGGCTGTTATCTGCACATCTGACTGACTCTGTGGTGCTGGCTGTTGCTTAAACATCTGTTTTCTTTGTTGATTGTCAGCATCAAAGTCCATAAGCAGCCCCTTCAGCTGAGGCCACTCAGACCTACAGTTCTGCGGAAAGGACACCAGCTGCTGCCCCAAGGTCTGCTACACTCTAATACCACCTCTGCCATCCTACACCACATCCTATATGTTATTGGTCCTGTTAATATCAATGTAGAATCCTGTTCCAATCTAAGCAGGTAAATTAGGGCAAAGGTTGACTGAGAAATGAACAACTTTACTACTACTATTTCGGATGATGCTATTGGTACTATGACTATGTGTATTGTAATGTAATGTCAGTATTTTACATTCATACTGTTCCTTTTAAACACAACAAAATGAGACAGTCAAAACCATTTACTGTTTTAACTAAGAACAAAGGAAGGGCTTTCTATAACACGCAGTACCTACTGAAACAAAATCTCAGTATCCATTAATCATATTAACACATATCCTAGGTCACATATCTTTAGTTCCCAAAGGAACATTTCTTGTCTCAGAAAAACTATTATTTTTGTCTTGTGAGAAGTAAATCTCTTAGAGATCTCACCTGTTTCTCCCTTAGGATAAATAAGGCAAGACAAGAAAAGAGCATTTTAAGTTCTTAAGTTAAAATTTAATTGAGCTGAGACGAGATGAGGACTATATCTCAGATTAGGGTCCCTTAGGAGAAACAGATGAGATCTCATTTCAAATGTTGCTTTCGTGCTTTCTACAGTTTTCTGCTATCTCAACTGATGCTAAAATCCCATCAATACACAGGAGACCACAAAATCTGATTTGCCCTATTGTTTGCTAGTTGTATACAGTTCAGTGTACAGTAGGCCATAGTACAGTCTATAAATATGGCTGCTAACTGAATGGATACTGTAAATGTCAAATAGAAAATATACACATTCTCAATGCAAATCTGTTATTCTTTTCCCTCATTCAGATCTGTCTCTGTCCACGGAACGTCCAGATGTTAATTGTCAAGCCAGATCAAACCAGAGCTCACCTCACTGGCCAGACTCATCTTGTCAAAATAAAGGTCCTCCCTCTGACATAAAGGCAGCAGGCAGCACACAAGGAAGTCCTGAGCGAAGCCTCACCAGGTGAATAGAATGATAACATATGTGTGACCTACAGGGTGTGCAATAGCACACAATTTATGCTCAATAACCCCTATGCTACCCTTTCCCAATCTCTGTGCAGGCTGTCCAATAAAGGAACTGTATTGGGGCTGGTGTACTCAAAAATACAATTTTATTACAACAACCAGACACATTAAATAAATAACAGACTGTGGCACCAGGACAGACAATAACCTGCATAGGTTACAGTGATTAATAGACTACAGTAAATAGGTCTTGCAATAAATTAGTGCTGTTTGAACACACATGCAAACAATACAAGAAACATAAGGTGCACAAGCACATTTTGATAAAGCTACATTAGAGTTCCCCACGACAACTGCCAACACTCCAGTTTTTCCCGGGTTTCCCCCATATTTCAAGGTCTCCAGACGCCCTCCCGTTTTGTTATTTCTCCCAGAAAACTCCCAGAATTTGCATGACCATCAAACTTCATTTTAAAATCACGGATCCATTCATGTTTTCTGTTAGTCTGACATTTCCCAGGTTGCCAAATTGTGTATGAAATACACCCTACACATAGCCTACACAATGACTTACTTTCAACCCAATATCTGATACCTGCCAGTTAAATTTTATACATTTCAGAGTTGTTTGGATTTTAATTTAGGCTACAAACAGTTATTTCTTTATTAAATGTTTTTGCATCGAAATGATTCTTGTATCCGGGGCAAAATAAAAATTATTTTGATGCAAAAACACTTGATAAAGAAATAACTGTTTGTAGCCTACTCAAACCAAAAAACTCTGAAATGTATAAAACTGAACTGGCAGATAACACAGAGAAAAATATCCTGTGAACATCACAAACAGCGTCAGAAGCACATTCTCTCGACATATATCTTTGGAAACAAATCAATGGTGCAATTTGAATCTGTTATGATCTGATCTGTATCTCATACTTGTGTTGTTGCTGTTGTTGTATCTAACTGTGAAGGTAAATTGTAATGCAAAGTGAATTCCAGTGGAACAATATATATAGAGCTGAGTGAAAATAAGATTAGCCTACTTAAGTTTGAGTCACCTAAGTAAAATTCAGCAAACCTCACTCCCTCTGTTTTTCTTTCTCTCTCTATCTCTCTCTGTTTCTCTCTCTCTCCCTCTCCCCTCAGCAGTGGGTCTGAGGCAGCCTCTGAGAACTCTGTTTGTTAAGGGCACCTGTAGATGGCCAGGTTGCAATCAGAAACTTAAGGAACCTTCCTATTTTTCGCTGTGTTGGTGTTGGTACACCCCCCCTTTCTGTCTCTAAACAGCACACGCCCCCTTTTAAAAGCCAGAAGTGATTTTAGTTCCCCCGACAAAAAAGATGGCAACGTGACAGTAGCACCAGTCCGAGTAGAAAATCGCACCCTACCTGTCACTGATGTGGGTGGTAGGTAGGCCCTGTAGCCTACCGGGTCTTCGATACTTCAGACTCGCCCCGGACTTGGAGACTGACTGACATTTGTTTGTCATTAAATTGACGGCACAGCATGGTTCATTTGTTGAGTCACAAAATTACATCTGTGTGAACATAATGTGAAAGCAGTAGGCTAGCCTAGGCTATCGGTTGACTGCCATCACAATCATTATGAAATGGCACTAAAATAGCCTTTTAAAGCTCCGTTGCTTAGGTTGTTTGTGTTACAGTCGTCTTGGTCACTTTCATGGTGCAGATAACTCTCCTGGTGATAGAGTTCCGGTCTGCGCGAGCATGGAGTAGCCACACTTACTTCACGCTCCCACCTACTATATAAATTCTAGTTCTCAGCTCCTTTTTATTCACACCGGCGAATAAACACCAATAACTGTTAACCCCCTACTGATCGACCTCAATGAGAAGATGGCCACAAAACCCAGCAGAGGTACGAAAAAGGACGAAATCGCTGCCAAAAATGACACAGCTGCTGGCCGCGTGGATATGGAGGCCATAGCTGCCATGCTTGAGGAGCACAGAGCAGCCCTTTCGACCGACTTCAAATCTGCGTTTTCAACCCTTGAGTCAAAATTTGTCACAATTCAATCGAAGGTAGAGGACCAGGAAAGACGGGTGCTTTCCCTCGAGTCTAATGCCAATGCAATCAGCGAGAGTATCGGGGCTTTGGAGACTAGCTGCTCAGTGCTAGCCAATGAGAATGCTAAGTTACAAGCTAAGGTCTTGGACTTGGAGGGACGAAGCAGGAGGAATAACATACGTATTATCGGCCTACCTGAGTCTATCGAGGGCGCCCGTCCCACAGAATTCTTCGCCGGCCTCCTGGTAGAAGTTTTGGGGGAACAAGTTCTTACTTCAACACCAGAATTAGACCGTGCCCATCGTGCCCTCACCTCCAAGCCAAGCCCGGGCGAGAAACCTCGATCAGTCGTCATCTGCTTTCACAAGTTCCAAACTCGAGACCTGGTGATTCGTGAATCCCGCAAGATGAGGGGCAGACTCCTGTATCGCGGCGATCCCATACACATCTTTGAGGACTACAGCCCCGACGTGTTGAACAAGCGGTCTGAATACCGGGACGTCATGAAAGACCTCTACAATCTGGGTCTTAAACCTGCTCTGCACTACCCAGCTAAGCTGTTTGTCACACTTAAACACGAAGGCAAGAAACGGCTTTTCTCTCCCCTGGAAGCCCGAGAGCTTGTGTCATCATATCGCCGTCCACAGCCAGACGAGTAGATGGAGCTCTTTAGTCGTTCTCAGCTGTTCCTCAGCTAAGACTTTGGGAGTCGTGGCCCATTTGGGGATTGTCCTACGTGCCGTGAGTTTGACTTTTAAACGGCCAGTGGTTAGGTTTTGTAGGCTTTGCAGCAAAGTTACCTGTTTAATAAGCAAGTGCCTATAAGGTTTTTTTTTTTTTTTTTTTTTTTTCTTTCCTGATGTGGCATTCTTAAGTCTATTCTATATGTGCCTTATCACTATTGTGATTAGGCTACTCTTAACTGGGTGTTAACTTTGCCACCATTTCAATTTAATTTGTATGCAAATGTCACCAGGTTATTCTAACCTTGCACAAACTAACTTTACAATGACATTTTGGTCTTAGACTCGCTGATGGCTTAAGCATTTCTCTGAACGTAGGAAGGGGTTTTACAACTAAAACTTGTTGGTTTCTACTAAGGTGTTTATTAATAGCAAAGATCCTTAATATACAAAGATAAAGCAGCACAGGCTTCTACAATGGAATGGAATTGTACACAGTTCCTGCCTCCTAAAAAGGCGTGGTCAGAATGCGCTGACGCTACCTCGTTGATGAAAACGTCAAAGATTTTTCATTTTTGCGCCTCTCTCTTGCTGCTGTGAGTGACCAACTGGAGCTGGCCTGGGTGACTGAATTTGGTACATCGTCGTGGCAAGATGCGGTCTGATTTCGAGGTAAGTGGCAGTTTGAAATGTGGCAAGGTATTTGTGATTAGTCTGTGTCTGTGTAACGAGTTATCTATGTAGTAAAATGTCTGCGGAGTTTAGGTAATAACATTATTATTATCTCGTGTCGCCGTCATGAATTTTAGCTCATTGAGGAGTAACGTTAGTTGACGTTAGCTAACCATCTGATACCGATAGCAGAGCTAGCTGAGGCACTAGCTACCAGATTAATTTGGTAGTTAGGCTACAAAGATAATTTACAAACCTGATATTTGCTCTACCTAAATCGATCGGCATCACTATAGCTTGTGGATCAGATCTACTGACATTGATTTAGCAGTTTTAAAATGTGTTTAGCTGCTAGTAAAAAATGAGTACCGGTATGTACACAGTTGTTGGTGCACTGAATTTTATTATCAGCCTAGCATAGTGAAACATTTAGTTTTACGCCATATTCTCTGTCTGTCCTCGATGACGCGACGATTTTCTCTACTGATCTCTGCCCCGATCCTGCACATTACATATTTTTGTATTAAGTTTGTCTCTGATGGCAAATGTGTAGTCAGGGTGGCGCTCAACGATTGTGTCGAATAACGTTACATCAGTTCTGAGTAGTTTTTCTCGGATGGTCTTGCACAGACCCTTATCAAGCAGCACTAAAGTGAACGTCATGTTTGCTAATTCTCTCCCCAGTTGTTGGATGAGCAGAAGGACGCTATGGATGGTGAGGATGAACCCGCGATGACAGGGAGGAATGAACTTGAACCTGTGTTATTCAGAGGATACGTCAATGCTATGTACATAGACTGTGTTCTGTAACTGTCCGCTCTTGTGGCCATTCAAATGTATAGGGCAATTCCACGCAAAACTGTAACATCCATAACACCAACACAATGCCATGGTATTTAGTTGGCATTATGGATGTGACAGTTTTGCGTGGAATTGCCCTATACAAGTTACAGACTTTCAAAGTTAAACATATCAAATATAATTTCATATAGGCTACTAACAATCAGACCTGAAGACTTCATGAAACACGACCAAAATAAAGTTGAAACTAATTCTACAAAAGGCACTCCAAGGAAAAGCCTTTTTGGCTGCATTGGCCAACATGTTTCGACCAACAGCCTGTCACTATGAAACTCTGTAACTAGATTTAAACTTCCCTCTGTATGGAAAAAAAGATCTATTATTCAACATTAGTTAACACACTGAGAATGATTGCTGCACTATATGTATTGTTCTCTAGCAACCTGAAGGTCCAAGACTCAATCCACTGAAGGCTCTCCGTAAGATGGTGGATCTGATGTCTGCTTTGTGGTCCTATAGGACGACGCCATGGATTGGGGTCAGAGATGCGCCTGAGAAGTAAGTGTTTGTGTTTGTAATCAAGTGCTGTAATCACAATTTGACTGATGCTAAAACTGGAGTAGGGGATTTGAATGGACATTTATACCGTGAATTTAAGACATCAAAAAGCCTGTTCATGGCCTCAAAGAAGTCAGTCGTAGTATTTGCCTAACTTGGCAGCCTCTCCAGCTGTATCATAGTCTTCAGTCCTATTGTGTTATCACAGCATTTATAGTAGGAAGGATCATATTAAGCAAAGCAATGTGCAGGTGTAGTAACTTAATTTCAAGAACATAAGAACATAATTGTAATTCATGATGTTTTTTTTTTTTACTTTGCGTGGTGTTGTCTCTGTTTTAGGTGCTGTAAATGCTGGCCATATGACTTCAACCTTCATCCAACCAAACGAAGAGATCCTGCTTTCCTACACTCCATTCAGGATGTTAGTTAATTCAAAGACAATAACAGTATTTAGTTTTGTAAATGCTTAACTACCACTCAATGCAGGACACATCTACTGGCAGTTGATGGAGGGGGTTTAGGGCAGTTGATTATTGTGGGAACAGCATCGTCTGTAAGACGCTTTCTTTTTTGCTGTAAAATACATTATCAACATTGTGCTATTCTTTTCCTTGTGGGTAGACTGCAGAATGTGGCTATGTATGCAGGTGTTAAATTGTGGGATTTGTTGAAAATGTGAATTTCAAATAAAACCATACCATTTCAAGTTAGCCTCACACACTTTATACCCTCCTTTCCTCAGGTTTACTTGTTTGGATCGGATGGACAAGTTGGCACTCCTTATATTAACAAGCTACCTCTTTCTTCTACTAGTTCAATAATATGGTATCTGAAAGAGAAATGCCAGTGTTCATCATATTTTTAGCCTTATGTCAATGAAAAAATAAGTGGTGTAGGCCTATTGTATTTCCATTGTAATTTGCGTGGGTAGTAGGCCTAAAGATATGGCCGTGTGGCGGCGCTGTGGGATACATCGATTGGCGCTACTTCATCAAACATCAGAGGTAAGGCTAATTGAGAAAGCAGACGTCTGGTTAGGTGTGCTAGTTAGCAACTTGTTAACCAGGGGCACGTTTCCCATAAGCATAGTTGCTAACTAAGTTAGCTACTTTGTTGGTTGCAATGCAAACTATGGTTTTGGGAAACACACCCCTGGCTGTCCAGATTATTATGTGATATGACCTACTTGTTAAACAATAATATGCAATACTATAGTACAGTGGTTCTCAAATGGGGGTACACTGTACGTGAGATTTTAAAATATACAAATAATTTGCAAAATATAGCCTACAATAATTTGCAATAAATGTAGTCATGGATTATTAAAATTTAAAATGTTCCAAATGTTTGAATTTTGTATGTGTTTATTAGTTCCAAAGTTTAATAAATTAGACACTGATGGCACAGTGCTCTGTTTTAATTCTTTTTTTTTTTCTCAACTAAAAATGCTTTGCGCTGGTTAGGGGGAAGGCTACTTGGCTGAAAAAATATTTCACAGGGGGTACATCACTGAAAAAAGGTTGAGAAACCACTGCCCTAATTTATGTGTATGGCCGTCTGCTATAGGCTACAATCCAGACATCATAAACGATGCTGATATGACGGTACGTACATGTCTGCGTCCTTAGGGAAGGAGAAGACAGAAAGGTGTCTGTTTATGCACCCAAAGTTTAGGCATTTTCGCGATTGAGTGATCAACATCGAAGTGGTAAGCAACGGTAACTTATTCCAGAGAACCTTCGGCTACTTAGTAGATTGCGTGCCAGTGGGTTACAGAAACAGACAGACAAGTGGCATCTCGAGCTGTATAATTAAGGGCTGGGGCATAATCCGAGAAAAAAATGATTTCTTCCATAGGGCCACAGTGTAAAGAATCTCTCGCTAGTCTCCTAAAAAGGCGTGGCGCTAGTGAACCCTACGTCATAGGGGAACAGGAAGAACCCTTCTGTGAATCGTCTCGCTTTATCAACCGTCTCTGTTAATAGTCTTACTGTAAGTTATGGGGCATACTGTACAGTATGGTGGGTTGCGAATTCGAGACATGAGAGCCCAAGAGATGCCTTCCAGCAGTTGGAGTTACCCTTTGGGTAGTCTCCTGGCTAGGGATGGGAGGGGGGTGGGTTATTGTTTAGGGTTTTCTTTTTCTTTGCCAGCTAATATATGTTACTTTTGCTTCCTCTGTGACAGTGCATGTTTACTTTACTTTACATACTTAGAAAATAGCACATAACATTTCTGCAACTCAGGTGCAAGCTAGGGGCTATAAGTTGGTTAGTTGGAATGTGAGGGGTGTGGTGATTTTATCTAGACATAATAATAATACTTGTGTGTGTATGCTGGTTTATTAGAAACATTCCATTTATGACAAGAATATTGTTTGTGCAACTGTTATGCAACATTTACTGGAAGTCATGGGACTGAACTGTCAAAGGCTAAGAGTGAAAGTAAACAAGACAGGGCCTGGGAGAGAAAGGTACTTGCCAGAAGGGCATAAATAGAAGGGGCTAGCAGAAGAGGAGATGCAGGGACCTTCCAGAGAGGGGAAGTGAAACCAAAGTTGGAATGACACATAGAACCAAATCAAAACATACCCTGCCTGGCAACAGATTACACATAGAACTTGATCACATGTATTCTGCCTAGCAACACACATTTTTTAATGTTTGTATGAGAAGGAGTTTCCACCAATATCTCAAGTCCCAAAACGTTCTGATTGGCTAGAAGGGGCCAGGTGACGTTCCTGGTGATAGGAACGCCTCTCAGGCCCCTGAGAGCATAAAAGAGAGAGCTCAGGCACATTCAGATCAGATCTCATCGGGGTAGCAGCTGCAACTCATCATTCTATTGCCTGACGGTTCAGTCCTGACACTGTTTGGATTGTATTCTCACTGCAATACGGTGAATAAAGGATCAACAGTCTTCAGCATTTCTCGTCTTGGTGTTCTCCTTCGGGTCTTTGACATCAGAGTGCTAGTTGGATTGGAGGTTTCGGGAAGTGGATAATTTCCACGACAGATCTGGAGGTTCCTACCGAGATTTGAAAGGATTCAACAAGGAAAGCAGTTCCGTCCCGGGTGAAGCAGGCTTCAACAGTACAGCGTTCCGGGCCCAAAGGTAAGCGTTTTGCTTATTATTAGGGAAGGCTGTACTGTGGGAGTCGGTGGGTAGGCCGGGAAGGGGTGTTTTACCTGAATCCTCAAAAGAATAGTGGAGACACAAGACAGAGATTGGGTTGTACTGTTGATCTTAAAAAGCGTTTTGTGATTGTGAAAACCGGTTAAAAGTAGTTTTCAAGGAGAAAACTGAGTTAAATGGCCATGTAATGATTTCCAAGGAGGAAATCTAGTTTTCAAGGAGAAAACTGAAATAGTGTTTTAATTTCCAAGGAGGAAATCTAGTTTTCAAGGAGAAAACTAAAATAGTATTTTGTGTAAAGGGAGCACGGGCTGCCCTAAAATATATGTGTGTTTCAGAGAAAAGAACGGGTTAATAGGTAAACTGCAATATTAGCTGTGAGTTAAAATGTGTAAAAAACTGTCCTGAACAAAAGGGTGATGAACAAAATATATTTTATCATAATTTGTTGTTGTTTCTGTAAAAGCTGAGTGTGCGCCGTTGTGTTTTGTTTTGTTGCCTGGGCGTGGGCCCACAATAGATGCGAGACAAGTACACATACACATTTGAGGTAGAGGAGTTCGGCGAGGGAAGGAGGATCGCCACACTGACAGACGGACGTCAGACTCACATAATCGAAGTCGCTGCTGGCATATTCATAAGAAGGTTGCACAACAACCATAGTCTGGACATAAGAAGATTGTTGCAGTTGTTGGAAGTTTTTGCAGACGCCCCCCCCCGAGCCCCATGCTAGAGCAGCGGTGCCCAAGCTTAGGATTGTGAGAGACCATAGGCCAGAGACCCTAGGAGAAATCCTTTACCGCCTTGAAGTTTCCGACGATTCAGGTGAGAGAGAGCCCGACACAGACTCCTCAGAGGAGTTCACTCCAAACAGTAGTGTGGGAGAGATAGAGGCAGACATTGGACAGGGGGAAGCCAGTGCCCCACCGGAGACAGGCTACAGCAGCTTAGGGTCCGAAGAAGAGGGGCGCCAAGAGTCAGGTCAGGGGGGTCTAGTGAGAGCTCCAACTCCCTACCCAGGTAACAGCCCAACCACCCCCAGATATAACCCACCACCCTCTACAAGCTACAGCCCCACCAACCCCTGGGATAGCTCAAGCGACAATCCGACTGTGCCTCAGCAGGAGGAGGTTCACGGCCCGGTTGAGCCCCAGCCAGCGCGGGACGTAGAACAGGAGATAAGAGAAATAGTTGGCCGAGACAGAGGTAGGCTGGCCAGTTTTATGAAAGAGTCTTTGTCAGTGTCAATATTCTGGAACAAGGAAGGAAGCGCTAGGGATAAATATTCAGTTCATGTTGACCATTTTGACAAATATGGAGGAACCCATTCAAAACTAGGCACCCGCATAGCGCCACTGGCCCTACAGACAGTGATAGAGCAGGTAGGAAAGTTTGTAGGGGTGAACACAAGGCCGGTGGTTGACCAGCTCTTTGCCCCACCTGAGGGCAGAAAGCGCAAGTTTGAGAGAGATTCCCCACCTGCGAGAAGGAGAAGGACAAATAGAGATTAGAGATAGGGGACTAAGGAAAAGTGAAAGGGGGAGGTACTGCTGCAAGGCCTCTATAGCAACTGCTTAGCTGAATAAACTCCACAATAACTGCTTAGCTAAAACTTGTAATCTGCTAAACCTTGCTTAAAATTAAAGTTTTGTACTTGCTTCAATAAAATAAAGGAGAAAATAAAGCCAATAAATGTACTTTGTGAAAAATAAAATAAAAGGTTAAAGGATAATTTTGAGTGAAGAAATATTATTGAAAAGAAAGGTAAGGGCTTAAAGTCCCCACTGATGAAATAGCGGTGGTAAAGTAAGGAGGATAGTTATAAGGATAAGATAAAAGTCAGAATTTAGAGAGAATAAACAGAGTAACGCCCACAAATAGCGAATGAACTTAGAAAGTAAGTGGCATATCACTTTCATTCGACAGCAAGATAATAAGTGGTGCGTATTTACAAGAAACCGAGAGGGCCTAGTGAGCGGGGCATATAGGTGCCATAGTTACACAGAGCTACTGGAGAAAGTAGAATACCTGATAGGGAAAGCTTACCCATTAGAGTTAGGAACGCCTATGGACACAAGGAGTGACGATAGTGACACGTCGGATTAGCAAAGGTTGGGGAACCCATTAGGCAGGTCCAGGAGAAACTTTGAAGGTATATGGAACATCAACGACAAAACGTGATCTGGACCATAGATATCACTGAGTACGGCGAGCACGATTGGAAAATAAGCATCCGAGACCGAGAGGATCAGGAACAAGTGGGGTACGTAGGGCGGTTCCCCTTTGGGTGCAGATTTCCTTTCAGGTGCAGAAATCGGGACGAAATAGACGAGAAGGCAGCACTTCCCCTGGTGTATGAGCTAACCCCTTTTACCCTGCCGCAGAAGGAACCAGAGGGAGCACAGCCCCAAGCAGCCGGGAGCGAAGAGGGAGCCATATCTGGCAGCTCAGAAATAAAAGAGACGTGGACAATAAGGGTCGCGGAAAGCGGAAATAGAGGGTGGAACGTGAGCGCCACAAGCGATAAAGGAGAGGTGCTCGAAGGAGGAAGGGCTGAACTAAATACTGTCCTTGAAGACTGGGGAGAGGTAAGGGACACCATACTATATACAATAAGCGACCTCCGACTGGACTGGGAAGAGAAGGACCAGAACAGGTGCCGGAGGGAGAGAGAGAGGCAAGACAGAGGGG
This sequence comes from Alosa pseudoharengus, assembly GCF_046254945.1. Taxonomy (NCBI): domain Eukaryota; kingdom Metazoa; phylum Chordata; class Actinopteri; order Clupeiformes; family Clupeidae; genus Alosa; species Alosa pseudoharengus. Next base: position 24,815,502 of record NW_027468881.1, read on the forward strand.
ACTCCCTCAAGCGCAGTCGTGGGGAAGAAGAAGACAGGGAGTTTGAAGAAGACTACTTCAAGTCTATGTGGGGCAATAAGGTCTACCATTTCACCGAAGACGCTGACATCTAAAAAGAAAGTGACACATCAAACTAGCAGAGACTCAAGAGCTCCTCGGATAAGGACAGAAAGGATTCTAAGAAGTATATGGAACAGGGACAGCAGAACGTGCTCTGGGCCATAGATATCGTTGAATACGACGAACACGACTGGGAGATAAGCGTCAGAGGCGGAAAAGGCCAAGAATACGTAGGATACGTGGGTGAAGTCCCCTTTGAGTGTAAATTCCCGTATAGGTGCAAGTATCGAGACGACATAGACCTGAAAGCAACGCTTTCTTTGTTGGGGGAACTAACCCCTAATAGCCTGCCAGTGAGGAAGCAGGAGGAACCACAGCCCCAAGCAGCCGGAAGTGAAGGAGGAGCTACATCGGGTGACCTGAAAGTAAAAGAAAAGTGGACAATAAGAATCTCCGAGCACGGGAGTAACGGGTGGAGCGTGAGCGCAGTGAACGATAAAGGAAAGACATTTGAAGAAAGAAGAGGCAAACTGAATACTGTCTTCAAGGAGTGGGACGACGTGCAGAATTCTATACTGTATTTAGTGAGCGACCTACGGCTGGACTGGGAAGAAAAAGACCAGAACAGGTGCAAGAGGGAGAGGGAAAGGCAATACAAGAAGGACTATCTTCTGTTCTGCACTGACCGGGAGGACGTAGCAGAACAAGAAAGGAGAGACTACGGCCTCGACTTCTAAAGAAGATGGCGACCAGAGTAATGACACCCTTGGAGGAAGTAGTAAAGGAGAATGGCATTGCTGAGAAAGACGTAAAGAGCATCAACCATAAATGGTTCCTAAGATACAAAGAAGACCACACAGCATGGCCAAAAGAAGGGTCACTCAACCCAACAATAATTGCCCAAATGAGGGAAAAAATTATGAACTACAAAGGCTATGACAAGAGCACACGGAGGCAGGAAAAGAGAGAGAAGGAATTGAACACTCTGGAGGCCTTCGCAAAAATATCTGAAAGGAAGAAAAGGCAGAGGGCTGACCAGAGTGACACACCGCCCGACACTCCGCCCACAACGCCCATTACAGAAAAGTGCCCTCAACTACAGCCCACGAGAAGGGAACTGGATGCTCTGACTCAAACATCAGAACCAGGGGCTCCACCCATGGAGGAGCCACGTCCTCCCCCATACAGGGAAAAGGACAAACTATACCCGGATGTGCCACGAGAGGAAGATAACGCGCGGGAGATATTCCGACGCTTGGAAGAAAGAAACCCGCGGGCCCTGGCTGTACAAGCACCAGTGTATGGACCACAGGCCCCAACGGTGCACCTGGCAGTGCAGGCCCTGCTAGTAGTGAAAGGAATCACACTGGAAGGATCCTGCGCGGAGGTGCTGAAGGAAATAAAGAGGATAAGAAGAGAGCAGGCTCATCCCCAGTCAAGACCATCAACACCCCAGCCGGCGTCTGCACGACCATCTCCACCATCATCCCCCACCGGGACGACAATCCCAGAATACCTCCTGGAGGGCACAGTGCCGGATGGAAGGAAGGAATGGACAGGAGGAGAAGAGGCTACGGAAGAGCAGGTGGTAAGTGACTTCCACGCAAGCACAAAAGGACATTGGGAGACAAATGGATCTCCGGTAACCAGCCCCCAAAAGCCCTACTGGGAGAGCCAGAAGACGGGTGCGGGTGACCCGGAAACTGGAAGAAGCGAACCCCCACGCCTCCCAGGCCAAAGGGAGGAGCAGGCCCCTGAGGGGGGAGAGGAGGAACAGAGACAGTGGTATGTAAATCTGTGGGACCACCTGGAGGCAGTCATGAAAAAATGGATGAAAGCCACAGGGGACGAGGAGAAAGAGGCCCAAGATAGAGAGGCCCTGAAAACCCTGGCCTGGGTAAGGTCACAGGTGGACAAGGAACCTGTGATGGAGGAGTGCAGAGAGCTATGGCGGGAGCTCGAGAAGTACATCCAGGCATGCTGGAAGGAAGTGGAAGAGGCCGTTAGACAAGCGGAGGAAAGATACCAAAACAGGAGAAGAAAAGAACAAGGGATTGAAGAATGGTATGAGAAAAAAATGATGAGAATGGAAGAAGGTCTGAAAAGGTTGAAAGCCGCCAGGAAAGTCGGATCAGAAGAGGGAAAGCTGGCCGAGGAAATTATGGAGAAGATAACAGAGGTGGAAGAGTGGGGAGACAAGGGGGCAGGCCCAGGGAGCACACCAGAGCATGTCAAATATAAAAAAGCCTGCAAGGACTGCGGCGAGAGCCTAAGGAGGGAGATGACAGAAGTCCTGAAAAGAATGGATGCCATGATAACGCAAGAAGAAGAAGAAAGAAAGCTCAGAGAGGAAGAGATGAAAAAGAGCGAGGAACTGAGAAGAAAACAGGAGAGTAAGAAAGGAGAAAACCGTCAAGGACTCAGACGGGAGTCCTCCGAAAAAAGGGGGGCCCGCCGACTAACCTTCAAACTATCCTGCGGTCCAACCACGATAGCGGAAGACGAGGGGGAAGACACGGACGGGGCAGACAGCCAGGCTGGCTCGGGAGAAGACTATGAGTCAGCAGAAGAGGAGGAGGAAGGACTGGGTGTCTTAGAACAGTTCCTCGCAGAGCAGGTTCAGAGAGAACTACCACAGGTCCCGAAAGAAGCGGACCCCGCAGTGTGTCTCGGCTGCGGAAGATCGTTCAAAGGAATACAGGGTGTGAAGGCCCACCAGCGACAAACAGAGGCATGTAAAGGACGGGCCGGAATGCTCCCAATGATGATCCCACCCAGTGTGCTCGCCACAGGGCTGTTTGGAATCAGTAGGGTAAAAAAAGGAGTGGAGAAAGGCCTGGACGAGATCAGAAAAGGAGTGCGAAAGGGACTCAACGAGATTGAAGGAGGAGTCAAGAAAGGCCTAAAGGAGAACAAGAAGGAGTTGGAAAAACTGGAAAAGGAGGGAAAGAAAGAAAGAGAGAGGGCACGAAAAGAAAAAGAAAGAAAGGAAGCCATCCCAGAGGAATCGGATGAAGAAGAAACAGTTGTGATGGCACCATTGATAACAAAAAACCAGACGGCCCACTACCAGCCGTGGACCCACTCGGATGTGAATGAAAAAATGAAAAAATGAAAAAATGAAAAACTTCCTGTCCTGCATGAGGGTGCGGGCCGATGGATAAGTCGGCTAGAATCAGAAACTCAAGGCCGAAATCTGGCCGTGGGAGACATAAAGTATCTACTCGGCCTGATATTGGGAAAGGCGGACACAGAGGCTGTACTGGAGAGAGAAAAACTAGGGCGATTGATGGATGCCAGCCGAGACGCCCTGTGTTTCGATAGCGTCCGGAACAATGTATGGAAAGCCTTAAGGGCAGCATACCCCAACCAGTACAGCCCCTTAGCCGTCTGGATAGAGAAACTCAAAGATAGTGATAATCCCGCAGCCTTCGTGGAAAAGGCAGCGCAGGAATGGACGATAAGGATGGAACAAAGGCCAGAAGATTCAGGACCCCTCACCATGCAATTCAGGAGAGCGGTCATGGACGCTCTGCCCAAGGAAGTAAGAACACAGTTGGAGAATGACTGGCGCGTGGCAGCCATGCCCAAAGAGGAATTCAGGCTGGCAGTAGTGCACCATGTAACTTTGTACAGACAAGGGAAAGACAGGGAGGAGCAACAAGAAAAAGAGACCATAAGGAAGCTGACCCATGTGCAGCTCCAGGAGGCAAAGGGGGCAAAGAAGGTAGCCACCCAAGCTCCAGTGATGCCCACTACAGCCCCTGTCCCACAGCCACAACAACCAGTGGTACAACAACCCATGGTGCAACAGCCAGTAATGATGCAACCACAGCCTGTGCAGCCCATGATGCAGACATGGCAGCAAGCGCCATATGGACCCCCACAACAACAGCAACAGGGACAACAATGGTACCAGCCAAGAGGCAGAGGAGGATCCCGCCAGGGAAGAGGAGGACAAGGCAGAGGAGGCTATGGGAGAGGACAATACCAAGGCCAGCAAAACCAAGGGAACAACATTGAATGTTGGATATGCGGAGGAATAGGCCACATCTCTAGGAATTGCCCAACAAAAGCCAGAGGCCAGAACAACCAAGGAGGACAGGCAAACCAAGGACAAATGCAAGGGGGAAATTATGCTCCCCAACAAGGGAGAGCTCCACAGCAATTGCAGGCACCCTCTGGTCCAGTCTCCCTTTACGGGGGAAACTGGAATTGACGAGGCCCAGAAAACCCAGGGGAGGGTCAGTTCCCCGCCTTGACAAGGGGAGCTGACGCAGAACCAATGCTGCAGGTTCTACTCGAGGGCATGGAGGTTAAATGTTTAGTGGATACAGGGGCAACGTATACTTGTCTTCACCCAAAAGATGCCCAACACCTCCCCAGGTCTTCAGGAAAGTTTATGAAGACAGTGGGTTTTTTGGGAAAAACGCAGCTAATTCCAATGACAGCCCCAGTATCAATCCAAATAGAAGACAAGGAAATCAGGATACCAGTCTTAATAGCAGAACACACGCCCGTCAACCTACTGGGACGGGATGCACTATGCAACCTAAGACTCCAAATTGAGTGTTCCCCAACAGGAGTACAGATAACAGGACTGGCAACCCAAATGGCCCTAAGAATAAGTGCCCCATCTCAAACTGAAACTCACCAGGTCTACTGGATTGGATGATTGGAACCAAACATAGAGCGAGTGGTCTACAACGAGCATGCCTTTCAAATAAACAGCCTTCATGCTCAGTTGAGGGCGCCAAGATGCCCTTTTCACTGCACGATAAAATTCGACCAAACGCCAAACAAAGAGAAAGAAGAAAAATGGAATAGGGAAGTGGGTAAGTGGGGACGCATCCCACTTGACATACGCGCACTAGTGGTGGCCAAAGAAGGAGTAGCCGCTGAGGTGAAATTTGTGGAAGGATGGGATCTAGGCGTAATCTTCAACATGCCCGGAACAATGCCACATCACCCTGAGAGTGGCCAGAGGTCACAGAGCAAGAGAAATGGGCCTAGTAATGCTCGAGGCCAAGTGCATCAAATGGAAAGATACAGGGAATGACCGACTACAAACGGCCATAAGCTGTGAAGGAGAACCAATGTTCAGGATAAAGTTGGACAGACCAGTCACCGTGTGGGGAGTCCCACAAGTGATCGAGATCATGGACACAGAACCGCAGGAGAAAGAGGAGATACCCTATGCTAAAGGGTGTCCATATGGGAATCAATTCTGTCTTTACCGCCTATTCCCAGGAGCGGGGCGCCGCTGCTGGGACAAAACGAGACATGTGCCATTCAGCAAAGAGGATGCGGAATGGAGTACATACATGCAACACCTGTCATGGTGCCCCAAGAAAAGGACAGCACAACCAGCAATACAGTCCCAGGAAGGCCATCAGGGCGGACAAATGGCCTCGGAGGAGGTTCATGACATACCCTACGTTAAGGGATGCCCCTATGGCAACCCATACTGCATGTATGGCCTACTGGGAGGAGCAGGATATCGATGCTGGGATAAGGAGAACCATGTGCCCATCAACAAATCTGACCCAGAATGGGAGGAATACAAGAAGTACTACATAGACAATGAGACGGATAAGAAGACAGGGAGGCCGGGACCGACCCCCTGGAAAATGATGATGCTACAAAAGGCGACAGAGACAGGCACCGAACGAACAGAGAGAATATTGAGAAAAGTGCCGCCTGTGGTATGGTCGCAGGGAGATGGTGACATAGGATTGGTCAAGTCAGCGAGCCCTGTGGAGTTCAGACTGAAACCAGGAGCGACGCTGCCTTTCCAACCACAGTACCCCATTTCAGCAGAAGCAGCTGAAGGAATAAGAGGGACGATTGAAGATCTCCTGGGAGCAGGAGTCTTAGAGGAAGTCCCAAGCGCAAGATGCAACACACCCATATTTCCCGTACTGAAAGCAGACGGAGTGCGATGGAGAATGGTCCAGGACCTCAGACCCGTTAATGAACGCATCGAGGACTATCCAGCGGACGTCCCACATGCTAACATACTGATGACTAACATCCCGGCAAGCGCAACAACGTTCTCCGCCATTGATCTGGTTCAAGCATTTTTTACGATACGAGTGGCACCCACAAGTAGGGAGTTCTTTGCATTCAAATATCAAGGCAAGACGTTCCAGTACACAAGGCTCCCACAAGGGTTCAAGCACTCACCGCACATTTTCAACCAGGCGCTCAAGGAGGACTTAAAACACATTGTGCCGGAGCACGATCCTGCAGTATGTTGACGATGTCTTGGTATGCTCACCGGACCAGGAAACGTGTGAGAAGGATACAGTCTACGTACTGACCGTTCTGGCCGAAGGGGGGTACAAAGCATCGAGGAAGAAGCTACAATTTGCACAGCCCCAGGTGATCTACTTAGGTCGCCGAATTTCGCATGGGCACAAGGGCATCGCCCCAGAACACATTGAGGCAATTACCAAGGCACCGAAGCCAAACACAGTGAAGCAAATGATGTCGTTCATTGGACTTATAGGTTTCAGCAGCGACTGGGTGGAATGCTATGAACAAAAGATAGCCCCACTACGAGCCATGATTGTGCAAGCTGGAACCAGCCACCTGAGGAACCATCTCACATGGACAATGGATGGAAATGAAGCGTTTGAACGCATCAAAGGAGAATTACAGCAAGCACCTGCGCTTGCGCTGCCGGATTACGGAAGACCCTTCTATCTGTACGTGTCGGTCAGGAAGGAAGCAGGAAAAGACGCGTACATGACCGCGATCGTGGCACAGACACAGTGTTATGGACGCGGCAAACAGGCAATCGCCTACTACAGCTCAAAGCTGGACGCGGTGGCCCAAGGCTACCCACCATGCTTTCAGGGTCTTGAAGCAGTATATTCGGCATACGTCAAAGCTTCCAACATTACCATGGGATGGCCAGTGGTGATACACACCAGCCACGCAATAGCGCAGTTAGTGGAACAAGGGAAGTTCTGCGTGACGCCTCAGAGGCAGTTGAGGTACTACAATCTGTCACTCTGCCCAGATGTCACTATAAAGGCATGCGACACGGCAGGAAACCCGGCGGATCTCATCCCGCTTGATTATGAGGGCGAGCCACATGACTGTGTGGCGGACTCAATCGCCTTCTCCAAGCTGAGGGAAGACCTGCAGAGTGAGCCGTTAGGACAAGGAATCACCTACTTTGTGGATGGTTCTAGCCATAACTATGACAACAAGACGCATGCAGGGTTCAGCGTAGTGCAGATGAAAGGTCCAGAAACCTTTGTGACAGTTATGAGCGAACCGTGCACACAACCATGTTCAGCGCAACTAGCTGAATTAAAGGCGCTGACAGCAGCATGCTCTTTAGCAGAAGGGCAGGATGCAACCGTACACACAGATAGCGCCTATGCCCACAATGTTTGCCATGTGCATGGCGCCCAGTGGAAACAGAGAGGGTTCAAGAAATCGGATGGGAACCCAATTCAGCATCTAGAGCAGATTCAGTTGTTGTTAGCAGCCATGATGCGTCCAAAAACACTCGCAATATGCAAATGCAAAGCGCACTGTAAGGGACAGGACTACATTACCCTAGGGAATGCACAGGCAGATGAGGCAGCAAAGGAAGCGGCGTTAGAGGCTAGGAAGTTGAATACAGCCCCTAAATCCCCACAGGATAACGAGCCGCACAAAATACTGCTTAACAGGGCGATGCACAGTATGCCTTGCCCTACAAAATGCCCCTACCCCTACAATACGTGTATGTGGTGCTCCCAATGGTGTGGTGACGACCATGAGCACCAGGTAGATCCCGCCTGTTGCGCGCTATGCCAGAGGGCCAGTTGCCCTGAGTGCTGCGACAAGCCTTGTGAAGCTCTTGTTACAGGGCGGTGCCACCAGAAGAAGCGAGAGGTCCAGAGGAGTCGGAGGACGATGACGGAGACCAGGGCCCGCCAGGACCCCCACCAGACTCCCCCGGGGAGGATGATGGTGGTGGGGAACACAGGGGAGGACCAGGTCCGCGTAGGAGTACGAGGCGGAGGATACTGCCGGCTCCTGCTGATGGCTCTGGGCGCAATGTACCTAGGGTGCCTGCTGTTCTCCCTCCCCTATCTGTGCCTACAGGTGCTGGCGATGCTGGGGCCGAGCCAGGCTCGAGGAGGAGAAGGCGACATCCACCTGAGATGGGAGCCACTCCCGAATCCCAAGTACCCAGACCTGCCACAGCCTCAACCAGCGGTGGTCCACCAGCCGACCCTACAGCCCACTCTCATGCCACGGACACACCCGACCTCACATGAAGCGACGCCGAAGAAGCGCCGAGGCCGGAAGAAGAAGCACCGCCATCGCCACCACCCCACCAGCAAGGGAATGACACCATCGACTTCGGGGACTTTTACGGCGACTGGGATTACCCATACCCAGCCGACGCCCCTGCTGACGACCAGAGTGGAGCACAGCCATCTGCCGCAGAAATGGCCGAGGCCCTCGACGCACTCAGACTACCCACTGTCCATACGCCTCCCCCCCGGACACCTCCTCAGCAGGGCTCGCGGCTTCCTGCGGAGTCTGTGGTGGAAAGGCCGACGGACTCAGGGCACGACACGGGCGGCCCCCACTCCGGGGATGACCGCCCAGGGACCAGCCAAGAAACAAGACGAATTCTCCAAAGGACCAACTGGGGCAGTTCCCCCGGTACCCATTGGATTGGAGGCTTCGAAGAGGCCCTTGACTGGCCCCTCCCGGGCTCCCCAGAGAACGACGAGAGCGACGAAGGGGGTGCAGACTGCTACCCCCAATGACTCTCTGCGAGGAGATGGAGAGGAGCTGCTCAACGACAGTGCCCTAGACACGGACAATATTTTGTACATAGAAGGATCAGGAGATGAGACACACATACCAGAACCAGAAGCATCGGGAAGTAACGAATACATCCCGGTGCTGAATAATGCAAAGACTCAAAGCAAAAATGAGAGCAAGAATGTAAATAGTACAAGCATGCTTCCCAGGGTCCTGAAAAAGGAACAGGTTAATGGGACTCAAACCAAGAACAGAAGGAAAAGATCCACGGGCGCTCTGGGCGCCTGGGAGAATAATTCATGGATGCAATGGGCCAAATACACAGCAAAGACAGTGAAACCAGAAGGAGGGTGTTATGTGTGCTCGGCAGTGAAACCGAAACTGACAATACTACCAGCACCAGGAACCGGAGAAGAGGATGCAGTGTACCAAGAGTCAGGAAGGCAATACAAGGAAGACAAACTCTCTCCTTTCGGATGCCTTGTGCGATTGGGAAGTGAGGAGCTACGGAAAGGGTGGACTGGTATAGGCCCCCTATATGCAGAGAAAACAAAAAGAACGCACCAACTCCAAGAAAATGAGGCAAGATGTAGAAAAGACTACCCAGGCATGGGGGCCAGGGTAGCGAGAAAAACCCACCACTTGTACGAGATACCAGAAGACGTAGAGTTTGAGTGCTTTGAAGTACGCCCCACTGTGAACACAGTCAAGGGGGGTGCGAAGGATGTAGGAGCATTTGAAGGACGCTGTGCAGCAGAATGGGTCCACGAGCCAAACAGCCTCTCGTTTCGCCTGGCAGAGAGCAGCGACAACGGGAAGGAGATTGGGGTCAAAGTAAACACCACGATGCTAAGCGTGAATTGGCTGTACGAACAGGATATTCCGCTGGCAGACTTGTGGTGGGCCTGTGGAAGACGATGGGGACTGCGAAACACCCTTCCAAAATACTGGAGATGAAAGTGTGCTAGGGTCATCTTGGCCCAGCAAACCTACATAGTCCCCTGGTCAGAACGCAACTCAACATTGAACTCAACCAGCTCAGGGGCCAACCAGCAAACGCCGATAAAAGGGAACCTGAGGAGAAGCCGAAGAGACGCTGATGATGGAGTGTATATGGACATGTTTGGACAGCCCCACAACGTCCCGAGACAGTTCAAGGCACGGGACGAGGTACTCGCCGGATTTGAAGCCGCCCTCCCCTTCTACGGAGCATCCGTAGGCATCGCCAAGAATGTCCAATGGATCAACTACATCCACTACAACGCCCTGCGGTTCATGAATGCCACTATAGACGCGTTCAACGCGTTTGACAGGAGGTTGAACGCCACCACAAAAATGGCAATGGAAACCAGGATAGCAGTGGACTGGATACTAGCAAAGGAAGGTGGAGTGTGCGCGATCGTTGGAACAGACTCGTGCTGTACGTACGTCCCAGGTGAAGGCGAGAACATGAACGACTTCACAAACGCAATGAAAAGACTCAAGGCTGTAAACAAGGAAGCCCACGAGAACTCTGGAAAAGGACTGACGTTTGATGAAATCCCAGATATCTCAGGAATCTTTGCCCCTGTAACCCGGTGGCTAACGGACACCTTTGGGTCATGGGGGGGTAAGATTGTAGCATTTCTGGGGAAAGTTATTGCTAGGAGCAGCCTTAGTGGTAGGAATGTTTTGCTGTATTACTCAATGTTGTGGAAAGGTTTGCTCAAAGGTGGTTGCTAGACAGCTCGTGGTCCAGAATGTAATGATACCATGGGGTGAGGAGGATGAAAGTGAGAGAATTCTTTTAGTGCAAACTAGTGTGGGACGAATAATGGAAAACGAGTTCAAAGAGGGTCATGTAATGGAGAGCGACTTCCTCGCTCGAATGCTGGGGCAGGAGCGGGAGCAGGAACAGGAGTTTCCTCCCCCGGAGTTTCCTCTCCCGGTCATGTACGAGTAGAGGTGGGGTCCTGCGAGTCACCCATCTCTACACACACACACTGACTCACACTCACATACACAACACTGACAGGTAATTCACAAGACACATGACTGCACGCCCAGGTGACAGAGTCAAGAAAGTAGGGTTATGGGCTGTGACCTGATACAAATAAGTCGCGTTAAGTAATCTTGATTCAATTTTATGAGGTCTAGCCCTCAACTGCAAGGCCATCCAAACCTGGCTAGATATAACCAAAGCTTGCTACTAGAAGTGCTCACCTCACCCCAACTTACCGTACGTCGGGCCTGGCCCGCCTAGTGGTGTGGCAGGTGTGCGGCGCGGTCAGTGCTCGAGGACGGGTACGACCCCAATGGCCAGCAGGGGCAACCTAAGGCAGAGCATGGCGGCCCGTCCCCTCGGTGTGGCGCGCCTGCGGCCGGTGCGCTCACCCGTTCTCACGCTAGTGTGAATGCCCGGAGGAATCCGGAGGAGTAAGGGGATGACGTTGCGAGTAACAAAGGGGGGGGGGTGCAGAAAGGCCAGAAAAGGGCCATATATACACCATTTATATACTCTATGTAAGGCTTTACTTAAGGAGCCATACACCTGGAAGGAAGATGGGTGAGTGACGAATAGGATCACAAAGTAATAGTAACTCTGATTTGGCACCAATGGCCGTTGCATGAAATTTCTTTTATGTTCAAAGTGGCTAGCACATTATCCGCTTTGGGGACAAATCCGTCTCGGGTCCTAGCCATATGTTCATAACAAGGAATTGGTCGTTCTGTCACTTGCTCTGGGCGTCCAGGGCTCTTGATTTATTATTTACTCTCATATATAAGGTTTGCAAAAGAACCATGCGCCCGAGTAGGGTATAGATGAGTGACGGATTAGGCCGCGCCAATGCCTGATACCATACCTAGTGCATTGAGTGCCATGAAGCATGGGGTTTTACTTGACCTCGTGTGCAAAAAGTGACTGGTTGAAATATATGAGGTTTCAGGTCACTTTGGGGACGTATCCGTTTCGGGTCCCAGCCATTTGTTTTAGTCGATAAATGGGGAGATTTCACAACTCGTTCTTACGAGTAATTGGTCCTTCTGTCACTTGATCTGGGCGTTCAGGGTTTGCTTACTAATATCAGTACTTACTCATATAAGGGCGGTAATGCCGACACATATTCTTATTAGTTCTGACATAAGGGTTAAGGTTTCATGTTTAGTATAAGGTTTTTTAATAAGTAGACGCCATTCCCCTATAACTTGCTCTTGTGCATATAGCCTGAGGTGTCATGACAATATACGGGGTTATGGCACACTCCTGTGTTTAAATAATGCTTATGCTGCATAGTGAGGCTAATTTAGCCTCAAAGGGGGGAATATGTGGTGATTTTATCTAGACATAATAATAATACTTGTGTGTGTATGCTGGTTTATTAGAAACATTCCATTTATGACAAGAATATTGTTTGTGCAACTGTTATGCAACATTTACTGGAAGTCATGGGACTGAACTGTCAAAGGCTAAGAGTGAAAGTAAACAAGACAGGGCCTGGGAGAGAAAGGTACTTGCTAGAAGGGCATAAATAGAAGGGGCTAGCAGAAGAGGAGATGCAGGGACCTTCCAGAGAGGGGAAGTGAAACCAAAGTTGGAATGACACATAGAACCAAATCAAAACATACCCTGCCTGGCAACAGATTACACATAGAACTTGATCACATGTATTCTGCCTAGCAACACACATTTTTTAATGTTTGTATGAGAAGGAGTTTCCACCAATATCTCAAGTCCCAAAACGTTCTGATTGGCTAGAAGGGGCCTGGTGACGTTCCTGGTGATAGGAAGGCCTCTCAGGCCCCTGAGAGCATAAAAGAGAGAGCTCAGGCACATTCAGATCAGATCTCATCGGGGTAGCAGCTGCAACTCATCACTCTATTGCCTGACGGTTCAGTCCTGACGCTGTTTGGATTGTATTCTCACTGCAATACGGTGAATAAAGGATCAACAGTCTTCAGCATTTCTCGTCTTGGTGTTCTCCTTCGGGTCTTTGACATCAGAGTGCTAGTTGGATTGGAGGTTTCGGGAAGTGGATAATTTCCACGACAGGGGCCTTGGTCATATTGTGAAACGTGCTAAAGTATTTGCACATTTGAAGTCCCTCTCTGCAGATATAATGTTTCTTCAGGAAACACACATAAAGCACACCGCTAAATGCAAACTTAAGGTCAGCTGGGTAGACCAACTATATGAAGCAAATTTCACAACTAAAGCAAGGGGGGTGGCGATTCTAATTAGGAAAAATGTCCCTTTTATTCAATCCACTACCATTTCTGATCCAAAGGTAGGTTTGTAATAGTGGCTGGAACCCTAAATTCTGTCCCTATAACACTGGTCAACCTTTATGCACCTAATTTTGACAACCCTGATTTTTTTCAGAAGGTTTTTAACTCAATTCCAGACATTTCCAGTACTAACATTGTAATTGGGGGGGACTTCAACTGCGTGTTAGATCCTCTTCTAGATAAACAGTTTTCTAACTCCCTCCAAAAATTAAACTCCTGTATTCGCCTAAACACTTTGATTGAGAACCTCAATCTAGTTGATGTATGGAGGCTGAGGCATCCAACTGTAAGGGACTATTCCTTCTTCTCTCCAGTGCATAAGTCATACTCCCGCATTGACTATTTCTTAATGGACTCTAAACTGTTAGCATTAGTGGACTCAGTAACATACCAACCCATTATGATATCAGACCATGCCCCTTTGGCCATGGTACTAAAAATTGGGGAGGTTAGAGCTAGACGCAATCAGTGGCGCCTTGATCCCACGCTCTTTTCAGATGAGCAGTTCACTAACATCCTACAAGAACAGATTTCTCACTTCATCACAGACAATTATACAGGCGATGTCAACGATTCCATTCTGTGGGAAACGCTAAAGGCTGTCATCAGGGGACATGTCATAGCCTATGTTTCCAGTAAAAGGAGAATGGAAGGCAGTAGACTCAAAGACATAGAACATGAGCTTTCTCTTCAAGAAGATGTATATAAAAATAACCCCAATGATGCCACTCTTGAAACAATTACCAACTTAAAATATGAATATAACACTATCCTTTCGCAAAGAGTTGGCCAATTACTTGTAAAAACACGACAAAATTACTTTGAGCTGGGGGACAAGCCTCACAGACTCGTTGCAAGGCAGTTGCGACACTCGCAGGCTACACGCGCTATTCATAAAATAAGAGACCATCAAGGTTACGTCACAACAGATCCAATCAAGATAAACAAGGCATTTGCTTCATTTTATGAGGACATGTACCAGTCTAGAGTCAATGCTACTGATTCTCAGAAAATGAACGACTTCCTAGACAAAAGCCAACTCCCCACATTAGACGAAACAGCGGCCAAAGCAATGGATGCTGCCATAACCCTGGAGGAGATCCAAACCGCTATTTCTCAATTTCCTAACAATAAAGCCCCCGGCCCTGATGGGTTCACCATTGAATTCTACAAGAGATACTCATCTAATCTGGCCCCTCTGTAAAAAGGACAGGGATCCTTTGGAAATGCCATCATATCGTCCCATATCTCTCCTCCAGATGGAAACAAAAATACTCAGCAAAGTGTTGGCCAACAGACTCTGTAAATACATAGCCAGTTTGATACACCCTGACCAGACCGGATTTGTCCCAGGTAGACATATATATTTCAACCTACGTCGTCTATTCAACATTATATACCATAAACAAAAGGAGGAATCAGTGGTAATTGCATTAGATGCCGAAAAGGCTTTTGATTATATTGAATGGAGTTACATGCTGACTTCCCTGAAATACTTTGGCTTTGGTCCAGAATTTATTAAATGGATAGAAATTATCTATGCTCACCCCCAAGCCTCAATACTTACTAATGGTGACCTCTCCCAACCATTCCGTCTTCACAGGGGCGTCCGCCAGGGATGTTCGTGTTCACCCTATCTATTCAACCTAGCCATTGAAGCCCTAGCCAGTCAAATTAGATTGAACCAGGAGATAGTCCCAATCAAACTTCATGGCATAGAGAATAAGATATCCCTTTTTGCAGACGACATCACACTATTCCTGTCACACCCCAAAACATCCATTCCACCATTATTGCAGACTATTGACACCTTTGGCAGTTTTTCTGGCTATAAGATCAATTGGGGAAAGAGTGAGCTAATGCCCATATCTGATGGAGTGGACTTAAACTTTCTGGGCACCGCTCCATTTAAATTAGCAAGAGACCAATTCAAAACTTTGGGTATCATTGCGACGCGGGAGCATGGAAAACTCCTCAACAGTAACTGGGAATCCAAAATACAACAATTGAAACAGAATATTCAATTTTGGAACACACTGCCCATTTCTATGGTCGGTCGCATCAACGCTATAAAAATGGTTGTCCTTCCTAGATTTTTATAAATTTTCCAGAGTATCCCTGTCTTTATTCCCCTCTATTACTTCAAAAAGCTGGACTCTATCATATCCTCCTTTCTATGGAACAATAAGCTAGCCAGAATATCCAAAAAACACCTGTTTAAGTGTAGAGCGGAGGGAGGCTTTGGTTTACCTCACTTTAAGCTTTACTACTGGGCCGCCAATTTGAATGCAATACTCTCTATGCAGCGGGGATTGTGACGTGTTTCCGACTACACTCTCTACTGGGCCAGCAGTTTCCGGTTCTGTATTTACATCTGACGCTAACCCACGCGATTACCTTGTGTGTATGGCGCGAAACTTAACAGCTACACATTTCTAGTTGTCTTTATTACTATTTTTTGGCAGCTTGACCATGGAGAAAAAGGTTTTCCGATATCAAAAGCTAATGCGACCTAGATCGGAACATTGTTGTGTGCCGTTGTGCGTTGTGTCGGCAAGATACAACTCGACTGTGAGTTTTCATTCATTTCCAGTGGAAGAGGATCTCAGAAAAAAGTAGATCGTTCAGATCAGGAGAGATGACTTCCAAGTCAACAAAAACACAAAGGTGTGTAGCGTTCATTTCAGACCTGATGACTTTATGGAAGGGACTCGTCTGAAACGTCTGAAAAAAGGTGTTTTCCCTACACGGTTTGAGTGGAACCACCAGGAGCAGCCGCCGAGGTTGAGTGTTTGGGAACGTCGAGAGAGACCGCTGACCCCAGATCCTGACTCGGATGTAGACCAAGAAGATGATATGGACTTTGATGTGGAGAGGACTGGACATGATTATTGTTCAGTTCCCGAAGCTGCAGCTGTGGACATGGTTCTACATGAAAACGAGGAGTTAAAAATGGAGATCGAAGATCTACGGAAGCAGTTGGAGCAAACCAAGACCATACAGCGCTTTGGTCTCAAGAGATTTGCTGGGTCCGATGAGGATATACGCTTTTATACAAGGTAAGATTGTATTGCCTGTGGTAAGCATTTGTAATAGCGTTGCCATTGTCCTGAAAACACTAGTCCACATTTCTGATAAATATGACTGGAGTTGTATACGCTAGCTGCACGTAGCTAAGCAGCCTAAAAATAGGCTACACCAGTGTTTTTCAAAGTGTGGTCCGCAAGCTATCCCAAGTGGTCCGCGAGCAGACGTGGTAAAATATAATATAGTTGAGTTGTTTGCAATATTGAACCAACTTGTATTTAAACCCAAACAGTTCTGCAACACTATGTAAGATATGCCAGTTTAAATCATATGAATCCTCTGACACAATAAGCAAAGTGAAAAGACAATAAGCAAGGTGCTTCAGTGAGTAAGTTTGAGAAAGACTGGGCTACACACTACACTGACCAAAATAATAACAACGTAGGCTAACATAATTATAAGTATGAACACCCAACAGCAATCAGAGTTAGTTTAATCATACATACATTAGTTTAATCATACATACCGAATTCCATAACTGTCATGACTCAATATTGCAAGATTGTTGTATCAGTTACTTGTAGTTCGGCATTATTTCCTAAATTTACTACAAAGCTATGTGTAAGTATTTTATGTCACGTAAGAACCAATGCATGTTTCTTTCTTGACAGATTTGCAACATATAACCACCTTATGGCCTTCTGGGAACTGATTGAACCAGCAACTCACAGGATGATTCGAGTCACCAACTCCAAAGTCTTCAAGGAGCCTGGAAACACTAGGGCACTTCCTGCAATAGACGAGTTCTTCCTGTTCTTGATGCATCTTGCTGTGGGCCTCAAGCAAAAGGACCTTGGTCATCGGTTTCAGACCACTGTAAGCCGCATCGTAACCACCTGGGCCAACTTCCTGTACTTTGTTCTGGGGTCAGTGTGCATTTGGATGCCTAAAGAGAAAGTACGAGCCCATCTGCCAGAAGAATTCCATCAATTTCGAGACACACAGGTTATCCTGGATTGTACAGAGATCCGCTGCCAAACACCTTCCTCTTTGCTACTACAAAGTGAGGTCTTTTCAAATTACAAGTCTCACTGCACCTTCAAAGCTTTAGTAGGAATGGCACCTCATGGTGCAATAACATTTGTGTCTCCACTCTATGCAGGGTCTATTAGTGACCGGGAGCTGTTCAAACAGTCAGGGATCATTAACCTTCTTACCCCTGATATGGCCATCATGGTGGATAAGGGCTTCTTAATTGATAGCCTAGTGCCATGCAAAATCCACCGGCCTGTTTTCCTGACCAAGGGAAAACAAATGTCAGCTGATGAAGTGACACACACTCAGTCTGTGGCAAGGCTCAGGGTACACGTCGAACGCCTTATTCGTAGAGTTAAGGAACATAAGCTGTTTGACACAGTCATCCCCTTGTCCATTTCTGGTAGTATAAACCAACTATTCACAGTGGCATGTTTGCTTGTGAACTACCAATGTGGACCACTTGTCAAGGCATGGAGCCATTGAGTGTAAAAACTCTAATCCTTGATAATATGCTAAGGCTTGTCACCTATAAATATTGTACATATACTTTTGTAAATACTATGCATTTCATACTCTGTTCTCTGATCAACAGTCAAGACTAAGACAGCGTTTCCGTATACATATTTTATTATAATTTCATAATACATAACACAAAAAAACTATAAGAATCTAAATATATATATGTATATACATGTGTAATGTAATAGAATAGCTAGGTATATATATAAATTGTATATATATATTGTATAAATATAGTGTATGTACATGAGCGTATATTGTATGTATGTAAATATTGTTTAGTGTAAATAACTAGGAATAATACAATAAATATAATGCTGTATAAAGATATGTATACACATGTGTATTGTAATATAATATATATATATATAGATATATGTATTATATTGTGTGTGTATATATACACACAAACACATGAGTGTATATATGTAAATATTGTTTAAATAAGAACAATACAATAAATATAGAATAATACCATAAATATAAAACTGTATAATAATTTCAATGTAATTGAATGGACCACCCGTGGTATGTGGCCACACTAACACTTAAATGAAGCAACATCTGAAATTACTTAAACACACAAACACTTCAGTAGATAATGGTAAAAAAAAAAACAGATCTCCTTGGTCTCTAATGTTACGGATCACATCTAGATTTTTGTGTATGCGTTCAACAAGCATGTCCTCCTGTGCACATACCACGAAATCACACCACTCCAAACCTGTTAGGAGGATCTGACCTTGTACTTGCCAATAGTACTTGTGCTGCCTCCTAAGCTGCAGAGAGCCACCAGACATTTTCAGGTAGGGACAGTCAACGTAGCTCTTGATGTTGGGGCATTTAATTTCCAGCAGGCCGAATGGTGGGTTTTCAGAAGGATCAAACACAACTCCATCGGGAGAGCATCCCAGCCATGGAGCATCAGGGTGTATAATGAACCCGCAGGGTGAATAGTTGACATTTTTTAAACTGCAGTACTCTGTCACGGCAACTGGCTCCATATCAATTCCTCTCCTCATGTCCTTCGTCATGACAGTCCCCCTCAAAATTCGGTGTGCCAGATTTTCAGCAGATGTATGACAGCGAACATGGCATGCCTCGTGAAAGCGTGTAGATGTGACTCGCATCTTTCTCAGTCGATGCCATTCCTGGCATGAGCTCTGCTCCCGTGTTGCAGCTTCAATCCTGTGGGCCATGTGGAATGACACCTGTAGCGATTTCATATACACATGTTCCTCCTCTGATAACACATAGGCGCATGTGGTTGGCTCAAGCCTATAGCCTTGGATGGACAGGGAAGGTTGGGCAGGG
The DNA here is from genome assembly GCF_046254945.1 of Alosa pseudoharengus. Classification (NCBI taxonomy): domain Eukaryota; kingdom Metazoa; phylum Chordata; class Actinopteri; order Clupeiformes; family Clupeidae; genus Alosa; species Alosa pseudoharengus. Next base: position 24,834,510 of record NW_027468881.1, read on the forward strand.
GCGTCTGGGATGTTGATGATTTCCCGCATTTCTGGTGGTTTTTGCTGAAATGACAGCACACTCCCTGCCTGGACAGCCCCAAAAGCTGACTGAACTAATGGGACTTCCGCTGACATGCCCATGGTGGTCACCAGAGGTGCAAGCAAAGGGGGAAAGTCTTTATAGACTTCTGCCACTCTCAATGTGGCAAGATCTGGCATTTCCCCGTCAAGTGCTTTGTAGAGAGAACTTCTGAAAATGAAGTGAAAAAATGTAAAACAAACCTGCAGCGTACATTACATTACATTACATTTGGCTGACGCATTTTTAACCAAAGCGACTAACAACATGGTAACAGTTTAAGTTTTAAAGCAATTCTCTCAACAATTTTAGGACAATTTAAAAACGGTAGAGTACAGTAAGAATAAGTGCATCAGTGAGTGCTGTTTTTAAACAGTTGAGTGTCAGTTCAAGACAGGTGGTCAGTGCTAGGATCAGCAAGACTTGCTGATGAGAGGAGATGTTCTCTAAAGAGCTGGGTCTTCAGGAGGTTTTTGAAAATGGAGAGGGATGTCCCTGCCCTTGTAGGAACTGGCAGTGTGTTCCACCAACGAGGAACAACAGATGAGAAAAGTTTGGATTGGCCTGAGCGTACCGGTGGTAGAGCTAGACGTTGTTCGTCTAAGGAGCGTTACGGTCCAGCATTAACCACATCAACACATAGCTTAAACTAAAGGTAATATAATCTCACCTCACACAAATAGCGGTAGAATTTTGGGGCTTGCGGACCTCCATGTCTCCCACCAGACCAGGCCTAACACCCTGACAGCAATGACACATTTTGACATGGCATCACAATAGTTACATGTGCATAGGTACACTATATAGATAGATACTTTATTGATCCCCAGGGGAAATTCAAGAAATTCACATGACAGACATGACTTACCAAGGTCCTTGGCTTGTGCCAGGTCTGCTCAGTTTCTGTGCAACTCACTGCATGAAAAGTGTGATTTTCGTCCCCGTAAACGACCGGAGATCTCCCTCATTTTCGGTAGTTGACGACAATTTGCAACCCGCGCTTGTCGCCGTTTGTCTGTGCCACAAATTGTCGGAACCGAACAATGACGTATGTGGAGAGCTTGCAGAGTGCTAATGGCCCTAATTAGCATATGAATGCAGCGAAACCGCGGCTGGCAAGGCCTGGCTTGAATATCCTTACTCAGTATTGGATGAAACCACTACTTTCAAACAAGTAAAATCACTACTGATTGGCAGCAAAACCACACCTTGCCAGGCCAGGCTTGAATTTTCTTACTCAGTATTGGATGAAACCACAACTTTCAAACAAGTAAAATCACTCGTGATTGGTTGGCAGATCTGTCACTATTCGTCACCCTGCCTCATAATAAATGTATATATATAAATATATATTTATTTATTTATTCATATTAAGCTGTATATTCATGTCATTGTTATCCTATGTAGGCTACTACACTATTATTAGGCTACCATCGAGGACATGAATGAATTTATAGAGGAAATGAACATTTGCCAGGAACATGTTTATGCAAAGAAAGAGCTTTATTAAAACAAACACAACTATATACAAAGCGAGGATCTGCCCACACATGGGTAGAGGATGATCCAAAAACTACAACTCAGTGAACTGTCCGTTTGCCTCCTCGGGGTTGTAGGTAACTGGCGCCGTTCTTTTTCCGAGGCAGGTCCGTTGTGCAGACGCGTGGCTCTGTACTTCAGATGTCGCCTCTTACCGGGACTGCAGCTTCGCACAGAGTTCAGAGAGCTCCGGCCTACGAAATGACGGCGACCGTACAATCCATCCAGAGACCCCACCAACAATGCCATCTTCTTCGTCAGACAGTTCCACCTCGTCATCTGCTAGCACACTCTGTCTCGATTCCAGCAGCTGTAAAAAAAAAACAATGAATCAGTACTGTGCGATGATGCACTGCGTATGGACACAACACATCTATCAATGCACCAAATAAAGTCTTACCCTCTTTCTTCTCGCTCGACTCCGAGCTGAACTCTTCACAGCTTCCGCCCGCAATGAGTTTTCTGGCTGGGTAGGCCTATACCTAAAGCTCCTGCGTACCGTCTCGTAATATGTCTTACAGGCGGCTGGAAAACAATTAAATGAGAGTGGTATGAATAAAAATCAAACGCAAGTCACAGTAACATTAAACAAGGAAGGAGAAACAGTAAAAAAAAAAAAAAAAAGTCACTTACACACAATGTCGTCTTTCAACATAGTGTAAATCTGGACTTGCAGATAGCAAATAGGAGGCCACCGCCTCATTATGAGGCGAGATTAGTCTGTGAAAACAAAATGTACAGTTATGATCGGTATCTATCCTATGGTATCTATACGTATCTATTTCCTTATACCGCAGAATGAAAGGATATTCTTTAAATCTTACCCTTGCTCCGGTTCGTAGCGCCTGCAATTTGTCTCCGAGTTGTGAAGACGGTGTACTGCTTCCTGTAAATGACGACACAAAAAAATACACTTTAATAAAGCTGGTTCTGCTCACTTGTTCTTTTGCAAGGCTACTAGGCTACTCTTAGCTTTGCTTTTAGGCTAGGGTACTTTTAGCTTAGCTAGCAGTCATCGAACATATTCTTACCGCAAGCCTTCTCTTCTTAAAGTTTGTCTCTCCCGCACAGTTTTTCGACTCCAGAGCAGCCCACCGGTCCTTAATGGACAGCAACCTAGAGTTTACCTAATTGCTTGAATGACTTGCAGACAGCTCCGAGCAAAGAGGAGGTCACGACCCCATTAAGAGGCAAAGTTATTCTGTGAAAACAAAATGTTCAGTTAAGATCGGTATCTATCAACGTAGCCTATCTATTTCCTTAAAGCCTACAGCAGAATGAAAGCATAGTAGGCTATTCTTTAAATCTTACCATTGCTCCGGTAGCGCCTATGTGTCTCGGAGTGAACCCTGGTAGGCTACGGCTGGCTCTGATTTCCTGAAAGCAGATGTCCATTCTCCTGGCGAGACAAGTAACCACTCATCTGGCACTAGATCCAATGCTCTCCATTCTTCCAAGCAAAAAGGTAAGTGCTCGTTTAAAGGTCCCCTCTTCTAGAAATGAGCGCAGACGATTGCGGGCGCGTTGTTTATGATTCACATCCACATACATCCAAATAACGTGAAGTAGGCTAGTAGCCTAATGAAACTGTAGGCTAGCCTTTCTGTTCTGCTGAATCGAAGTACAGCTCGCTGCAGCCTGTGGGAAGGCGAGGCTTGGAGATGCTCCTCTCTGAATTTGCCGCCGCACACTGACTGTTGTTTATCCTATCAGCTGTTCTGGTGGAAGCGCGGCCACAGTGCAACCACTGCTCACTAGAGGAAGTGTCTCCCCTGCTGGCGTGGGGGCGTAACGGTTGGACTTACTGGTTTATTGAATTGACCCTGCTGTGGCGTATAGACTGAGAATGTTTTGGACTGTGTAAATAGTCTACTACCAGGGAAATAGCCAATCTATTTCCCTGGTAGTAGACTATTTACACAGTCCAAAACATTGGCTATTTCCCTGGTAGACTATTTACACAGTCCAAAACATTCTCAGTCTATACGCCACAGCAGGGTCACTTATATAGGTATATATTTTTTATTCAACAAAAATATATGCAGTTTTGCATATATTTTTGTTGAATGAAGATTGTCTTTATCACTATCATTTATATATTTGCCTCTGCAATTCTCATTGTGTTGGTGTGAAGGGAAAATCTGAATCTAAACTCTATCGACTGTTTTAAGTCAGGTTACATTATTGGAGCTTGCAGGGAACAGACATGTCATACCCAGCATCATTTCTGCCTGTTGAGCGTATTAATGGGAGTTGTTTAAGCAAGACCAAAGGCCACAGTCATGCCAGCATGCACAGTTCACTCTCCCTGCTACCCTGATTTGCATTTGTATAGCTCACAGCATTTTCATTTACACGTTAAAGCCTCCCCTAGAATTAGGAGGAGGGGGGTCGTGGGTGGACGACTGCCAAGCAAGGACCACGTCAATTTCTGACAATTCATGGCAGTTTTCGGCATTGCCTGCAAACTGCCGCGAACAGCCATTAAACTGAACTTCCACGACAATCTACAGTGCCGCATACTGACGGAAATCACACTTTTCATGCAGTGACTGTGCACTGGGGGTACAGCAGGGATGCCTAATTGTGAGAAGTGTGCTGTTTGATATAATAGTGCAACCAAGTGGTTGCATAAGGCACACCCCGCCACACAGGAGCAATGGGTGCTCACCAAAATGACAGGTTTTGAGTCTTTTAACACCATCTAGGGAGAAATAGAAGCTTAGATGAGAAATACCTCTTAAGAGCTAAATTGTTAACAAGAGAAAAATATAACTAATAAAAGCATTCGGTTGTATTGTAAATGAGAGCCACATAGGCCTACCCACCCATTCACATCCATAAACAGTAGACTGACCCATATACATTTATATAATGTTACTTATCAGCTGGACAACTTATCAGCAGGCCTAACCATTACCCTAACATTGACCCTAGTCACCCTACTCTCAATTCGTGTGGCTTTTCATTTTTCCTCATGGATCTATGACAGACTGCCCTCACGCTGACCTCTCCTGACACCTTGTTTTTCATTGACACTGTTAGGGAGAAAGATGAACATACATTTTGAAACTGGGTTACACTCGTTCTTACACAGTGCTAGTCTGTCTGTTTTAGTAGAGTATTGTATCTATTGAATATTGTATCTATCAAAATATCTAACGTTAACAAGTTCAGTCACGTTAGTTTCTTGGTTACAATGTAACGTTAGCATGATAACGTTAGCTACTAGAGAAAGATGAACATACATTTTGAAACTGGGTTACACTCGTTCTTACACTGTGCTAGTCTGTCTGTTTTAGTAGAGTATTGTATCTATTGTATCTATTGAATATTGTATCTATCAAAATATCTAACGTTAACAAGTTCAGTCACGTCAGTTTCTTGATTACAATGTAACGTTAGTATGATCACGTTAGCTACTTACCCACATAGTTGTCGATATAGCTGCCGATGTACATTTTAAATCCCTTTTCCCGCTTGTGTTGGGAGCGGCACATGATGTTTGTACGAGTCGGTTTATATCATTTACCGTGAGACGAGGTAAATCCTGAAGACAGCGACTATAAAAGAGAGCCATATCTCTGCTTCTGTGGGTGTATAAATGTAGGCTTATTTAGGCTGCCGTCTCGTCAAACAGGAAGTTGATAGCCTAGTACAACTCGAACCCGGAATTGTGACGTGCATAGAGCGTATACTTCACTGGCGTAAAGGTTTCCCGACAGCCCAGTACAATCAAGAAGATGTGCCCTCTTGGCTTCAGATAGAAATATCTGCATGTGGTGCCACCTCCCTCCCAGCACTCCTTAATAACCCTGCAAAAATAAAGACACCTCTCTATATAAAAAATCCAATTATACTTCACTCCTTAAGAATTTGGAAACAAATTAAATCTTTTCTTGATTTGCCCTTAGTCTACATAGACAGTTCAATCTGTCACAATCATGCTTTCCCCCCTGCTTTGATGGATCCAGCCTTTTCCATCTGGAAAGCCAAAAACATTTTGTTCATACAGGACCTGTACCTTGAAGGAAACCTAATGTCATTTCAAAATCTCCAACAGACATATGACTTACCGTCCACACACTTATTCAGGTTCCTCCAGATCAGGCATTATATCAGGACTCATATACCACAATACGAACACACGCCCAAACACAACACATTTGACAGTCTTAGACATCTTGTACCAGGGAGCAGAGGCACAGTTTCCTCCCTGTATGGTATCCTATTGGCCCATGAAGGAGTGTCCACTGATAAGTTGAAGAATGATTGGGAGCAGGAACTTAATATGGAGATTTCAGGAACGGTTTGGGAGGGAATTCTGGATAGAATTCATAGCACCTCTATAAACTCCAGACATTCCTTAATACAGTTTAAAGTAGTCCACAGGCTCCATTACTCTAAAGCCAGGCTCCATGCCATATACCCTAACATTTCCCCCTTATGTAATAAGTGTAAACAACAAACAAGGACTCTTACACATAATTTTTGGTATTGTTCTAAGTTAACTCATTTCTGGTCTCTTATATTCGACTACATTTCAAAGGCACTTCACAAAACTATTGCGCCTGACCCTCTCCTTGCCATCTTTGGTTCAGTTGTTTATAATCCCAACATCACAAACTATGAGGGGCAAGCCATGTCTCTATGTCAGGGGTCTCAAAGTACCGGCCCGCGGGCCAAATCCGGCCCGCGTCCAGCCCAGTTCCGGCCCGCGACTTGATGTCAAAATCATATGTAATTCGGCCCTTGAGGGTATTTTCAATTTTTGTTTTACCCCCACAATAATTATGTTAACAATATTCTTAGATGATAAAAGAAAATGTTTAATTTTAGAAAACAATTCCATTAAAAAAATACTTTGGCCTATTTTGAAAATGCAAAATAGCCTAATTGCGGAAGTGCGCAGGTGTGGAACAACACAAAGTTCATGACACGGAGACGACGACGAGGAGGGAAAGTATGTCGCTTTCAAAATCTAAGAGAAAGGTGGATAGCGAGCATAGACAGTTTCAAGAAAGATGGACATCACAATATTTTTTTGTTGAGTTCGGTGGAAATGCGATCTGCCTTATATGTAAAGAGAAACTCGCTGTTTGTAAGGAATACAATCTCAGGCGTCATTATACGACTAAACACGGCGAGCATGATGAGAAATACAAGGGCGATGATGAAAGGAGACAACGAGTCGAGCAGCTACAAAAAGGACTACTATCCCAGCAAGAACTTTTCCACAAAGCCGGTAAGGACGCTGCGTCAGCGTCCTTACCGGCTTTGTGGAAAAGTTCTTGCTGGGATAGTAGTCCTTTTTGTAGCTGCTCGAGCAAGCAAGCTATGTGGTCAGTGAATTAATTGCCAAAGCGGGAAAACCATTCACTGAAGGGCAGTTTGTGAAGGACTGTATGTTGCGAGTTGCTGATATTCTCTGTCCCGAAAAGAGGAGCGTATTCAACAACGTTTCTCTATCAGCAAACACTGTGGCCGAGCGGATTAATGGACTGTCGGGTAACATATATGGACAGTTACAGAACAGAGCCCGCAGTTTAATTGCGTACTCTGTTGCGCTTGATGAAAGTACTGACAAAACAGACACTGCTCAGCTAGCAATTTTCGTCAGGTGTGTTGATGACAAGTTTGAGGTGACAGAAAAGTTGCTGAGTTTGTGTCCAATGTATGGCCGTACCACAGCAAAAGACATATTTCAGCAGCTGTGCGGTGCGATTGAGCGGCTTGGTGTGCCGTGGAACAGACTTGTGGGCATTACCACCGATGGAGCACCGTCCATGACAGGCAGGAAAAACGGACTTGTAGCGCTGGTACAGAGAAAGTTAGAGGAAGAAGATGCTGATCCAGCTATTGCTCTGCATTGCATTATACATCAACATCAACTGTGTGCCAAATGCTTGAATTTTGAACATGTGATGTCTGTCGTCCTGAAATGTGTTAATTATATCAGGTCCAGAGGTTTACAACACCGCCAGTTCCGGGCCTTTTTGGAAGACCTTGAGGCATCGTATGGTGATGTGCTGTACTTTACTGAGGTGCGCTGGCTAAGCAGGGGAAACGTCTTGAGGAGATTTTTTGAATTAAGAGCTGAAGTGAAGACATTCATGGAAAATGGCAGGCTGGATATTCCAGAGCTTGATGATCCAAAATGGATAATGGATTTGGCATTCCTTGTGGACATAACACAAGAACTAAACATCCTGAACCTAAAGCTGCAGGGCCCTGCTCAGCTCATTACAACAGCCTATGAGAGTGTGAAAGCTTTCACCACAAAACTGAGATTGTGGAAAACCCAACTGTCTGCAGCAAGCCTCTGTCATTTTGCTGCATGCAGGTCTTTGGTGGAAGAGGGCACAGCTTTCAGTGGTGATGAATATGTCTCTGCTATTGAAAACCTACAGCGAGAGTTTGATGAACGTTTTGCGGACTTTAAGGTACACCGTGACACCTTTCAGCTATTTGCAGACCCCTTCTCAGCTGATGTGGAGAGTGTCCCCAGTGTTTTGCAAAATGAACTTATTGACTTGCAGTGCAACAGTGAACTAAAAGCTAAATTCAGAGAGGCACAGGGAAAAGCAGACAAGATTGGAACTTTTCTGAGAGAGCTGCTTCCATCATTCCCAGAGCTGTCCAGAGTTTTCAGTCATGTATTGTGCCTTTTTGGAAGTACATATATGTGTGAGAAATTGTTCTCAACAATGAACTTTACCAAAAACAAGTACAGATCAAGGCTTACAGATGCCCATCTTGAAGCTGTACTCAGAGTTTCAACTGCAACGTCCATTAGAGCAAATGTGACTCAACTTTCTGAGCACAAGCGCTGCCAAGTATCTGGCAAGAAATAAAGCACAGGCTCAAAAATGATTGTTTGTTGAGGGCAATACAATATGTTAAAATAAATAGTTTACAGTTAAACAGTTAAAATGCATTCTGGTATTTCATTTATCAGTTCCTTGCCAGGTTTAAATAAGTCATGAGAAAATATTTTTATTTGGTGTTTAATACACACAGTATACCTGTTTATTATATTTTTTTGGTTGTTTTTATAATTTGTATTTAATATTTATTTTAGCATTATTTTATTTATAATATTTTTTTTATTTAATATAATAACATTTTATTTATTTACATGCTAGCACATGTGTCTAAAAGACTTGCACTTTCTGTTTGCAGTATTACACAATGAGACAGTGTAGTATTTGAAATAAAACACTGCATTTTCAGAAATATCCGTTCTTTTTTGTATTATTCTTGAACACTGTGGCCCTCCAGTCAGATGAAAATGGCAAAAGTGGCCCCCGGCTCATTTGAGTTTGAGACCCCTGCTCTATGTACTCTGTTGGCCAGGCGCCTCATTTTGCAACACTGGAAGTCAGACACCAGCCCTCTTTTCTAGCAGTGGCTTAGAGAGTTAGGCAATGTACTTCACATGGAAAGACTCCGCTATAAGATGTCGTACAAAGAAAGGATCTTCCAAAGAATATGGCAGCCTCTGCTGGACAAATGGTCAGAAGCGTGTGAAACTAATAATGCCCAGGGTGACACCCCTAGCACTTGAGTGTGCGGCTTTCTATCTTTCTTTTTCCTGAATATGTCTTGTGCACTATGTTGACTGTCATTATTACTTTTTTCTGTCTAGCTGGCTTTTCTTTTCTCTTTTTTTTTTTTTTTGTTTTGTTTGAGGGGTGGGGGGGGGGGGGGGGTATAGGCTTTGTGGGTTTTTGCTGTTTTGTTGCTGAATTTCTGTCAGAAAATCCTGAGGGAAATCTATTGTATTGTTATCCTGTATATTCCCTGTATAAACGTTTCCTTTAATAAACATATTTAATAAAAAAATTTAAAAAACTCTCCTGGTGATAGCCTGCCGCGCCACGCACGGCTTTAAACCACTAGGTGGTAGTATCAATGTGTAACTCATAGACAGTGGTGTAACTAGAAGGCATAGCCTACACGCAGCAGCTGCTTGTCTGTGCGATTGACATCTGCTGGGCTGAGGTTCTTTCCAAATTACTGAGATATCCTAGAAAGCGGGCCCTTTGTATAGGCTTTGGCCTCGTGGAAAAATACAAAAGGAGGAAAAGGATAAGGAATGGAAAACGAGCACCTCAGACATTTGATAAACCTGCTGATTAACACACACTTTGCATTTTGAACTTTATCAAAAGTATTTCCGTTAGCATGTGGAAACAAAACAATGGCTCCAACTAGATGTTGTAAGACAGTTATTTACGATAGTTAGTTTAGTTATATCGGTTTTTTTTTTTCAGTTCTAGATGACTATGAGCTTTGAGTTCACTATACTCTTTTAAATGTTATTTACCTTGAATTCTTTATAGGTATGTCCATGTTCCTAACCATGCATCTTCTGTTCATGTTTTTATTTAGGCCCTACCGGAGAGGATATTTGGTTGTACTTTTTGTTTTGTCAATCCTTTATTATTTAAAATGCATAATCAAAGCATTTTATTGACCTTTTTGTCAATATAATTTATATTAAATGTGTATTTTTTTGTTATTGTTGTTTAGAAGCAGAACTGTACAGAAAGCTCCAGCACATTACACCTTTATCCTTTCACAGCTGATGTACTGATAATCATCTGAAAACCCACAGAATATTAACACACACACACACACAACCACACGTACACACCTGCACTCCCTCCCACACACATACACCTGCATTTCTTGCATACTCTCTCTCTATCTATCTCTCTGAGAGAAAGTGGAATAGAACATTATGTCCAATATTCCAATATGTGGTTTAATGTTCTGCATTTCTCATTAGTGGGTCACTTTGATACTAAAAGTATGATTCTATGTAATGACTGTATGATATCTGTACTGTCCCTGTGTATATCTCTGTGTGACTGTTTAGAGATAAGCATGAATATTATGACTTTGCAGTGTTTCACTGTTCTGCATGGCTGCGTCAGTAGCTATCTGCTCCAGATTGCCAGGCTGCCACTAATCAGGGTCTGATTCAGTGTAGTCCACGTGAGATGGGATGACCAACGCCATCTCCCGTCAGCCTGGAAGGATACTTAAACTCTAACTATGTCCTTGTCTAGTTAGAGCAGCTGATGGATCTTTAGGTGAAGTCATGCTGTATCTCCCTTGATGCGCATCATTGTAAATAAACTCTGTTCCTGATTTTTCATACTATTGGTCTGACTGGGTCTCTATTAAATCTATGGTATCAAAATTACCATCATCTCTCACACACACACACACATACACACACATTTGCATGCACAGAAACGTGTACAGCAAAAAAAAGCCCAAAAACCGACCAATATCAGAAAAATAAACATTATCAGGATTTTTGACCCAATCGTTGCTGTTGTAATGCTTACTAATGTATTTTCAGTATTATGGTTGTTGGTAGTGTGTTCGCTTTTATCACTTTCATCATCACAATACACTGCAAAATTCACTATTAAAAAGATAGCTTAAATTCATGAAGTAATATGAAGTAAATGTATGTAGGGATCCAGGGACAACAGAGAGACATACCAAGTTTGCTAATGACAAAAAGCATCACAAGGTCCTCCACCATTATCAAAAACTGTCTCCAAGCCTAAGCTCTGTTGAACAGTTGAACGTCTGGTCTATTTGGATGCTGCCAGGGTTATACCTCTGTGTAATCTTACTCCATATTAAATTAAGACAATAGAGGGTTCCCCCACAACCCCTCCTCTCCCATCAGAGTTGTTCAGGAGATAAACTGCAGAGTCTGTCTTATTGTGGCCTGCTTCCTGGAAACCACTATCCTTCAAGACACATACCGCATATGCCTTGCCTGAATGCTGCAGCCTGATGCTGCATCTCTCGGTAAAACACCACACAGAGGTATGGTTCCGTGTGAGAATGTTACAGTATTTAATTTCTCTTCTCAGCTTCTGACAGCTCAGGAGAAACACTCTCGCTTTGTTTCCTTTGCGGTCTCTTTTGAGTACCTGCTCAGCATCTTCTCTCCCACATTTTCCCACTGGGTTTTACATGTTTGGAACCACAGGAAGCTATGATTAATCAACATGCTCTGACTTCTGTTTCTCTACATGAGTTTAGTACTCTTAGTCATGCAGGATTGTCAGCAAGTTTCACATTCTACAAAAAAATTTAAATGATATAGCGTGACAAGACACAGCACATTTTGCTGCAGAATCTTTGTAAGCTGCAAGTTGCCACCTCTAGGTAGTATCCCATACTGAAAGGATAAACAGTAAAGATAACTCTTTAATTCTTAAATACACTTAATTTTGTCTAAGGGCATCCATTGGCAAAGGTCAGAGCACAGCTCTGTTAAGTTACTACATAAAGCATTCATAAATTTAATTGGTTGTATGTGTGCAAAGTTGTTGTAAGTAAAGAGGGAGTGGCTTTTTTCTGCATATAAAGGCCCTCTGATGTGAATTACACTGTACAGCACCCAGGGCTGGACTGGGACCAAAAAATGGCCCGGGCATTTTTGGCCATGGCGGCCCACCATGATTATTTATACGATATGCTGAGGCACACGACATACCAGAGGATATATGCGCACATTTATCATCCATTTTGGGAAAGCAATGTTTCACTAATATTACATGATAATAATAACTGTAAGCTATAACACCTGCAAACTATAACTTTATGGCAAGCTAAAATAACACTGTAAGTTGGACACCGAGTCTACTCATAGCATTATTTGAAAACAAAGGCTATTAAAACACACACACACCCACTGGTGACCACCTCCAAACCAGCAAGGACGAGGTTGTGCACAAAACGCTATAGGCTACTATTATTATGCATGTTTTAAGTCTGACTGAATAAAATGAGTCCTGTAATTATTTCGTATGTTGAGCATGTACACACTTTTAGCCTACAATCTCCCCAGATAATATTAAGTGAAGATACACACATCCCAAAACATTTTCATTGTTACAGGCATCATAATTGCTGTGTCATTCTAGTGTCTTTCTGAGTGTGTGCGTGTGTAGCCTAGGCCTATGCGCACAGAAATGTGATAGGTTTGCTTGTTGTACTGCGTCAAGATTGACAACAATTTCGACCAATCATGACTGACTTCAGATCTTAAAAAGTTGAGTGCGTTCTGAGGCCGACCACTCGTTGATTTGTTGTGGATAACTTATTTAATTTTTCTCCTCTCCGCGTCGACGACAATCGAATAGCAATGTAAAATGCAGATGGCTTCGTTGCTACATGTTGCAGAGAAACGCTCAAATGCATGTCAATCGAAAGCGGAGGAGCAGGTGGACACCCACCCAGCCCTCCACACACACACACACACAACAGCCCTCCCTCCATGAAACGTCCCTCTTCATTCTGCTAACATTTACAGTAGCTATTCTGACCTCTTCCTCAATTTGTCCCTGCTGGGTAACGTCTCCTCCTCCGTAACGTCTCTGTCCACCTCCTCCGAATCCACCTGTACTTCGCCTTCCTCACTACACATCAAAGCTGTGTTCCACTCCTTCAGCCTGTGCACTCGATGTCGACGGCCCTGCACCTGCTGACCTTGGGGTGAACATTTCTGTGATTGACACATTTTGCTGCGTCCACTTGTAGGCTTTTTAGCCTTTTGTCTCGCAGCTTCTGTGCGCCCCCTTGCGCTTTTGTGGTTAATTAGGCCTACTATCCATTTTCACAATTTCACAGACGGAAAGTCACTTCTCTCCGCGGTCAGACAGCTCAAATAGCAAAATTGGATAACCCTGGGAGGGGAGGGGGAGGGCTGAGAGATGGCATAGGACTAGCCCAATGGCCTATGTAACAACCATTATGTTTATTATCGTATTCCATCATTACCATATTAGGTAACACTTTATTTTAATGTGTTGCTGTTACAGTGTACCTACCTAATTAGGTACAGTGGTACAACCTGTGTAACAACATGTACTATCAGGTACTATCATTGTACTTGCATTATGTATTTGTGGGTACCTACATATAGTTGTTACATTGTAAAACTTTGACAATTTGCCTAAATTTTCATCAGAGGCAAAGAGCTGACCTGAGACCTGCTGGATGGGGTAAATCTGGTCATGATAGATTTGATATACAAACCATTCTTAGCTCCAGTCAAGGCCTCATTGTCTTCAGTGTACATGTAACAGCTGTGCTGCTACAACCTTGTTAATCTTTGATACAGTGGAATAAACCTATTAAGTGTACCAGTTAATTACTTACATGTATGTTGTGTCATTGGCAGGGACGTGCACAGGAATTTTGAGGGGCAGTTGCTCTGACCTGAAAAAAGGGCACCCCCCCCCCCCCCCCCAAAAAAAAAAAAAAAAAAAAAACTCACGGGCTATATGCAGGACTTAGAATAACAGCGTCTTTTTAAAAATATATACACAAAGAAGTAAAACACTGAAATACAGCACTCAATCACCTTAACTTATCATTATTTTAATGCCCTTAGTGGTATTTATGTTCTGCTCAGGCAAGATCTTTGAAATGACCTCTAAAATAGCCTATGTTTTTTTAGATTACAATTATTTAGCATGCAGCTCTTTAATCCTGTACTTTCTAGCATGGTCCTCTCATCTCATATTTGGTGATCATCACTTAGGCCTTCCTGCCTCCTCCTGGTCCACATTTTCCTCACATAGTCTGGAGGCTTGTGACTGCTCCTCACCTTAAATGTAATGTAATTATAAAACATTGCCATTAGTAGGCTAAAATATGAGTCTGATTAATTAATCAATTCGTCTACACAGTGTCATGTCATCTTTATCACAGTGCAAAGTCAGTCTCACCTGCTGGTTGGCTTTTTCGCAGCCAACCCTGCAGTGATTGCTGCCTCCCTGAATTGTCTCTCCCTCTCCTGAATCTGACTCTTTTCAGTGGGAATCTTGGCTTCAAACAATATCCAAAATACTAGTGATAGGATTTACGGATTTATTTTGAATAAAATAATTAATGTGATGCATTACTTACATCATTCATTCTTCTTGCTAAAACAAAATGTGAGAAACTAACTATCAGCAGACATGTAGCTTAGTTTGCTTAATGCCTACCAAAAAAATAGTAGCCTATGTGATAACGGGCTGCTTCTCTGCAAGCTATCTGTCTGATTATTTAGGCTAAACGTGGCAAACTCAGCCTGGATTTATCAAGATTTTAATTCATTTCATAAAACTTGATCACGATGATCGTTCGTTTGTTATACATCACAAACTCACCTTTTCCGACAACGAGTCGTCTCATATGACAACCGCGACAATGTCCTTCTAGGGCCGCTTATGCAGGCTCTGCTCAGGTGCCGGTCGCGTGCAGCGCTGCAGCCACGTAAACAGAGTTTGCCCTTCCCCTACTGACTTTCACTTTCGGTGCCCGAATGGAAGTGAATGAGGCTTTGCGATTTTTTTTTATCTAGGCCTACGTGAAATTCTGCATCCATTGTACGATTTATTTATTTATTTTCCCCATTGGAAGGGCAACATGAGTCAAGAAGGCAAGAAGGGCATATGGGCAGTTGCCCGGGCAACCTGAGCAACCCCCCTGTGCACGTCCCTGGTCATTGGTCTTGGAACATGTCTGCCATTACCTGTACGTAGCACCAGGGGCGTCACTAGACCTTATTCACTGGGGCACGTGCCTTAGGGTGCATTCAGAGCACCTCGGAATGACAAGGACCGCCCCCATGGCTACTTTGTTTTTCCGACAGCAAGTGTTCAAGTGCTTTGCCATCGAATGTGTGACAAACACGGATGCCACAACAAAGGTTAAAACATACACTCACTAATCCTAAACAAACAACTGTATTTTCTTAAAATATAGTGTAAGATGCTCCTGAAAGAAAGATATGCAGCTTTTCAAGTGATAAAAAGGGCAAATTCCCAAGTTCACATTAAAACCAACAAAGTTGGACATGAAAGGCCACATGGACTACAAACGAACTACAACGTGACGACAAAAGTGATGACGAGCCCCTAACTGGGCAACTCTGTTAGCAAAATCTAGCCCCAGTTTCCGACCTCTGACTCACACATTAAGTGACGTGAATGACGCGGAATGATGATGTTTTCACTCGGAGAAAGGTTTTTCCGAAGCCCATGAACGCTAGGTTAGTAAAAGGTTGATGGTAGAATGGATCAGCCGGACGGACAGGGGGCGGTCGTTCCGAACGTTCGATGCAGATGCCGATTGTTGCGTTGCACCTCAGTTAACATTCTAATGGCGCGGTAAAAGCGTTGCTTTCGCACCAGAGAAAAACCTATGAGAAAAACAGACCGACAGTGTGAAAAGTTCAGACAATATTATAGCCTAAAATAAATCTGCGTCATTGCGTTTAAATAAGCCTAGTTTTACTGTTATTTTCCTGCGTCGATGTCATCCGAGCAGTGTAAAATTGGTGTCAGTTTGCTATGATTTATATTAATATTATATATAATATAATACTTTTGTTTAACTATGAAACCCCAGAAGATAAGAGATAAGAGACTCTCCTGAAGAGGTGTTAATGAATCGTATGCACCAACACAAGGCCCTATCGCTTGCATCACCAGCCAAAACAAAACGACAACTAAAGTTAGCGACTCCACAGGCTAATATTTATAATAAGGACTAACGTTAGTTGGCTACCACGATATATTAACGAAAACTGTTGTCGTACAACTACAAGCATTTAATTATTGAGAGGGCATGAACCTTCAGAAGCTTTCAGAAAACATATGGTTTGATTAGGTGAAATTGCTTTGAGTTGGAGCTCAAAACGTAGCCTATCATAGGCTACGTGCATTTCGTCCGCCAATATACAAATTATCATAGGCTATGTGACTTCAGTTGGTTTAGTCTACATTAGAAAAGTACACTTGATTTGATAACAGTTACAGGAGCAAGTCAGGGCAGTTTATTTATATAGCACATTTTAGACCAGCCTTTTCGACCCAACAAACATGAATGGGAGTCCGGTGTAAGGAATGGCTGGCATACCCGATCCCCCTGTCCACTCCCAGTATACACGGCTGACGTGCGAAGGTGCCCATTCTGTGTTGACAAGCACCGGCGGTGTTATTAAAAACATGTTTTGTACATCGTCTCTAACAAACTATGTACCTTTACCTTTGTTATTGAAGTTACAGTCAACAGAAAAGGTTATAAACTTTGATCTCAACTCGTCCTCCACTCCCTGTACGAAAGTATTTCAGTCGCAGAGATTTTCAAAAGTCGTAATTTTGCTGATTTGCCGCGCTGGAAGCTGGAGCGTCATCGGTTGCTTAACAACGCAACAATCGGCATCTGCATCGAACGTTCGGAACGACCGCCCCCTGTCCGTCCGGCTGATCCATTCTAGCATCAACCTTAGTAAAAGTCTCCAGTGCCCCAGTAAAATTCTAGCGCGGCTCTAGCTAGAAACGTCATTCATGGGCGCATCTCCGTGCATGCTTTAATCATGGCTCGAGCCTGTCACTTACCAGCCAATAAAAAAAAAACAAGGAATAAAGAAAGGGGCCATAATAGCTAATCAGGAAATAGCACCTATGTAGCTGGGTAAGACTGAACGCAACAACCAATGAAAATCGTTCACATGATTCTTCCGAGTGTTTCGTTGTACTGCACACACATACACTGTGGAATCCGCTGGAGCTCGTTACATCACTTTGAGCAGAGTAAGTCATCCCCTGTTTAATGTTAGCCTACAACAAATTCACAACTTGTTTGCTGTTAGAGAGTGTTGCCCACATAAATAGCATCTGTTTTTCAATGCTTAGCGTCATTGTAGCCTAAATTTAGCAACAGTTTACCAGCTTGTGCTCTCTCCCTCACACACACACACCATGCTACAGTAGGCTGCATGCACACATGCGAACAATTAATAATGATTTATACGTATACTGTAGAGAGAGTCCTGTAAAAGTAGCCTATACTGTTTGTGAAGCTGTCCTACTGTAAAACTAAACATAGCCTTCTGATAAACTATTCAGAGATGGACATCAGAAAATTCTTCCTGAACAGAGGCAGAGGGAGAGGAACAGTGAGGAGACATGAGGATGAGGGAGGTATGATAATTTTGCCCACATTAACGGTAACATTAACATTTATGCTGGTAATAGCCAGTGCTGTGATTTGATTAATTGTTTAATGGCAAACTTAAATACGTTTACTGCATTTGCAAATGTAGCCTAAGAATCAGAATAGACATCTGTGTAGATTATTATAGGCTACATTTGATAATTATCACTAAAAGTCAGTATGAAGGCTTTAGTAGGCTATTTAAGCTAAAGAACTGCAGTATTGCCAGGATGTGGACCCTTGCCTGGGAGGGAAGTATATCTCAATTTTGACTAAAAATAGGCTTCCCTTGTGTTAGTAGGAAAGCCTATTAAATTCATGCAGTGAGTATAGGCCTACTTATGCCTATGTGTTTGGATGTTGCTGGATAGTGGCTGCTACAACAATTGAGGGAGAGAGTGCTGGAGGAGGAGAAGGTCGAAGAGAAGGAGAAGAGAGGGGAGAAAGAGCACAGGCTGGGCAGTCCAGTACCAGACAGGGGGAGGAGGAGGAGGAGAGAGACAGGCAAGAAACGGATGAGAACATGATGGGGGCTAGACGTAAAACTATTCAGAGTATGGAGGAGGATGTCTGTGACCTAGGGGAGATATGTGATGGTCCAAATCAGGCTAGCCATTTATTTCATATTGCGCGCACAGTTAATTTTTTTTGTTTTTTAATGTATTGGGAGTTGGGGGCCTGTGCCCCAGCAAAGCTCTAGGTCTAGAATCGCCCCTGGCCACCAGTAGGCCTACAATTGCCTATTGTTCATGATCAAAAGTATCATTACTAGGTCAGTGGCAGCTCTGGTTAAGGTGATGGTGGATGATTGTGCTCATGTCTGGGTTATAGTTGAACCGTGAACATGCGTAAGATTGTGAGGTTACTGAAACTGAAAAGTGAATCTTCGTTTTTCACCACAGAGACAAAACATATGCAAATCCAGCCGGTTCAGAGGAATTATTTGCCCTTGCTAGGGCCAGGAAACCAAACATTCCCTGAGCATAACAAATAGTAATGTGTGTAATGAGCAGGGGCGTCACTAGACCTTATTCACTGGGGCACGTGCCTTAGTAAAAGTCTCCAGTGCCCCAGTAAAATTCTAGCTCTGCTCTCGCTGGAAACTGCATTCATGCACACATGCGGACAATTAATAATGATTTATACATATAGCCTACTGTAGAGAGAGTCCTGTAAAGTAGCCTATACTGTTTGTGAAGCTGTCCTACTGTAAAACTAAGCATAGCCTTCTAAAAAATAAGTTTGCTTATTTCATACTGACTTTTGGTGATGATTTGCAAATGTAGCCTAAGCCTACAGTAATCTACACAGAATCTGATTCTGTGTAGATTATTAGGCTACATTTGCAAATCATCACCAAAAGTCAGTATGAAGGCTTTAGGCTATTTAAGCTACAACAAAGAACTGCAGTATTCAGAGGCGTATCAAGCTTTTTAAAAGTGTGGGGGTTGTGGGATAGGAAAATGAAACAATCTGGCCAAATTATAAATAACTCCCTACAGGGACGTTGTAGTATTTTCTGAGAGGGGTGCGGACTATATTGGTGTCCGGGAGTTTCTCCCCCGAAATTTTTTTTAAATTCTGATTGCTAAACACACATTTTAATGCAGTTTGGGAGGGACAGAAGAAGCAGCGCCCCTATGTGTGGCTCATGTGACATGTAGGCCTACATGATCTACCTGCTATCACTTCACTATTTGACACTACCCTTTATGGAGACATATCTGATATCTCATGTTATAAATCAAGAAATCATTTCAGAAATTATGTTTTTTTCAATGGGTTAGCAGGCTACAATAAATTGCCTAACAGACAGCAGCCTATTTCGAGGTATCACTAATACCTATAAATAAATGTAAAGGACAGAATAGTGACAGAACTGTAAGCTCAAATTAAAAAACGTTTGAAGTCTACCCAAACATATGCAAAGGGAATATAAATAAATTGTGTTGCATATAGCCAGCTTAATTAATGTAAATGTAAATATTATGATTAGCAGTTTCTATGCTTTTTCCATTGATAGTTACAGGAAGCCACGTTGTTGTTTAAACTATTGTTGCTTCTAGCCCACACCAGTTTCACTTGCTGCAGGGACGCACACATTGCGAGAGCGCTCATAAGCGTTCTGAGGTCTACATGCTGGAAATCTTAGTTCTCAGATGTAGAAATCAAATGTGTCTTGACCCAGCCGTTTGTAAGATCAAAATAAGATGTTCTAAATGGAACGCGATCATTTTTAAGACATTAAAGCAACACCAAAGAGTTTTTTGCACCTTAAAATGCTGGATAAACAAATAGTGCCTTTGACAGAGGAAAAGTTCTTTGGTGTTGCTTTAATGTCAATGTGTGTCGTAGTGCCACATCTAGCCTACTGGAGATCTTAAAGCAACACCAAAGAACTTTTCCTCTGTCAAACGCACAATTTGTTTATCCAGCACCAGCTTTGCAAATAACAATGTCCACAGACAAGGTAGAATATGTTACATGATTTTATGAAAGTACGATGTTTGCGACTTCAGATGCAAGTCAAATTTGTAGTTTCTTATGTCTCATTCCATCGAACTACAGATCCGCTACCTGATCTGGCAAACTTACATAGTGCGGTTATAGCCGATAGAGGGCCGCGCAGCGAATGCAGAAGTGCCGTTCACCCTGTTACGAGTTGATGAACCACTGAAACGATTTTGGAAACATTATTTTAAGGTGCAAAAAACTCTTTGGTGTTGCTTTAAAATACCGCCGACGTTTGTAAGATCAGATCAAATAAGACGTTCTAAATGGAACGCGATGTAATTAAGCTGTTCAGATATTTTCCAAGCGTCTTGGAGACGTAGGCCAATGTGTGCTGACTAGGCTATGTCTATATAGTTGATGACACCAAATTAATAAGTATTTCTGATTGGGGAAACTTTTAGCCTATTTTTTTTTCAGTCCGCGGTTCCATTCAATCTTGCTGCAAATTATCAGACGTGTGAAGCATTTCGCGGCTACGTGGACCAGTAGGTTAATTGTTGAGGAGGCCCATAGTTTGAGAAAAGCTGCAGATCATAGATAGAGAAAACATAATGCTCTGAGAACAGTAGCCAAAGGTCTTTCTGCAGAAACAACAAATGCCTTGGTGCGCGCACCCCCGCTTTCACTTTGACTTCCTGCATTTCTACATTGTGACAAACTGTCAGTCAGACAGTGAATTTTGGTATACTAATTGTTACCGCATAATTTATCATTTCAATTCTACCTGAAATCTGCTCACTGCAGACGTTATAATGCAGACCCAAGCAGCAGCACAGCCTTGAAAAGACGCACACTTTGAATTTGATCAGAGCAGCTCTGGTTCTTTACTGGCTAACTTGATGTGATTGGCTGGATGACCGTTCAATCAAATCAACAGACCTTTTTGTGTGTGTCTGTGTGTGCGTTATGGTAGATACAGTTCCAACTCTTTACGGGAGCGTTTATTTCCATATTTTACTTTCATTTTAATCTGACAAAAAGTGTGGGGGATAGAATCGTGTTCCAGCAAAAGTGTGTACGTTATAACACCCACATCCCTCACGCTTGCTACGCGCCTGGCAGTATTGCAAGGATGACTAGGACCCTTGCCTGGGAGGGAAGTATATCTCAATTTTCACTAAAAATAAGCTTCCCTTGTCTTAGTAGGAAAGCCTATTACATTCATATAGGCCTACTTATGCCTATGTGTTTGGATGTTGCTGGCAGTGATGCCAGTAACGCGTTAGTCTATTTTGACCACTTTTTTCAGTAACGAGTAATCTAACGCGCTACTATTTACAAACCAGTAATCAGATTAAAATTACTTATCCAAGTTACTGTGCGTTACTATTTTTGTCATTTTCCTTAGTAAAAAGATATATGCTTTGCTTTCTTCTTGTCTTGGGGATTAATGTCATGTAGGCATTACGTTTTCAGCATGAGGACAATTCACGTGCAGCGACACAAACGTAAACAACAATGGAGGGAGAGAGAGAGATGCACATTTCATCAGTCATTACTTTGAGTTTGTGTCAGCTAAACATGACAACATTAAGGTACATTGTACATTCTGTGCTGGCGACAAAGTGCTGTCTAGCTAGACATCCCAAGTCTCCCGAAGTTTTGGGAGTCTCCCACATATTGATAGCGGCTTCCTGACGCCCGCAAATTACATAAAATCTCCCGACCTAGAGTGAACAAGAGCACGCAAGCCAGACTGGACTTCAAATCAAAGATTCTAGAATCTTTGCTTCAAATCGCGTGTGCATAGCTTAATTCGCACACAACGGAGAGGGAGTGGTGCGTTTGTGCCTGAAGCGCATCCAAGACAGAGACCATCCTGGTCTGTTTTGCTAAATCAACCAATCAGTTTTCAGTGTAAGTGCTTTAATCTCTTTTCTCCCAAACATAATTAATCAGTTCAGTCAGTGTATCTAGGAACAGAAGCGTCATGGCAGCGTCAGTGCCCCTCAAAAAGGAAGATTTAAGACCCATTTCACATCAGACTACACAAAAGTGTACCCAATTGTCTCAAAAGATTAAAACATAATGATAATCTTGCACACTGCACTGTTTGTAACAGCGACTTTAGCATTGCTCACGGTTAAATGATTGCAAAAGACTTGTTGAGGTGAGTTTAACAAGTGTAATTTCATTTGCATATTACTCAGGCCTATAGGCTACATGAAAAATAAATAGTTGCCAAGGCTACATGAAAAAAAATCTACATATTTTACTATAACAATTTCTATCAATAGGCCTTCCTTATTTGGTGTACTTAGACATTATTGAACAAACATCTGAATTTCAGTATCTAAGTAGGTTAGGTTGGGATGTCTGCTATACATTGCTGTTAAAATGCACTTCCAGTATAGTGAGTATTGGCAAAACTGGTCATCATTTTTATGTTGAGGCGTTGGGGGTGTTGTCGGCAGCTGCTGAAAGTAACTAATAAAGTAACTTGTAATCTAACTTAGTTACTTTTAAAATCAAGTAATCAGTAAAGTAAGTTACTTTTTAAAGGAGTTATCAGTAATCAGTAATCAGATTACTTTTTCAAGGTAACTGT
The DNA here is from genome assembly GCF_046254945.1 of Alosa pseudoharengus. NCBI lineage: Eukaryota > Metazoa > Chordata > Actinopteri > Clupeiformes > Clupeidae > Alosa > Alosa pseudoharengus. The sequence goes on from NW_027468881.1 coordinate 24,857,203, forward strand.
GGCAACACTGGTTGCTGGATAGTGGCTGCTACAACCAGGGGCGCCGCTAGGGTTGTATTCCATAGTACGCACCCTACGTGGCCCAGCCCCCCCCCCCCCCCCCCCCCCCAAAAAAAAAAAAAAAAGATACCTGACCTTATTTACAAAATTTGCGCTTTTGGTAAATGTAGGCTAGTCTAATATGTAGGCCTCTCTAAGAAAAACCTTTACATAAATTGGAACAGAACTAGATGTACCGCATAGCGGTACAAAATATGACCGCCGCTCAGTCCTGTACAGCCGTTCCGCGAAAATAAAGCACACTTCAATTTTTCTCCATATTTTACTCCATCCCCCACTCTTGAAACTTTTGTGTATGCTGGTTTGGCATGCCTGAGTGTGTGTGTGCGGCTGCACAGAAAGTAGCCTACTGGTGCTGAAAAGGCGAATACAGTAGATTGTAGAATAGCCAAAGAAGATGTTATAAAACCTTTAAAATCTCTAAACAATCACAAGTAGGGCAGTTCATCACAGTTCATCCATTGCAACTGGATTGATGCAAGGTCACTTACACCTGTAGGCTACATTGTATTTGGGAAAAGCAAAAGGTATCAGCATAATGTTATTTATTTATTTATTTATTTATAAACAAAAACATCTGTCAGTTCCATGCCGTTTTCAACAGCTATCAAAAACAAAGGTCATTTTTGGATGGATGGATTTTTTGTGAATGTTTCTTCTTCTACATAGATTTTAGTCATCTTTAGTTCATGTAATACTTTATTGTCAATGCACAAATTAAGTAACAGTAGTCTGAAACGTTATTGTTAATGCACAAATTAAGTAACAGTAGTCTGAAACGAAATGCTGTTTTACATCTAACCAGTGGTGCAAATAACTGACATGTCCAAATGGGCCTTGATGAAATGCGTCGCTAGACTGTTCATACACATTTTAACGGGCCAAAGTTGAAGAGCTGTTGTCCGTTATTGTTCGTGCAAATATAGGCTGATTCATGTTACCTTGCATTGTGTAACTGAGGTCCATGGCTAGTCTGGCTTTCACCAGACCAAGTTCAATCTTTTAAGAAATCAAAAAATAAATAGCGGGCAGATCAGGCTGGGTTCACCCAGCCTAGTCCACAGGCACCCGATATTGTTTAATTTTCCGATTGAGATATCCACGCTCTGGCTATTCTAAATGCAAAAAGGCATCAGGGAGTTATGACAAAACTGTAACTAACAAACTAGATCCTAATAGAAAGCTGTTAGCTTCCCTAAGCTACAGGCAGGCTTATAAGGCAGGCCTATTTACAACATACATTTTCAATTGGCTATGCTGGCGACACAAATAAAATCTCCTTTGGAAACCAATGGCTTACGCCTTACAGTATCAAGCGGACTTAAACTGCCATATCGTGGCGAAAAGTTGTAATAAAATTCACGCAGCTCCATGAGTCAAGGAAAGCGCGAATGAAGTAGCCACTTCTAAATGGGACCCACTACACAGTAGCTTAAGGTGTGTTGCTAAAGCAGCCATAATGAAATGAAGGTGTCATTGTTTGGATACTTCACACACACATGCTTTTTAATTTCACAGACTACAACTACCAAGCTGGCATCAAAGCACATCGATTCCCCTCACACCCTGCACGCACTTAAAACAAAATAAACAGGCGTCTCAGTCTCACGCATGTAGGCCTATAGGCAAAACTGTATCAGACCGGTGTAACGTTGGTAAATCTTCCATTGCACAGAATGATTTTAGAAGCACGTGCAACAAATGACAGTCGAAAGATACAATTACAGTGCTGCTATCAATTTGCTTGGTATAACCGCATTTATAGTTTTCTACAAATGCAATCAATCAAATTGGCCTCCATCACTCAACCAACGCTAACGGTAACATTACCTAGGTCCTTATTGATATTATAAGATTAACGTACCTGCAGTAAAAACCAACCATAAACATCCTCAGATTTATTTCGGCTTCAAGAAGAAATGGGAATTACATTTCATGTGAACATTGTCCTATCCTTATTAGACGTTCTCTGCGGTAAACAGTCCTTGTAGGAAGCGTCCATTGTTTTTCCAAACCACTTTTAACTTCCAACAAAATTACGTCTCACTGCAACGATGCGCCATCTAGTGGACAAACGACTACTGTTATCGCTACTGGAAATGCAGCCATGATGATGATGATGAATATTTATTTTGGCTTTCTTTTAATCCTACTGAATTTGTAATTATGTATCGGCCGTTCTAATACCGATAGTATGTGGGTGCCTGTGTGTGTGTGCATGTGTGTATGTGTGCACCGCCATCTACAGTCCAATGAGTGTACAGTCACTAAATGTACACATAACCTAATTTTTTTAGGACCCCCCATGGATGAAATTCTATGAAACTTGGCATACCCCCAGAGAATGCCAGGTCAATCATACACATAAAATTTGGTGGAGTTCTGAACATCTTAACTGAAGATAGGGGCGATTAAAGCAGAATAATATTGCATTTTCATTTTTTACCGGGGGGGTGCAAATCACAAATGAGTGATTATGGGCCAGGTTGATGTGGGCCCTTGAGACCAACATACCATAAAAGATTCTTCATCCTCAGTGCCACGGTTCAGGTAGTTATTTAGGAAAAACTGCTTTTTTTGCGGTTCGGGGGGCCCAGCACGGGGAGGGAGTGGCCCCCGGGGACGAAACGAAATTTTTCCGTAAAAGTCTAGTGGGGCTACATACCCACCAAATTTCATGTGCCCCGGTGGTTCGGTGTCCAGGGTATCGTTGACCAAAAATTCAGGAAGTAGATAAACGTTGACAATCCCTATATGACCGCTTCGCTAGCGGCGGTCATAATAAACCAAGTTTATGTCGCGATTTGCGATAGAGAAAAACACAGTTATGGTAAACTACTAACAATAACGATTTGCTCACAACACTCTAGCCTAAATACATTGCGCTGCTGTTTTGGTTGTCCCAAACTTTTAGATGATAAGCCTACGCCGGCAAGGATTTTTAACACCTGCACCAACCCGACTCGTCATGACGCGCCATTAGCCCCAAAAAGGATGAGAACCTCTGCTCTACGCATTAACTGAATCCTTGTTCCAAACAGTGCTTTATTTTTTTTTTTAAATAAGCCTACAGAGGAAAGCAGACAATTCAACATTTTAATTCCGTTCATGGGCGGCCACACAATAAATTAATTTATGTTACTATACACCAACTGGCCTGTAGGTGGCCGGAGACAGTTTTCTGTGAATATCTCGAGAACCGTAGGGCCTAGGAGGTCCACCTTTTTTATGTATGTTGGTCTTAAGGGGGCATGTCAACCCATCCCATTACCACTTATTTCATGTATAGCGCCACCTAGTTAAAAATTAAAAAGCAAAAAATTAGGTGTTTTCATCACAATATCTCTGGCTGACAAGGTCAAAACTGCACGAAATTAAAAGTGTAGGATCATTATGACACCCTCCGAATGCATGCCAAGTTTTGTGTACTTTCGTTCATGGGGGGCCTTACAATAAAATAATTTATGTGTTCATTTAGTGACGTACACCAACAAGGATTCCCGGGACACTGAAAGACCGGGGTACACAAAACTTGGTGGGCATGTACCCCCACATGGATAGCATGGAACCGTCATTTTTCGTTTTGATCTGTAGCCCCCCCCGCTGGACTGGACCCCCCGAAAGGAGGGTAGGGCAGACACAGTTCTCTGTGAATATCTTGAGAACTGTAGGGCCTAGGATGACCATTTTTTTCCATATGTTTGCCTCCAGGGGTCATGTTAACCCATTTCATGTGCACACATGTGCACAAACAGATACACACACACACACACACATACATTCACAGTAATCATACGTATGACACATACTCACACAGTAGACATATGTACGCTTGCATGCACAGGCACATACGCAGGCACACACACAAGCATGCACACACACACACACACACCCACACACACTCACACACACACACACCCACACACATAACATAAACATAACACAAACAATCAAGAATTTCTCAGAATTATGAACAGGCAAGATGGAGGTGGGGTTGTATAAAATAAATTTTACATGTGAAATCTATGAACTAATCATGTTTTGGTACTTGTTGTCTAGCAGATACCAAGAATTGAGTGTGGATAATGCAATTTAGTGAGACAGTTAGAATCATATAGGCCTTTCAGCGTGATTTGTTTTTGTGGAAAAAATGTGCTGGACTGGGCGGCGGTCATATTATGTACCGCTCTGCGGTACATCTAGTTTACACTTCTGGTAAGAGCACATTTACATGGTTCTCTGGTGATTTTGATTTCAAGACTTGGTCTTGGAATGTCTTAGCCAGATGATTGATGTGGAATGTATTGGCAAGTTATGTTTATATCTTCAATGGCTTGGCCAAATATTTGTTGAATTAACCACATGTTTAGTGTGTTCATCAAGTTCTTTCTGGCATGAATCACATTTTAGCTTGGATTTAGTCCAATTGAGATTTTTGGCATTTATCCCATACATCAGTAAATGTTTATGACTTACCCATTGCTAGGGATGTAACGATTACCGGTATAATGATAAACCGTGATAAAAATGTTGACGATAACAATTACCGTTTTCTTTTGAAATATCATAATTATCACGGTTGATTATCACGGTGTTGAAACCGTGTGTTTAATCCTTCCCAGCTTCATCCGAGCCTGCTTTTGTCATACAGTAGGCCTGGTACAATGAAGCAAAATTGGTACCCTACTGATTCTGTTGTCTAGCCTAATTGATGGTTTTAACTGCGAATTGGATTAGGCTACACCTGATTTTAAAAGGCGGAACATTTTCACCGCAAAACTTGCACTGTAACATTTGCACTCTGCTTCGTTTTTATGTTCGCGTGCACATTAAATCTATTCCACTCACGTTATCAGAAGAACACAGTAGCCTAAAGTTTTATTTCGAACACTTACTTTGGTCTCACTCAGGGTAGGAATTTCACGGCGGCCACGTTTTTGCCCCTTGTGTTGGCCGTGATGTCCCTTTGAAAATCAGAGGTTTACAGGCCACGGTGCCCTTGGTGCCCTTCTTTTAATATTCTGCTTTGCATCCTACTAATAGCGAATTTTATTTAGCCTATGGCCTGTCAAAATAATCTTAGCATTCACAGCGCAAATTAATTTATTTTACGCAGTGGAGAAAGTGACAGCGCAAGAAAGAAAGTGCGTCTAAATTCACCTATTCTTCTCAGTTGAACTACTCGCGAAGTAGCCTACTCATCACACAGACATCACAAGTATCACATGAAAGAGCTTTTTCTCAGCTTTTAAACGATGTAAGCCGCGAATTGCTGTGGTGAACAGTTCGCGAGAAACGTAAGTAATATAATTAAATTTAATCATAAATTCTACTGAAGGTTTTCGTCCATCTCCCTACCCATTCCTCTCGATGCAATACTTCACGAACCTTTCGTTTAACACATGACAAACCATATATCAGAATAAACAGCAGACCTTACCGAACATAAAGGTGTAAAGCAGTCCCCTGTACAGTTAGCCGTTCCAGAGTAATCCACTTTTGAATTTGCAGTACATTTCGACATGCATGGATGTCTCCAAATTTGGGCTTTAAGTTTTACAATGTGTTTAAATTGTTCCACATGATTTCATAACGGGCCAAATACAAAATAAATTTTACAAATATCGCCTATATATCGGTAAATCAGAGGACAGCTGACTAAGAGTTTGTGAAAGTAGATCACAAAATGCTAAGCATGCATCTATTGAGTTTCTTAAAGCTGAACTGTGCTTAAATTGTTCAATACATGATTTCATAACAGGCCAAATATAAAATAAATGTTAAATATAGCCTAGATATCTGTAAATATTAGATGTTCAGATGATTTGCAGTTCTATATAATATGTCATGTTTCATGTTTTTGTAATGTTTCATACAGTGATGCAGGTCTACTGCAGTGAATAGGCTATACAACTTTGATATTTTTTATAGCCTATGTGGCCTTTGTGCCCTCCACCAAATATGCCCAACTGAAGGCCAAGTCGCCTTGCCCCCAGAATGGTGAAATTCCAAGCCTGGTCTCACTCATTGGATCCAAATAACAGTAATAGCAACCTCCAAGTCATGGTAGGGTAAGTTAAGCGATAAGCACATAGCCAATTAAACATGAAAAACTGAACGGGACTCTTTTTGAAACTATTTCAGCTTGTGTAGGCCTATCAGTGCTTTCTGAACATATTGAACACACTTTTAAAAATACCGTGATAATACCGAAAACCGTGATAATTTTGGTCACTATAACCGTGAGGTTAAATTTTCATACCGTTACATCCCTACCCATTGCTGTATTTGTCTGTTTGTCCAGATATCCATTCTTTTGGTGGGCACATGTGTCTCTTGTCCACTGCCAAAACATGTGACATGGCCCTGATCTAGGTGTGAAGAAAAGTGTTCAAGACTTGATATTCACAATTTTCAGAAAACAATAACCAACAGTTTCAAGACTAATGAAAAATATATGAACAAGTCCATAGCCACATGGAATTATATGTGAGTATAGTTCTGCCTTGTTTTTTGTTAATATACAGATTATATATCAGTACTGATTACTGTATACTAGGGCTGTCAAAATAACACATTACAGAAAAAATAATGCATTAAAAACATTAACGCTGATTAATCACATTTTGTAGTGAACTTTGACCCAGTGCACTTCTGGTTACTGTAACTGAAGGAAGCAGACAAGAAAGCACTGCTTGGCAAAAGGCCAGGCTAGGTCACAGGTGAATTGTGCACCTTTTCTTCTTCCCGGTCTTGCACTGCAGCCATACACGCAACAGTTGTGCATTTTGAAAAAATAATATTCACTGTACTAGCTATGTTAATGGAGATCTGATGAATGTTGGTTTGAAACATGGCGTCCACAAACCATATGACCACCTCGGAACCAATCGCATAATGGGCTCAGACCATTCGATTCTCTAGTTGGCCAAACTCTCTATTTATACGAGTCTGGACAAAAATAGGCTACCTGAAACTGCATAGGATTGCTTTTAAGTCTATAATGTTGGTTTGGCTATTCATTGATTCACTCATCTGCCAAAATTTGGTGAATTGACATATTTTAAAAATACATTCATAGCAAAAATAGATGCATGTGATTAATCACGGAGTAGGCCTATGTAATTAATAAAAAAAAATTAATCGCTTGACAGCCCTACTGTATACAGTGTTTCAAATTTACATGCATCCTTAGACATAGCATTTAACATGACTATCACCGCTGACCCTTATATCATTGGTTTCTTGCAGGACAGAAGAAAGTAAAAAAGATAGGATTCCTAGAACAATCATGCATGCTTTCTGCCACCCCGAATGTAGAGGCACAAGTTCTGGAATGACCGTGCCAATTCAACACCAAGTTTATGTTTACCTCAAAACGTATTGTATTATTGAAGACAGAAAATTCTACATACTTGAAAAAGTTACAGAAAAGGTCAATCTGGGTTGCACTTGTGTTGTGAGATAAGTATATAAACTGCCCTGTAAAGAGCACCATTCTTTTACTCTAATGTATTTTATTGATCTCTGTTTTCTGTAAAGATTGCTAATCATATTGGTCGAGGAGAAGTATATATTGTTTTGTAAAACACATCAGTTGTGCCCTGCTGTTCATTTGGGCTAAAGTACTCTGAATATATGAAACACAAAGAAAGGCAAATAAAAAAATGAATGAAAAACATGCCTTGTTGTATGTGTATCTATTTGTTTGTTTGTTTAATTGTTTATTATAACTTAATCCATATACTGACTTTGTCTTGCCTTGTCAGTGCCTTGCTTTATGTCAGTAATTGGAAAACTATTTCTTTGGTCACAGTCAGTATGATGTCAGTCCCTCCAAGAATTCGCATAATGAGGGGTTCCCTCTGAGATGCATTGTCACTCTGTGGTCAGATCGTCCCAATGGAATCCCTTTCAGTGACGTTGCACATGAAACCTCTGTTATTGTTTTATTTTGTGTGTGTGTGTCTATGTGTGTGTGTGTATGTATTTGCATGCTTATGTTGTGTTATCAAAATATGGCTCAATATATCTGAGTTGGTGGTTGTCTGTGATTTACATATATAAATATACACAGAATAATGGTTGGGCTTCATTTCATAATACTACAGTGAGAGGAGAGTATCTTTGGAGGAGATGCATGCCTTTTTAAAAGGGATGGTTCAGTATATGCACAACCTGTTCTATGTATGGATGATATTGAGTTGAAACGTTCAATGGGGAGCAAAATGATGTTAATTGGAGTAGTTTTGAGCTGGTCTGTCTTTTACATTAGCAACTTAAATAGCTTATAGCCTTGAGCATGGAGCCACGTCAGAAAAAATCGCTCCTCCTTCCAACTCCTCTATTAAACTCCTACTGATTAATGAAGTGTCTTGGTAATTGAAAACATATGGTGAGGCAAAGGCAAAACAAACTGGAGTGCTTTCCATTAAGTGGGTGGATAGTACAGGGACAGGTCAAGACAGGAACAAGAATATGTTTTACGCTGCCAATTAAAGTATCGTTAACATCAACAAGGCTGTACACCTGGACTCTGTCACACTCTTTTAACAACAATTCATGACTAAGGGTGGGTTTGGAGGTCTAGAACACATTCTTGTTCTATATAACCATAATAATAATAATACACTTTATTTGTATAGCACCTTTCATACACAGCATGCAGCTCAAGGTGCTTTACATTTGGAGCATTTAATACAATATGAGGTTAAATAGATTTTTATCATGGATTAAAATAAAATGTATCACAGTAAAATTCCTCGACAGGTTGATTGTGGAGATAAAACTGTGGCAGCTTGTCATTGTGCCTCTCTCCCACTCCATGCAAATTTGTGGAGAGGAGAATACCTACGTCACAGGGAATTCTGCTTCATATCCTGCACTAGAGAACATATAAACTGAGTCCTGGAAGAGAATGAACCAGATCACACAAGTTCTGATCAATTACTACCTTAACAGAAGAACCAAAAGGAGAATACAATGCATTTATTTACACTTCTGGTAAGAGCACGGTTACTTCTATGGTTCTTTGATGATTTTAGAGTTGGGCTGAAAGGGATTGTTTCCAACTATTGTGGAGTCATTTGGATGTTGATGGGGTGCTGGGTGACCCCAGGTCACTCACTAAACAATTTAATGTTAAATATTGTTAAGACGGTTTGTGCACAAATGTTTATTTTACCTGCACAATTGTGCACAAACGAAGCACAAACAATTCCAACCATTTGAGTCATTTGGGTGTTAATGGGGTGCTGAGTTATGTCACTCGCCAGCAAATAACACTTAATAACACAAAAAACAATGATGCACAAATGTTTATTTTGCATGCACAATCGTGCACAAACAATGAACAAACAAATACTTTTATACTTTTTTTTATATTTTCATATTTTCTGAGAGGGATAGGAATAGAATAAATAAGCTGGTGAAAAGGGCCGGCTCTGTCCTGGGCTGCCAACTAGAGCCTGTTGAGGTGGTTGGGGAGAGGAGGATGTTGGACAAATTGGCATCCATCATGGCCAATTCCTCTCATCCCCTCCATGGGACAGTGGCTGCGCAAAGCAGTTCTTTTAGTAACAGACTACTACACCCATCATGTAAGAAGGAACGCTTTCGCAGGTCTTTTATTCCATCTGCCATTAGAATGTATAACACCACTGTCATGAAAATCTGTAATGTTAATGTAGTGTATGAACTTCATTATTAATATGTGCATTTTCCACTGTACATGTGATGTGAAGCTTTTTTATTCACCATATATATTGGTTCACTCTGCCTCAAAGTATTGGTGAAACCCTAAGGCGTGTTGCAATCACTGTGTGATTTTTGTTTTTTAGGTGTGCTTGTATGCTGGGCATACTGTATACAACTTTCTTACTCTCTTATTTAAATACTACTTGGCATCTTGTGACAAGTACATTTCCCAGCTGTGGGATCAATAAAGTCTTATCTTATCTTATCTTATCTTATCTTATCTTATCTTATCATATGAGGTGCCAACTTCACACAGGTCACAAACCTACACACACCTTTGTACATCTGTAAATGGAGAGTGCTCTGACCTGTAATGGAGTGGTCAGGTCAGGGTTTCATTGGTAACTGAGAATGAAAGAGATGTTTGTTGTGTTATGAGAGGGTTATGTTGCACAGGTGAGGCCAGTTGCTGGCGGTGATGGAGTTCGTTGTCTCGTCGGTCACACTCCCTCTTGTGAAAGCCGTGGAGACAGGAGGAGCTGAGCGTGGCGAAGAAGAGCTCCCGGTACTTGGCCGAAACCAGGTTATAAAGCACTGGATTGATGGCAGAGCTCACATAGAAGAGGACATTCGTCATCATATAGAAGTAGTGGTAGAAGTCATACAGGGGTCTGTGAAAACAGGCAAAGGAGACAGGAGAACTAGTCCAGACTGTTATTATAAGAAAAGGCTTAAGCTTTGACCTGCACAATCTGGTGTCTCTCAATTTGACATGGATTGACTGGAGAGACTGAAAAATCAAACTCAACACCATCTAGCTAATCTGGGGAAAAGACCAGAGAACTCATCAATCTCCACTACCGAACTTCCTGTCTTAGTCATATAGTTGTGTACAGCAAGACATTGATGCTCAAGGCCAAGGGCTCTGGTCAATGTGTGGATATAACAGTAGTAAGTAATTAATAATAAGTGCTTCAATAATCAATTTGATTTAGTACTTCTTCCAGCTTCTGAAACCTCCTCCAGTTCTATAGATCATCAGTCTGCTTTTTATGGTCTATTCTCAGCCATTCTGTTGAACTAAAATCAGGTTTTTTGTCACATACAGCAAACATCACCTCACCATCCGCTATCTCCCTGTGCCCTGAATACACTGTAAAAAAAATACAGCCTCTGTGGACAACCCAGGCTCCAAAAACGGCATCAAAAATAACTTGGTCCAGCCTGGACGATAAAAAAATAACAACCTGTTCCGGCCAATCACCAACGATATGCACATTTAGGAGAGTTTCAATGACACGGGTGGGAGCGGAAGGCAGTAGCAAGCTAACTCTCTGTTTTGTTTGAACGTCAACAGAAGTGAAGTGACGTTACCCAACATCGCTTACAGCGCCTTTAAACAGGTAAGTTGAGGTGATGCGAATAAGGGCTTCTTTACTGTGCCTCACACGTACCCTCATTTTCTATGGATATGAGTTTACTTACTCTGTCCATTCGATAATGTAGCAAAACATGAGACGCCGCATGTGATACGGCAACCAGCACACAACGAAGGCAACCACCACCACACCTGCCCAAAGAAAAATAATCATACATAGTCATCTTAAACACAGATCGAACTTTGCATGCACATTACAGGCTTACCTCAGATATATTGTACAAGATGAACTCACTCACGCAGGACAGTTACGCCGTGACGCAACGATCGGGAACGGGCTGGCTCAGTGGCATAGCCGGATGCTGGCGGGCTGCCGGAGTGATGTAACAATGCCTGCTGGGAAAGTCGCTGCATCTGTCTGCCAATGAGCCAGTTGAGGATAGACACCACAGCCATTGGCACCACAAATGACAGCAAGACGTTGACCTTCACAACAACAGAGAAAAACAGTGGACAACAGAGAATTTGTCGCTATGACCACTGCTGATCCAACTACGCTGGCTCCCAATGTCCCAACAGATGAGCTTTAAAATCTTATCAATGACTTTTAATGCTCTCCACAACCTCTAAGCCAGTAGTTCTCTAAGTGTGGGGTGGGCCCCACTAGTGGGGAATAGAGATATGACAGGTGCGGCACAATGAATAGGAGGAAATTGTTTTTTTTGTGCTTTTCTTTAATAATGCCTTTCTATTTTCATAGATAATCAATTCAAAACAAAATAGCCTCACACAAACATAGGAGTCATAAATAGACCAACATATTAATTAAAATAACATCTGATCTAGCGGACCAAGACAGAATATGTATGGCTGAATCTCTATGTACCCCCTCAAGTCTAAAGCCCTGAACCCACAAAGACTTAACTGATATCTGTTGATAAGTGATTAAAGCAACACCAAAGCACTTTTCCTCTTTGGCCCCCCTACAGGTCGGAAGCGGAATTGTCCATTACCGTTGTCGTAAGTAAAAAAAAAATACAGATCTGCTACCCGATCTGGCAAACGTGCATAGTGCGGTTATAGCCGATATAGGGCCGCAAAGCGAATGCAGAAGTGCCGTTCACCCTGTTACGCGTTGATGAACCACTGACACAATTTTGGAAACATTATTTTAAGGTACAAAATAATCTTTGGTGTTGCTTTAAGTTTGGCTATAAGGGTACAACATGCTAGTAGCAGGAATGGGACATCACCTGCCATATTAAATTGACAACTCCAGAAATGTGTACCCTCCCTTTGGTGTGTTTCTCAGCACAACATCATGATTTGGGCACGGAAAGCGTGTGAGTGAGCCATCCTGCACTTCACAGTTTCAAAGTAGGACAGACCTAAGCCCTCACAAAGTTAGCAGAAATGTGCATCAAAGTCTGTGAGGGGGGACATTGAGATTCAGCCACTGTGTGATAAATTGAACTGGGGTACATAGGACCCTGGGAGTATAGGACCTTGGGAACATAGGACCCTAGGAACATAGGACCTTGGGAATACAGTATAGGACCCTAGGAACATTTAGGACTTTGGGAATATAGGAACCTTGGGAACATAGGATCACATAGGTATGGTCCTGTACCAGCCATACCACTGTATGTACAGTATGCATGCATGTTGCATGAGAAGAAATTCCCAAAACAAAACATGCAAGCTGCATACACTGCATATGGGGGAAATATTGACAAGCTTTTTATTAAAGTACATTTGAATGATTGTGTTGTGTTTGATAAATGACAGAGTAGATAGGCATACGTGATTGATCTGGATATCTTGATTGAACAGGAATCCTAATTAGGCTACTATTGATTTTGAGGACATAATATTCAAATTTGACGAAATCAGTCAAGTTTTGTGCTCAGCACAACTTCTACTCCTAATGAAAATAAATTATTTTGGCAATCACTTTCAAATGTTTTCCTTGATATGTTTTATGCAATCAATAGTAAGACTACTGAACTTAAACCTAGGGATGACATGTCAAGGTCAAAGAAAGCATTAATAAAAAATAATGTTCGCATTAGTGTACTAGAAAGGCTTTTCAGACAAAGAGTTTGAAAACTCTGGACATTAAAGGGGTCATAGAATGCAAAACCAAGTTTACCTTGGCATATTGGAATAACGGCAGTTATGTAAAATAAACATACAGGAAACAATGAATCTTTAAAAATGATTTTGCTACCGTTTTGTGTCTTCCGCTGACAAAATAAATAGTTCGCCACACAGATAGAACTTGACAGTTTCAGGTGTTGCGTGTCTTACTAGCTTACTTTCCCTTTCAATGAAATTCCATTGCAATAAGCGAACGGAATTCTTGCGGAGGGATATGAAAGACGTTAATCAACCCGTTGCCATTGACAGCGGTGATTATATACTTTGCTGGTGATTTATATAGATTTAACATAGGCCCGAACGTTGGGAAGGCCCATTCATGTGAATGGAACTTTCTGCAGCACTCTGAAGAGCCGTGTAATAAAACAAAACAAATAGATGACGACACAGGTTACTCTGTACAACAGGTTGCCACAGGTTACTCTGTACTACCACAGGTGGCACTGTGGTAACTACATAAAACATATTGATCTCAATGGTGCATTTTGCCCATGTTCAGGGTGGAAAATAAAAAAAGAAATATTTGCATATTTATTTGTCAAATTGGTGTCTTTAAAAAGAAGGGATCATGGAGAGTGAAGGAAACAATATAAAAAAAAATATTTGTATATTCCCCACAAGGTGTTTGGGTGCTCTGAAAATGAAAACCAAAATTATTTTTCAGACTTGTGAGGTCTGCTGTTCAGACCCTGAAGGAATTTATGTTCTGTTCATTGCTTTTTGTGAGAGTGTTTCTACTTATCTCAATAAGGGAAATAAATTAAGAGCCTATGTTGAGTACAAGGCCTAAACTCTGAAGGCCTAAACAGAGCCCAGCCAAAAACTATTTTGATCAACTTTGAGGGACAGCTATGACCATGCAGGATCGTCCAGACCAAATGTGACGATTTTGCTACCTACTATTCTATTTATGTACCAGCATGCAAAATGTGAGCCTCCTACATGGAGACTCCTATACATACAAAATCGACACCCCCCTCCCCCTGTAAAACTGGCTGTATCTTGGAAAATATTGATCTTACATAAAAGTCATTTTACAGTGTGTCCCCTGGATAAAATAGGTACACCTGGTAATTTCTTCAGAATTTTTTGAGACCTAAGTGCGTGGGCCCTGGTTGAACTGACGTGGAATGACCCAAAAGCCTTTATTGTAATCTTAAAACAGATTTGAAATGTTGAATGTGTATAGCCAACTAAGGGACTGTACGATATTTAGCGGGGGGGGGGGGGGGGGGGGGGTGCGGTCGCTAGACGATCGGGTTAAAAATGTTCTGCCTGGCCCTCCCCCCTGGTCAATTTTTTTTTTTCCAGGGGCCTCCCCCCGGATCAAAAATTCTCCTAGGTCCTCTCCCCCTTATAAAACTGGTCGAAAATGACGTTTACAAGGTTAAAACGGCCAGCAAATGTCATAAGCACACATACACACACACGGGTACATACGCAGCACTGATCTCTACAATACTACGCCTCTCCCGTGTGACAACTAGCCTATATTTATTGACTCATGTGCAATCTGAATATTGGCATTATTCCGAATAAAACCGGAATATGGTGTGCATGGAAACCATAGACTATAAAATATGAAAACATAGCATTGTCATGCCTTGGCCTGTGTGGCGTGGCTTTGCATGGGTCAATTCTGACGCTTAAAAACACAACGTTTCATTCAATTATAGGATAATAGCCTAAATCATTCAGTCATGAAAAGAAAACAAGCTTTTTATAACCGTAACGTTAAAAGACGCACTGTTCTTAGCAGTGATGCTGACACTGACAGCAGTGAGAGATTGTCCTCTACGGTCACGGTCTACACATGTTTAAAATGTTGAATTGTTTGCTTTCCTCTGTAGGCTTATTGAAAAAAATAAAAATAAAGCACTGTTTGGAACAAGGATTCAGTTAATGCATAGAGCAAAGGTTCTCAACCTTTTTGGGGCTAATGGCGCGTCATGACGAGTCGGGTTGGTGCGGGTGTTAAAAATTCTTGCCGGCGTAGGCTTATCATCTAAAAGTTTGGGACAACCAAAACAGCAGCGCAATGTATTTAGGCTAGAGTGTTGTGAGCAAATCGTTATTGTTAGTAGTTTATCATAACTGTGTTTTTCTCTATCGCAAATCGCGACATAAAATTGGTTTATTTATTTTTTTCTTTCCCTTTTTCACGGGTTGGTCAGTGAAGTTAATGCGCATAAGGTATGTTCACCTAATTTGAGCCAGAGCCCCTGCTCTGTAAAGGTATTCCTGTCCTTCCCAAACTGCGTTTAAATAGTGTGTTTAGCAACCAGAATTTAAAAAAATTCCAGGGGGAGAAATCTCCCTCATCCCAGAACTTTTAAAAAGCTTGAAACACCTAGCCCACGTAGTCTGCAGCCAGTGTTGTAAAAGTTAGACGCTTCATGCGGTAGGCTATTTGATAAGGGATGACATGGGTAGGTTGACTAATTGTGTTCCAATTTATGTAAAGGTTTTTCTTAGACTCAATAAGGAGAGGCCTACATGTTAGACTAGCCTTACCAAAAGCGCAAATTTTGTAAATAAGGTCGGGTATCTTTTTTTTTTTTTTTTTGGGGTGGGGGGCGTGGGCTGGGCCACGTACTATGGGTGGGTGGGCTGGGCCACGTGGTGCGTACTATGGAATACAACCCTAGCGGCGCCCCTGGCCTGATTCCCTACTCCTTGAGCCAACTAATTAATACCTGTTACGCGATACAATACGCTGTTATGTGATACAATTAACTATTGTAGGCTACCATCCATTAATAACGTAGGCAACACCCAGGTAACATGTTGTCCAGGCTATCTGAAACAAGTGGTTGCCCTTCATCTAAAATAAAAACCTTAGGCTTCTACAGCTGTCAGTGCACTGTGCACAGTATGCTATTCTTTGTGGTTCATCAAATACAAATAAAATATGTATTTGGTGATGACGTTATTGTAGGTCTAGTAGACCTAAATTCTTAGAAATTAAATGGTACGACAGAAGAAACGATCTACATTTTAGCGCGCCAGATCGCAATGTCTTCAAGGGTTGAATGAAGGGAGTTTGCAAAAATTAGCGTATTTTTCAAGTCAATAAACATTCTTAAAGGGACACCAGGCAACGTTTTCGTGTTAATTACTCATCTTCGTAAGTCGGTATATGGTTAAATGACTCATTACAGGGCGAATGAAGACTCTCGCCCGCCCCTACTGCCTGTAGGAAGAATATCCCGCTTGCAAGTTCAGTGTATCGTACCCGCCGACTGAAGCAGGATCAGTTTACATCCTGCATCCACAGCACAGAGGCAGGCTAACGAAACGCGATTGTTGCAAACGTGTGTATAATGGCGAAGAAGCAGCGAAAACCCTTGATGGAAGATGCAAACAAAAAGGAAAAGAGCTTCAGACCAAGCAAGGGGGAGTTTCGTAGAGAAAAAGCATCAGGCTTGCCTGGTGTCCCTTTAATTTTCGAATGTCTTTGTCAGGCAACATTTGACTTTTCAAAACCATACGCTCAGACAATGAGTTATAAGATAAAGAAACCATTTGTGTCACCTAATGCAAGACAAAATGTTGCTTGCGTGGTTAATTAATAGGTGATTTGATGACTGTGTTTAGCTAATTGGAGTGGCTCAAAGAGATAATGCGCTGAATAGGTCGGTCTGGTTCATAGGTGTGCGTATTTATTGCAGGTTCGAATCTATTTTAATGCTATAAAGTGTGCAAAATAGTAATGGGTGAACGAAGCCTTGTGAAGCTTTTGAAGCTTCTTCCTGATTGTATCGCAAAATGATCCGAAGCATCAAAGCATCGAAGACAACACAGTGACATCTGGTGGTCAGCAGAAATGACAGCAGCTATGAATTTGACACGCCCGAACGAAGCTTACAACATGAACATGAAGGACAGAATGGACACATGACATGAGATGACTGAAAATTAAATAAATTAATTAGAACTAGGGTATAATGTTTGAATATAGCCTAGTGTGTTCAGCGTTTGAATGTATGTGTGTTCAGTCGGTTTTAACAAACTGCAGCATGAAATGCAGCCGTCTGCTATGTGGCAATATCAATTTAGGCCTACTTTAAATAAATAAAGTGGAGGCCTTATCTAATGAACTGTCATAGCCTACTCATAACCAAGAGGCATTATTTAGGTAGTGTGTTTTAGAACTAAACAGGCCGTTGTTAGAAATAAATAGTTCATGAACATCCATTCTTGCCGTATGCCTACGATAGAGTAGAGATCATAGACATAATATACTATAGACGCTGCATCGACCGCTACTCCCTACTAGCGCTGACGAGACGTGGAGCCGCCATCTTGGATCGGTCATCCACTCCACTCAGTGTAATCTGTTTGGCTGGTGCAATGAGCTGTCAGCGCATTAAATTATTCATACCTCACTGAATACCGAACAGATTTTCACACGTTTTTTTTTGCTGCAAAGGTCACACATGTAGCTATGATACAGGCCACATTGTTCGAAAATACAAAATACAACCAATAGTACGGTAATGTTAAATCTTACTTGTGAAAAGTAAATCCCTGAGTATGGTCCGCCGATTTGAGCAGGAACATGCTGCACAGTGCTGTCATCTTGTGTTTTCTGCTGCAACGCAACGAGGAGTATGACCGGTCCAAGATGGCGGCCGCATTTCTTGTTTCCAGCAGCCAATGCAGCGTCTATGTATATTATGTCTATGGTAGAGATAGCGATGAGGACGATAAATCTGGCGACGTGGGTTCAATCCCCGTGAGTCACTTTACGAGGAATTTTTATTAGGCTTATGCAATAACAAAAAATATTTGAAATTTTACTTCAAAACTTTAAAAAGTTCTTCAGCAACAATGATTGCTGAGTAACTAAGACACGTGACACAGGTTTTGTTCAATTACAGCAGTAGGCTACAGAGAATACATAAGTGTTGCTCCTGTTGGGTATCAGCGCAGCAGCAAACTTTCGAAACCAGCAAAACCCTTCGGTGACGTTCGAAGCTTCGGACGTCACCAGTCACGTGCTTATTCCAATTTGATACAAGCTCCAACACACCGTGTCGAAACAATTTGCTTCACGGGAGTTATACAAGCTTCGGTGCCTCAGTGTCGAATGTCCCATCACTAGTGCAAAATTATAGCCTTTATTTTACATGTATTTTGTATGAGTGGTTGTAGTGTAATGATCATGGGATAGATATGAAATGCGACTTCAAATCCGTCTAAAACAACTTGTTTGTGAATGTTTGACAACTCCTGCAGCTGTGGTGAGCAACGCGAGCACGCGCAAGGAAACCAGTAGGTGGGAAAAACCAGAAGGCACACAACACCGGTATGCCTGGTGACTTGTGTGATCTTCATCCTGCAAAAGTTCTGCCTAGGCTAAGTACAAATGAGCATACAGTCTCATATTAAGATATAAATGCTAATTTTTCATCACCAAATATACACAAAGATGCTGCCAATTTGTTTACTACGTTCCCAAACTTTATTGCAGCTCATGTGACTTCATCAAGGGCTACGATTCGCCAGTAAAGTGAAACAAGCGTAACCTCTGACCTTTAAGGGGGGTTGTGGGAGATTTAGGTAGGGTTGCGACTTTTTGGACTCGCCCACTCTGTCAAAGAGACGTGAATCATGTTTTGGCCTACAAACCTTTTAAAATATCGAAAACGGATCATTGATCAGGGAAAAAAAATATCATGGATCAGGAAAAAATTATTTTCCTTCGCCCTCCCCCCAGGCCAAAACATTTCTCCTGGGCCTTCCCCTAAGGCTTAAAAAATTCTCTTAGCCCCCCCAACCCCCCCCCCCCCCGGTAAATATCGTACAGTTCCTAATGACTGATGTTGGCAAGCTAGATAGCTAACTACACTCCTCTGTTTAGAATGAACATGTCTCGTGAATCTAAAAATCTTTATAACAAGACTATCAGTGCATTCCAAATAAAACTGTTATAGCAATCGAGTTCCCTGTGCATTTTACACCCTGCAGTGCAATGGGTAGGGAGTAGGGAATTCAGCGTAAGGACCCTTGTAATCGGAACACAACCTTAGCTAACATGCCCATTGATACTGACTGGGGTTAGGCTTGCAATGCCAAGTGCTGTATATTGTTCCTAGACGATTGGCATATATCGGAAAAGTTACCAATGGCTACTCCCTCTACAATGCCCACACTTGTTGACTAGGGTGTTTTTCAAGAATCAGAATATGGGTTTTTCAGGACAGTTATAGGCTATTAGTAGTGAGTGTTTGGGGGCTTTGTGTCTAGCCTGAAGAGCCAGTAGAGAAAACATAAGCCTACAAAAGAACAATACAACAGTCAGAACAAATATCTCACATTGACAGTCTCGCCATGGCAACAAAAATATCTTTGATGCTGACATGAAAGCTCAAGAGTTTATTAGATGACCCATCTGTGATGATTTAATCAACAAGGTCTCATTGTGTCTGAGTAGAATGGACTGCAATTTCTGACCATTAACCATTCTGAACATTGAACTTATAATAATATCAATTCAATTCAAGTCAATTTAATTTATGTAATGCCATAACATACAATAGGCCTACAGTATAGTCTGGTGCACTAAGTCTCAAAATAAACTCCTCCTGAAATTTGATGTTAATGTTTTTGTTTTGTTTTTAATTAGGCCTATACAAAGGGTAAATATCAAGATTTTTTTTCTTCACATTTTTAGCGTCCGTATTTATTATTTTTTCATGTAGCGTTTGAGATAAGCGAAAAACACAGTTTGCATACCAAAGAGTGTTTTTCACATTTTCTGCCAGACCAATTTTTGAGCAGAAAATAGCCTACTAAACCAGTTGGGATGTAGTACATCCAAGTGAAATTCCAAATGAATGGATGAACAGAGGTTGTTCAGAGTAGCAGTATTCACATAATCAGCCTTTCATTGATCAGACTCCTATTTTGGTACAGTCACTCTCCTTAGCTTCAGTATGATCTTTTATTAACTAGTATTTAAGGGGCAAAGGCCTCTTTGTGTTTTGTATCTTAATAATTCCTTCCTTTCCAGGAAGTCTTTGTCCAGCTATTCTTAGATCTATCACAGCAGAAGACAGCATCATACATAGATCTTGTTGAATAGTTTGCTTTCACCTTTTTTAATACTATTAAATATCACTAATAAATAAATGGCTGATTGTACAACTAGATTTTTAAACTTAGCTTTTTATTAATTGAAATAGGCCTTAAGACTAGATTTAAACAAGTTTCAAGAAGACACTAGCCTAAATTGAGGGCAAAGATAGATAAAAACAAAAATTAGTACCCATTTGCATAACTACACTGAAACGTTTAGATGTAAGTTCAAATGTGAAGATATGATAAAGCCAGATATAGATTCCATTTAGTAGACCCATATGGACAATTCTTTGGACAAAAATAGGCTACTTGAAAGTATGTAATATCAATGTCTGCCAGACACTGTCTGAGTATTTTGGCTAGTAAAGCTCACCTGTAGCACTGTTTTGACGGTAGCAGTGGACACAGTGGGAGTGCAGATCCTCTCATGCCCTATGTTGTGTTGCCCCATAATGAAAAGCATTGACGAAGCGAGAAGAAGCGACATCGCCCATAGTCCGCATATTAGCTTTCGGGTGCGTCCCCGCGACATGACCCTCTTCGCCTTAAACGGATGGCACAGTGCCATGTAGCGCTCTACACTGAGGCTGCTGATATTGAGTGCGGTGGCGTAGGAGCATCCGTCCCGGAGAAAGTAATAGCCTCTGCAGACAACGTCTCCGAATGCCCATGGGTGATGGATCCAGATGAAGTTGTACAGCTCGACCGGCATGCACAAAAGGATTAGTAGATCGGATGCTGCCAGGCTAGCCAAATGGTAGTGGACTGTACTCTGGAGATTCTGCAAGGAGTCCCTCTTGCACATGATGTAGAGTGTAACAGAGTTTCCGAGACAGCCGACTGTAAAAAGCACCACGTAGATTACAGTTACCAGGACTTTTGAGTAGATGTCTGTGTTCACATCCAAATAGTCCGCTTCTGTCGGAGAACTAATGTTACTTGTTTGGAGCATCTGTAACCAGTTTTCTTGTAGCTCAAAAACAGGGATAGCGAAACGTAAATATCGCCTCAACAGCGATGCATTCACAGTTGGATCTGACAAAAAGTAAGTGTCTTTGTAACCAGAAAGCCTTCACATAGTGTGTCATTGCCAAAGAAATGTGTGTGTTGGGGAAGAACACTCCCCCCCCCCCTCTCCCGTAACCATTCAAGGTAGTCCTACTTGACTTTCGAATGATTGCACTTGTCCTTGATTGGATTGGTTTTGTGGTGATATTTCGAGAGCAGAGATATTCATTTGGCCTTACTGGTATCTTCAGCAAAGTTGTCCTTGTTTTTCAGTATGCCTGTATAAAAATGCATTACATTTCTCTGATCCGGCCCTTTTCTTGCCTTGTCTGAAATGTAAATGCATAACATTTTGTGCATCATTTTGTGGCCTATAGCATGGTGGAAAATATGAGGTTTGAATAACGTGTTTAGACATATGACAGTCAAAGAAATGTGTCTGTTCAATAGCAAATGATGTGATGTACTGTAAGAACCAAAAAAGTAATGCAAGATTTCTTGAATTCAGATTCTTGACAGCTTATAGACAATTACATCAACTTACAAATAACATATGTACCTTTTATAATCAAATACGGTTTAAAACTCAAGTTACAAGTCTGAAAATCACTTTCTTTGTCATGCTGTGGTGTGGTGTCAATGCCCTACTCCACTAAGACGTAGATACCTTTATGAACAGTCCTCTCCACATTACAGTTGTTGGTTGATTATGTTTACACATATGGGGAGACTAAATATAAATGTAACTTACCAATCATTTAGGCATCTTGGAGGGCTGTTTATTTATTTATTTGTTTGATTGTTTGCTTACTTATTTTATTTATTTGTGTGGAGAGTCTACTCAACCTAATCAGATAAAGGGAAGAGCTCAATCACTGACTCCCCTGTTATTTATCAAGGCTCAGCCAATCAGTTGGCTTGAAGCAGTGTCCTGGGTTAATGGATTAAAATACTTTCCCATTTAACTGGTCACAGTGGCATTGACCTTGACTGTTAGAAGCAAGATGGATTGATCTGTACCCTGTGAAAAAAATACTGGTGACATAAAAAAAGATTATGGAACACCACGGAACACCAACAGGTTTAGGTGTTCTGTTGTACAATATTGTCACAGTTGCCTCCGTCAAGGTGTTGGGTTGTACACTTTTTATTCCATGACCCTGATTACACTAGCTATATATATCATCCAGTATCATCATCATCATCATCATCATCCTAATATTATCAAGGCACATTGCTGGAAGTAACAATGACAGTGCCCATGGCAGAGTGACACAGCATACTGCAATTCTACACATCATATGGCTTGAAAGTAAATACAATGAGTCTTTTTTATCAGACTGAACCTTTCGGAATTGCTGCAAGACGTTGCACTCCAGTGGTGTATGTGTGTTTCCCTGTGTTGTGTGTGTGTGTGATCGTGTTGCGCTCAAAGGTAATGGCATTGATGTAGCCTTACTGATGTGATAGATTGGTCAGTTAGTATTTATTTGAACCCTGTCCTATTTCATATCGTACAGTGCCTGATTAACCAGATGGAACAACAGTGGTAGGTTGTTAGATGCTATGCACAGTTACGAAAACTGCTTGCCATATTTCTGTCAAAACTAGACTGTAATTATCTAGTGTAATTATATATAATGTAATTATATATAATATTGATAGATATTTAAATGAATTCACTTACAGAGTTTATGCATGTGTTCTTACTCCTTTCACATTCACGCTGTGCTCTTAAAGAGGTGGGAGCCATAATCTGCCACACAAGCAGAGAGCGAAGCATCAGTGAGACAAAGACGAGTGTCAGCGGAGCACCGCCGCACGCACAGACAATGCCGGCACCTGTTGAGTCACCTTTTAATGCATGCCCTCAAGTGCGTTTTATTTCCTTGTCCTATGGGGATTTTTTATAGAAATAGCACATCTTTTATGCCTCAGATGTTGGCATCTCCGGGGAGTTGCTCTTGAACTCCCTGAGGGAGATTTGTTTTTATTCAGAGACCCAGGGCTTTGTGGAGAAGGACTGAAAACGACAGCATGGTGCTCTGAACAATGCCAGGGCTCGGTGTGTGTCTGTACACTGCTGTCCACTAGCGCTGTATGGAATTGGAAAGCTCTCTCTTTTTGTGATAGCTCTAATTAACCACTGTGTTGATTAGAGTGCTCATTTCATATATCGGTGATAGCAGAAATGTGATTTTGCTTTTCTGGGTAAAAATGACTTTACCAAACAAGTACCCAGCAGTAAAGAGATTAGTGCCAAAAGGTTTAGATGTGTCTTCAAAGAAAACTCATATTCCCATATGGCAGCACTGTCATTTGTTTATTCAACCATTTGTGAAAAAATCTGTGAGAGATCCCTCTGCCTTCCACCTTGAGTATATTCCAAGTTTAATTGGCTCATATACAGTATTTCAAACCTTGTGCATTTTTTGTACTGTGTAACTGTGAATAGTGTATGAGGTAAAAAAAAAAAAAGTGTCTTGCTTTTTTTGTGTCTTTGTTTGTTTTGGGGACTTTGCCAACAATAATGTAGGAAGTGAAGAGAGACAGGACATGAGTGAGAGAAAGATGGAGAATGGGGCTGGGAAATAATTAAAACTCAGGTTACCGTGGGCACTTGGACTTGAGACGGTTTGGTAGGTGCCACGTTTCTTCTCCCACTTGTTGCTCTCCTTCAGTACAAAATGGCCACTGAAAATCAGTTTTGTTACAGCCTTTATTGTTCAAAAGTGCTTTTGCACACCTCTTTTTTGGGACAGACAGGTGCGTCAGACAAGGGTTACCAGTGATACTTGTTGAAGAAGTCCCACACACTGGAACTGAAACTTTATTTCAACGTTTCGGTCATACACATCTTCCTCAGGTGAATTACTCAGGTGAATTTCCGATGATTTGCCAGAGGCTAAGACATCCCAGATAACAATCAAGCCTTCACTTGCCTGGGAGCCTTGGCATAGAATTGAGGGCTGCTGCATAGTACAATAGATACACACAAGCATGGTAAAAATAGATATCTTATCGGATCAAGTCAATTTCAGATACTGATGTGACAGTCAATATTGTTAGTGCCAGTATATTTAGCCACGATTTGAATGAAATTAATAGATTTCTACATGGATTCATTGAATAGTGAAGAAATAGTTTCCACAAGATGTTGGAGAATAAGTGAGACTGTTAACAAATTACAGTAAAAGCTCCTCATACATTGAGGGTTATTGTTTGATTTCAGGGAATATAAGATGAACACTTGCATTATTTTAACATTGTAACGACCTTATAGAGTATAATACAAGTAATTTCAAGATTTACAAGGCCAAAAAAACCCAACAACAGCAAAATCTGTTTATGATCAAGGTCAGCTTTACATATTCTCTGCCACACTTATAAAGCCCAGTAGGCTATATTTTGTGTCAGATGATGTACAGTTGTCCTCTAGGCTTGTGTGGTCTTGTGTCTGCAACTATGCCTCATGAAAATCATATGATATCTGTTTTGAGCATTATTCTCATGACCCTCTCTATGTTATCAGGTTATCTACTCATTTCTGTCTAAAGTGTATGCCATAAAGTGTGTGATTATATACATAACATATACATATTGACATGACACATACACCCTTCTAATTGTAATTAAATTTAGATATGACATTTTAGCCAGAATTACCTGACATGAACTGTTCTCTTCATCCAAGGAAGGCTGTAATTTCATACAGTCAGCATTTATTTAGCTAAAACAGTAGCAAGTGGGCCAAAACGGCTTCTTAGCTGACTTTCATCTTTATCAATATCAGTTGGAAATACTTAGACTGGGTAAACCCAGACGAACCTATTAGCACATTTGAATTTGCAGGTCCATCTGGAAAGGATCCCATTGACACCCATTTCTGATTCACCAAAAGCCCAGGATCCAATCACAATCGCTTCGCTTATCCGGCATGGGGTCATAGAGCAATGCCATCAGCGCAGCACAGCTCCCACCACATGCATCACACACTGTGTAGGGCACCAAAGGACAGAGGGGGCACCCAAATTTAGCCAATAAATAGTAGCTTTACTGCAAACTGTGTTTCACTCATTCTCAATAACGTTTACAATGTCAAAATGCACCAACACCATGTTACATGCAAGGCTGATACTTTTTGGGTTCTCTATTAATCTCCACCAGGTAACAGATCTAGCTGTACTTACTCCACTTAATTAGGAACGCATCTTGCATGCGCAGGAGAGAGACAAAGAGAGTGGCAGATTCATGCTGGCTTGTCATTGTGTATCTCCTTTTTAATATAATACATTTTTAAAAGGAAATCATGAAGGCAACAAAGACAATGCTACAGGAGGGTGTGATTATCCAGTTATCCAGTTCCCATACTGACCATTTTTAGGGACGTCGTTAGGCCTAATTGAGGTCTGAAATTTACATCCAATATTCTCTGTTGAATTGCTCACGGAGTGGCAAACCATATCAGAATAAACCGCAGAACTTACCAGACACAAAGATATGACGCATTCTTCTGTACAGTAAGCGGTTCCCGAGTAATTCCCGAGCTTTGAAATTGCATCACATTTCTATATTAGCCTGGCCGAACTTAGTCCCGCCCACAACATTTGAGGTCGGGAAGTTCGGTCTGGCATTGCTCCATTGTGGAGCAACTATGCTCGCCCAAAATCTGGCGGACCAATCAAATCAGGCTTTACGATGATGGACAGGTGAGCGGTGCAACAGCGTCTCATCTATCACGTCATCTGAGCATGCTTAGGTTGATTATGTTTGCAACAAAAACACTGTGGCTAGAAGGAGACAGATGGCTTCTAAGACCCCATATGGAAAATGCATATTATTTCAGTGAGGTTTTATCACTGAAAACGATTATTTCTGAAAACTTCGGCCAATGTTGAGATGTGGGAAAACTCAGTTTCATTTTCATCAAGGGAAAACAGGGTTTTGCATTGTGACATGTTGTTCCCTCGTTCGTTTGAAATCTCTGATTGACCACCTGTCCCCCCACTACCCCCCCCCCCCCACACACACACACACACAAAATAAATAAATAAATATATAATAATAATAATAAACTTTAGCCTATACTTAGATACTGAAATACAGATTAATATGTTTGTTCAATAATGTCTAGTATAGGCTACACCAAATAAGAAAGGCCTATAGATAGTAATTGTGAAAATAAAATATGTAGATCTTGCAGTTTCGTCTTTTCATGTAGCCTTGGCAACTAGCCATAGGCCTGAATAATATGCACATGAATTGACACTAGTAAACTCACCTCAACATGTTTTTTGCAATCATTTAACCCACCATGGGCAATGCTCATGGACGGATTATGAACTTTCAGGCCTCTGGGCCCAGATGAATTAAGGGCCCCCCACTAATTGTCACATATGTGGGACGTGGGGTTTGGGGGTCCTCCCCCAGAATTTTTTTTATTTCTTTGATGTGATTTCCTGTATTCTGGTGCATTTTGGGGATGGGCAATACTAAATTCAATCAGATTCATAGCCTACCTGATTTGTATCCTGATTTGTTGATATTGAGGCAATGATTCCATGCAAAGCCTTGGGCTTCAGGGCCCCCTGACCCCTTGGGCCCCTGGGCCTGGGCCCGGTAGGCCCGTGCAGTAATCCATCCCTGGCAATGCTAATACTGTTACAAACAGTGCAGCGTGCAAGACTAGGCCTATCATTATGTTTTACTCTAATGAACAAGGGTACACTGAAATGGGTCTTACATTTTCCTTTTTTTGGGGCACTGACTCTGCCGTGACTCTCCTGTTCCTAGATACACTGAACTGCTTTAGTTCGGGAGAAAAGAGATAAAAAGCCCGCCTACACTGAAAACTGATTGGTTGATTTAGCGAAACAGGCCAATCAGGATGCTCTCTGTCTTGGATGCGCTCAGACACACACGCACCACCCCTCTCTCTCCCCCCTGTCGTGCGCGCGCTACACTCAGATGCACACGCGATTTTAGGTCTCCCTCTCGCGTGCGCGCTGTTGATCGCTCGCTCTAGATTCCGGGAGATTTGATCTAATTTGCGGGTGTCAGGGAGCCGCTATCAATATGCGGGAGACTACCGGAACTTCCGGGAGACTTGAGATGTCTGATAATTACGTCCCAATGGAGCAGTATCAGACTCATATTCTGACTAGAATTGAGTATGGCTACAACAGGCTAATATGGTATCCAGCTTTGGGCTGGAATTCTAATGTACTGTAATAGCAGCCCAAAATAATGAACTTGGTTTCCATATCAAAGATTCAAAAGTGGATCATGGCATGCACAGATCAACTGTGCTTTTGAATAGATATTTCTTTTTATATATTTTTTGGGCTTTTTTATGCCTTTAATTGGATAGGATAGTGGAGATAGACAGGAAGTGAGTGGGAGAGAGTCTGGGTGGGATCTGGAAAGGACCACAGGACGGGAATCGAACCCGGGTCGCCGACGTACGGTGCAGGTGCCCCAGCCAGTCGCGCCACTGCTGGGGCCATTGAATAGATATTTCTACCATCATGCTTCAGGTGACATGAATGCAACAATCATGAGACAAAGTATTTTTCTTTGACATAAAGGCTGACAACATAGCCTACTTGCCGTCTTGAAAACGATAGCCTAGCATAACAGATGGTAGATGGCCCTTACAATGACCAAATAGCTTAATAGTAAAATTACACTGAAAATAGATAGGCCTCAAAGGACTAATATCTGACTTATCTGGTTAGAAAGTGTCATAGCTTAGTCTAGGGTGCAATTGTTTTGGTTTGAATACTGATTGATGATTGTTTGGTGAATGTTTGATTATTGAATGATAACATAAGTTAACAGTAGTTTGTAGGCGGAGTAGCTACATAGGCGGTGGGCCGAAGCCGCGTATCTGTTCAACTTTGAAAAATGAGAGATGGATTACTTGTTTTTCTACTATTCAGTAGGATACTTTTATTTTAAACGATATGCCACTTGTTGCCACTGACGTTCGTGACGCAGAAACTAGAAATATTAGTTTTAGTTTTAACTATTAGTGGTACAGGCGAACGCTGTGGTCCCCAATGTCAATCTACCAATAGCATAATACAATACTGACATACGAATATTACAAGCCTATCAGATTTGGCTATACGAATCAGCTGTTGGACAACAACATACACACTTTTTTAGCAGCCGTCCGATATGGCTACCTTAGTATGGACATCGCCGAAGAGGATTGGTTTTGTGGGGTAAGTATCTTTGATATAGCCTATTATATATTTATCCCGTGTTGGTTTCGTAGACAGCGATGGTCAAATGTGTTTTGTCAATGTAACGGCAATCTTAGTTAATTAAGGTTTGCGTTCTTGGTAGGCTAATGCTTGTTGCTAGCTTGTCGAGCTAAAACTGTCTAGGTACATTGATTTTGAACAAAACGTGTACAAAACGTCTGCGATTACCTTAAAATGCAGTTGTTGTTAACACGGAACGATCTATTTTGTTACAGTGCCTGTTAACTTCCTTAAAATTGGCAGGCTGTATTGACAAGATGGCTATATAATTGGCACATACGGTAGGCTATGTGCAGTATAGAACTTTTGACGTAAGTGACAGTCTTACAAATTAAGTAGCAGTGCTTAACTTTGTCAGTGTTGCATGCATGAAGAGACATTGTAAAAAAGATTTAATTAAAACATTTAATTAACAAATATTTGATAACCAAATAAACAGAGCTGATAGTTCAAGAGGTGAACATCATTCAGGAGAATGCCACTCTAGTCATTGCTTTACCTGTTCTCACACATTGAGCACTGGCATAGGTCTGTACATGGCAGATCTTTTGCATGTACATCTACCCTTAGTACATTTTTTTTGTAAGTGCCAGTACAGCCTCTGGACCTGGTGGCAGTGACATCCACTACACTTCGTAGCCATCTCCAGCCAACTTACACCCATGGCTTCGGCGGTGTACTGCAACCTGATCACTTGCCCGCTGAATATGTTTGTGCAAGCAGTCTTTATTTGGAGGTAAGTCCCTCTCTGAACATTTTCCTGCCTTAAAAAGTTTGGCCCTTGCAATGTTCAGTTATTTACAGTCTTCCTGTTCATACAGGTGAAGCCCGTCAGTGTTTAACAAAGGTCTGAAGATGGGGGTGAAGCTAACTCCTAGGTCTTGGAACAGACGCAAGTACTCTACAAACTAGTTTCTTAAAGCAACACCAAAGAGTTTTTTTGTACCTTAATATAATGCAACACTGTAAACAAACACCTGTGTCCAACGTGAAATGTGGAATATTTGGGTAATTTTTAGGCTTTTGAACTCTTTACTCAACTTGATGGAAAAAAAGGCTGTAGGCTAAATTAAACAAGTATGGGTGTAGAAGTAACGTTTACAGCATAATGTATGATGGTTGTTCTGTTTCTTTGAACTAACACTAATAAACGTTTTCCATACATTTTGGAATTTGTATTTCGTGCAAGTTTTATACATCCATCACGTCATGAAAAAGTCAGGTAGTAGGCTCTTTAGGCACATGGTACCTACATCATCTACAACCATGAACTGCTGCATGCCTGTAGTGGAAGTTGATAATAAGCCAATAATACCAAATATCAATAAGCCCATTTACAGCTTTAAATTGGGATAAATTCATTCAGTGTTTCTCTGGAAAGACCTTGCCTGTAAAGAGTGTTGTTGCAGAAGAGGCAGTGCAGAGATTTAATTTGAACAGCCAGGAATCAACTGCTATTCCAGACAACAGTGGCTACCACAGAGACTGCTACTGCCATTTCACAAATAAAACCAAGATACAAAGACTAGAGCCCAAAAGTGGAGAGATTTATTGAAAGAAAATGTAACCAAAGTTTGCTATCAAAGATAAAACATTAAAATGAATGTTTGTGTTAACGTCAATGTTGAATTCAACTTGCCCTGTAAATGAGAAAATAAATGGCAATTAGTGGCAAATCTCATATTAGGGGACATTTTAAAGCAACACTAAAGCACTTTTATTCTATTTGCTTTGCAAATAACAATGTCCACAGACACGGTAGAGTATGTTGCATGATTTTATGAAAGTATGATGTATTGCGACATTCCGAAGCAAGTCAAATTTGTTTCTTTTCATGCATGCAACACTGACATAAGGTTTAGCACTGCTACTTGATTTGTAACAGTCACTTACGTCAAAAGTTCTATACCGCACATATAGCCTACCGCATGTGGCAAGTAAATAGCCATCTTGTCAATACAGCCTGCCAATTTTAAGGAAGTTAACAGACACTGTAACAAAATGGATCGTTCTGTGTTAACAACAACTGCATTTTAAAGTAATCGCAGACGTCTTGTACACGGAGGAGTTCAAAATCAATGTACCTAAAGACAGTTTTAGCTCGACAAGCTAGCAACAAGCATAAGCCTACCAAGAAGGCAAACCTTAATTAACCAAGATTGCCGTTACATTGACAAAACACATTTGACCATCGCTGTCTACGAAACCAACATGGGATAAATATATAATATAGGACCTATCAAAGATACTTACCCCACAAAACCAATCCTCTTTGGCGATGTCCATGCTCAGGTAGCCATGTCGGACGGCTGCTAAAAAAGTTTGTATGTTGTTGTCCAACAGCTGATTCGTATAGCCAAATCTGATAGGCTTGTCATATTCGTATGTCAGTATCGTACTATGCTATTGGTAGATTGACATGGGCGACCACAGCGTTCGCCTGAACCACTAAGACTTAATAAAACTAATATTTCAAGTTTCTGCGTCACGAACGTCAGTGGCAACAAGTGGCATATCGCTTAAAATAAATGTATCCTACTGAATAGTAAAAAAACAAGTAGTCCATCTCTCGTTTTTCAAAATTGAACAGATATGCGGCTTCGGCCCACCGCCTAACAGTAGTAGTTAAGTAGCCTACCTAACTAGGCGGAGCTAGGCGGAACGAAATTCATCTGGCGAGAGTCAGGTTAGGCTAAGCCCCCCTTGTCTTTCAATCCTTGTCGTCCCTGTCTTTAACATAGGCTGCAATCAATGTACTTTTGAACGTGGACAAGAATATTTAAAGACTAGTCTACTACTTTTCCTTTGTAGAATGGAATTGTTAGCTTTTCAATAATTCGTTTTCCAAACATTTACATGAAGCACACACGCTATGCCGAACCAACTGAAACGCATTCCATTCGTGGCTACCAGGCTCATAATTCAATTTTAATTGCAAGCGGAAATGTGAATGTCATTATACACTTCCATTTCCAAAGCAATGAAGGCTGCTTATAACAAATAATTGCATAATATGTAATATTGCGCATAATTGTTAATATTGTGCTATCAATGTAGCTCAAACAAACAAGGCTTGTAAACCTGGCTGGCAAAAGGGCATTATGAGAACGTAAAGACTCTAAAAGTGACAATGCACCACCACTGCGACAGGGTTAAACAGATATGAGCAAGTATTTTCTTAGGAATTCAGTAAACAACTGCATTTAAAACAGTGTACGAGAAAGCTATACTTCTAAAACAATTTGGTTAGTGTTTAATGCACCATTTTAAGTTTAATTTCACTGATGGTTACGCCCCGGGAAATCATAAAGACTTCTTAGATCCACCCTAAATCTCAATTGATGTCAACCAGGCTACGAAATACTGTTAAACTGTGAGAAAACATTTGTTCAACTCTCCAATTCACTTCACAGTATTCGTGTTGTGCCATATTTAGCCAGCAGGGGATGGTAGAGGACAAATAGACACCATCAGCGTCCTCATCCTCCCTCTGACCCATCCCTTATACTCTCTGCCTCTTTTAACAGACACTGATAACATAAATACTGCCTGTCAGCAGATATAGTGAAATATTGATTTTGTGATTAATGATAAGCGTGCGGTTTGCCCAATTCGATAAGTGTCTATTTATGACTTAATTCCATGCTATCTCAAGTTGATTATTTTTTCCTCATTATGTAGTACTGCATAGTTATGTAACAGTGTGCTTATATAAGGAGAAAACAATGAGATCATGATACAACGGTCTTCTAACTGAATTAGATGCAAAAAGCCTCTGCCATATCGGTTTGATTCAAATCAGGCTAAAAAGACCAGTGACATTTCAGAAGTCACAAGCTCACCCTGTGTTCATTGTAAGCGGCATGATCCGCGGGGAAGTTCCAACGGAGGACTGTCACTGAAAACAGATCAACAACAGCGGACACAAATCCAATTCATTAGAGTCTACATGAGGCAAGGAGCGGGAAACAGAGTGGACTTACACAAGTCGAATAAAATACAGTATGTTTATAATGTGAGGCGAATGTTTGCTTTAGGGATGTGTTTATTACATTTTAAATGGTGTGTGTAATTTTGCTGGAGATTTGAGGCAATTTGCATTTTGTGTGATCAATTGTGGGTTTTGTGTGTAGAGAGTGTTTGAAAATGTGTGTGAACAGTTGCAGAAAACTGTAAAATACAGCATGTATATGTGAGGATGAGATATCAATGCAGTCAGTCATGAATAAGACAATTTGGGCCTACATTTATTATGTGCTGTGGCTAGCACACTAAAATGTGTAGACCATCATTTGTGTTCTCCAAAGTGGCAAAAAATAATGATCAACATGACAACATAAATAAATGGGTCAGGATGAGTGTCATGTGTACTTGTTGGGGAGAAACGGAATGTTGAAAAAGGCCACATTTAATCTTGAAGAGAGGTCTACTTTGGCTGACCTAAAGCAAAAAAAAGAAAATGAGACAATTCAGCAGTTGCATTG
>NW_027468881.1:24892845-24945345 GCF_046254945.1 Alosa pseudoharengus
ATTAGCCTATTTCAGTATGGAAAATTACTTTTCTGATCTTCAAAACCACACCAGAGATGTTTGGCTTTAAATATAGGCTAATAATCAGGCTGCAATGATCTTGCAAATAATTCCTGAATAGACTAAAGTGTGTCATCTCCACAGCAAGAATGTGTCCTAATAATTTCTATCTGCGACTAGTGAAATGATTTCACTAGCTATAATTCATTAATTTAGCAAAACTGTACAACACAATTAAAGTTTCTTTCAGCTTATCCATGCTTTTTTTAACGTGTAAATCGCATAGAATATGTAGGCCCATATCAATCGTAGGCCTACACACTTGATCGCTATCACCAGAGCCCGTTTACAGATTAGACATTCTCTGGCTATCACATAGCTGAAACCACGCTACGGTTCTTACAGTAACTGACTCACGTTCACGTTGATCTCTATAACTGTTAATTTTTAGTAGCCTATATTCCAACCAATCCATAACCCTTTTTGCTATTTGACTCATCATTTGACATACACAAATATAATAATGACAGACAGCGAATTAGTAGCCTAATTATTTACAATATAGGCTATATAACAAATTTTAAAAATCTATCTCCTGCCAGCAGGGGGTGCTGCAGCACCCTCAGCACCCCCCTTCCCGCGCCCTTGTTCCAATACAAAGCTTTGTTTTAGAAATGTTTACTTTTTTAGAAATTTTAAAGTATTGCACACTTGATATTCATTCTCTAAAACCACTTTAAATTAGACATTAAAAGCCAACAACTCTCAAAGCCATCCTAAGTGTTCAGCAAATGGTACAGGAATCGATATGGGAATCGATAAGGAATCGCATCGACAAGCAGAATCGACAACGGCATCGATATCGATAATTTCTCAACGATGCCCATCCCTAGGTTCAAAGCTCTGGCTCTGTGTGTCTGATATGGCATTATTATACTTTATTTGTACAATTTATTTCCCAGACACATTTTAATTATTTTTGTGATGTTTGGATTTAGATCAGGATACAAAATTGTTCGTTGCTGGGGCAGTACCCTGAAATTTTTTTTTCCAAGGTTACAATTTTGATCCATTACATAAAGGTACATATTTACCACCAAAGGGTACAAACTGTAGGGGTACAAATATGTACCAGGTACAAACTGTGTACCCTTGAGGGTACTGCCCCAGCGACGAGCCTTTGTACCTCTAAAGTACAATTCTGTACTTTCTTTTCTGAGAGTGTATGAAGCTCTTGTTAGGTCACTGAAGGCAACCTGAAAAATGATTGCAAGCTCACTAATGGAGAGACAGGGATTGGCCAGAGTGTTGCGTCAATAGGGTTGGGTATCGTTTGGGTTTTATCCGATACCGGTGCTAAATCGATACTTTTAAAACGGTGCCGGTGCCGAAACAGTGCCTGAACCGGTACTTTGTTATTAAAATGTTTTAAATTAAAATGGTCTAAAGCATGAATTGCTTTTTGTTATTGATAAGACAAATTTGAACATGAAATTGAACTGTTATATTCAATGTACTATCAATATCTCATTGCTCCTACGAATAATAAATTTAAATGTTAAAACAGCTTGCCATGCATGCACACACAATGGTAAGCTCTGCTTTCAAGTTTACCCAGTGCCATAAGGTATGTTAAAACCGCTTGCCATAGAACTGCCAGGTCATGGACAATGTGTGTTAATTCAGTGTGTTCCCAAATACTTCAAGAAATTTCATGTCTTAATCCATAACACGCAATAGTTTTGAACATGTTAGGCTACATGTCGGTGTTGAAGTGTTTAGATTCCCAGCGCTAGCCTAGTAGGCATTTTAACAGCAACTATGGCTATGCGCTAACACCAGTCAGCTGAGTTTAATTAGCGATAACGTACGGAGATGGTTTCATAGCCTCTTTGACAGCTCAGTGACATCAGGTATGTAACCTACATATTTATGTTTTTCCCAGCGAACTTTTAACATGCTCTTCATATTCATTGTGATACTATATGGGCCTCATGCACATGAAAGATTAGGCTAATATCATGCCATTTTGTTGTTTAGAACACACCGTGAAATAAAGTTTTCACCTTACAACTTTGCTGATAACATTTCAAATAAAAAAAATAAAAAAAACGCTATTCAATCACCGAAATCCATGTTGTTATTCGATGCAGTTACTACCGTTTGTGTCGGCACTGGTGCCATATTAGAACCGTGTTTCGGTGCCCAACCCTATGCGTCAATGATATTCAACAGCAGGAAGTGTGAAATTCTGAAACAGAAAAAATCCACAAGCCACCTGGGGGTTCACTTGATTTACATTGAATTCAATAGGAAAAGATATCTATAGTGAAGCAAAACGAAAAGTTGGTGAAGCAGTCTGATTCACTGTAATTCTCTGTTCCACCACGGGTGATATTGGCGCTGATGTCACTCACAGAATTGATTTCAGGAAAACAGCTTGTGTTAGTGACTGTATTTCTGTTTCAAAGGACTAAAAATGTGATTATTGTAAGATTTTTCTTCTTTTTTTCTTTACTTTTTTTCACGGCTTCACCTGTAGTCTTATAGAAGCCACCTCTGTGAGGAATGGATCAGAAATGTAGCCACCACGTCCATTCGATTCACAAATGTCTGTATCCACCACGTTATTCAATTACGTCGTGGCAACCAGTGCACTATGTGCTCACAACATCGTCACATCGTAGTAGGTCACAGGAATGTACCAGAAAGACGTTTCCACCACATCCAGCCGATTTGCAAATGTACGTTATCCAACTACGTCGCTGCGACCTATGTGGTACTCACTCAGAATGGTACATGGTACATACGGTACATGCTCAAAATGTTGCCACAACATAACTGTGTTAGCTGGTATTCTCTATAGCCATGCTAATACTCTCTATACCCTGCTAATACTATCTATATAGCCATTAAAGGTCAAGTCCATGATTCTAAACCAATACACATTTTGTACAAATTCAGCAATCTGATTGTAAATACGAAACAAACATAGTGGTTACCGAACCAACCAGAACGATCCCAGCCATTCAACACTGCTTCAGGAGGGTTGTAATTGGATTTGCTGTTGACTATAAATATCAACAATCTTCCACCAGAATTGCTGACCTCATCTTTAAATTGTTCATTTTGTGACAGAAATCAATAAGCACATGTAAGCGATTACTCTGGACATCACGTCCAACTGTGCCACGTCCAATTATAGCCACGAAATGAAAGCATGAGGGTAACCCGACAAACATGGGATGTCCTCCGGACCTTATGCGGACATTCACAACGTCCCCGATTGGTCCCCAACGTCATGTTCTCTAGTTGACGTTATTGACGTCCGGAGCAAGTTATCCTTAACCTGACTCTCGCCAGATGAATTTCGTTCTGCCTAGCTCCACTCATCCATCTGGAACCGATCCATTGAAGTGTTGCTTCAGAAGGCTGGGCCTAATCAAAAAATGCTTGCATATGACTGAATAAGCCACTTGTCCGTCATCTATTGACGTGCTACTTCAACCACTCACATCGAAGCCAACCCGTGACGCTGATAACAGTCTTACAGTCGCTTCTACGCTATGTCACATCTATGAAACGCCCGTCCTGCGTCCTGATTGGCTGTACCATAAAATCGGTTGCAGAAATCACTCTCAATGGAAGAGGTCCCAGATGGATGTGAGTGAAGCTAGCTAGGCGGAGCTAAGCGGAACGAAATTCATCTGGCGAGAGTCAGGTTAAGTTATCCTTTGGTTATTCCGCGACGTCTGGTGCCGGACTTTCTGGGGACGTCTCCGTCAGGTCCCTCGGATGCCCTTCGCATTTGCGGGGTATATACAGAAATTCTTAAGTTGAATTTAATACCTTTTAATATCTTTTTTAATACTTTCACAATTTTTTTTAATACCAACACGACTTCGAGTTGCAACTAACGGCAAGCTTTCGAAATTCAGTGTTGGGGGTAACTAATTATAAAGTAACAGATTACTGTCATTTTGTTACTTAACTTTCTGAGTAAGAAAGTGTAGCAATGCTTACAATTCAAATCAAGTATCTATTATTACAGTTACTGGATACTTTGTTCCTTTTTTGCTTCAATAAAAACACTGGCCTATACACAATTATTTGTTATTTAATCCTAACCCAAGATAAAAAGTTATTTCATTGTTATGTGTAGGAAGAGCACACACCACTTCTCTAGCACTACACTCTTTCTTTCACTATCATTCTATCTCAATCAAGACAATGACAAATGAAAATCAGAAAAGGTTTACTGGACTTTCTTCCAGGCCCACGACCATACGCAGTACACACACACACACCCACCCTTGCTGTCTCATATACTTTGCCAGTCAAGGTATCACATTCAAAAATAGGTGGTCACATTTTACAAAAATACTAATTATTGATTGGGTGCTTCTGGAGAATGTGGGCCTCATGTGATAAAATACTTTTGGGCCTGCATGCTCCCTGTGACGAACATTTTAAAAAATAACCCCTTAAATGATGACTTCTGGGGAATTTTGTGGAAACTAATTGATAAATTGACTTAACATATATTATAATATATTGATAGCATATTACAATACAGCCTATAAAAACAAACACCGTGCACATAACGTTGCGGCGACCATTACAGGACATGCCCTCAAAGTCTCAGGGACGTCCTTTAGACGTCCCGAACACAGGTCCACGGGACGTCAAGGGAACCCTACATGTACACAATGTCAAGGAGGTGACGTTCGCCAGGGGACCTTTAGGGGACGTCGCCGGGACTTTATTTTGTTTACTGGGAAAATGTCATTCACCATTATTCCTGGATATTTTGTCATGGGATGGGAGTGCTGCACATCTGAACATCAGCAAGCAAAGTATGAAAAAGAAACTTCAGTGACATAAACTACAGTACAGATCTGTGAGCTCATCAATAGGTGCCCACAACTTCAAAACAGTGATTAAACAGTTAGTAACCATAACGTTTTGTATTTTGTCATTTTCACTTCTTCACATGTCAATGAATGACTGCCACCCAAAAGCACACATGAGAATTACAGTCATTTAGTTTTCACAAAACAACAAATTCATTAAAAACTTGATGTTTATGAGAGCAGTTTGAGCAGATAAAAATAACTTTAAAAACAAAACAAGTATCAGTCTGCCTGTGAGCCATAACTGTCTAATCATTATGTTTGCATCAATGCTATAATATCTTGGCTCTCTCTCTTTCATTTTTTCCCTTTTTCTCTATTTGTGTTTTGTTGACTAAAATTGCCCAGAAGTCAGAGAACAAACAAATAGGCATACTAATTGAGTAATTAAATGAAGAGTTCAGCTAAGACAAGGGAGGATGAACATATCTTGCCGTCTCCCGTGCTTCATAAAACTTAAAAAGTCACTGAATTTGAATTTGTTTTATGTCTTTGTCATGGGGATGTGGCACTTGGCCTCAGTTCAGAGAGAATGTCTGATATGTTTGGGCCACCAGTATTTCTCTTAATAAATGAGAGAGAGAGAGAAATGGAAAAAGGACAGAGAAGGAAAGATGTGTTTTAGTTGACACAGTGCTGTGTGTTGTCCTCTGGCTGGGGCTGTTTGCCCAAGGGCACCTTTAATCGCCCAGAAATACAATGTGAACACAAACCCACAAACAAAAATTTCACAAAAAAACAAACAAAAAAAATCCTTCTTTTCTTCTCCCTTCAGTTTGGGGTGTAACAATTTTGTGGAAGAAAAATTACTTGTTAAGTATTAGGGGCAAGAAAGTAAAGCAAGGACAACAAAGGGACTGGTCTTTGTACCTGCTTTGGTCTTGTTTGTTCCGCATCGAACAAATAACAACCTATTTCACAACTGTTATTATGTTCTTTTCCTGGGTCTGATGCTGTACTTAGGAATTAAATTATCGTAACGATCCACCAGGGGATAAAATAGGGGATAAAATACTCTGTCAATGTTTGGAGATGGTCATGGAAAACAATGTAAAGCCTCATAATTCCATCAAAATGTTCCTCACCTCCAGTTTCTATTGAATTACCATGGGAATGATCGAGTGCAAAAACTCTAGGGGGTCATGAAAAAGTACAGACTTATTGCATCTGTATTGAAAGCCATTTTAGAGCTTTTCCTGGAAGCTGTTCTGTCTCCCAAAGGAACATAACACATATTTTGAAATAGTGCAGATCACATATTTTGTTTTTGTTGTTCAACATTTATTTACAAATCAAGACCAACTACTGTAGAATGTGTAAACATTTTCTCACAGTGCATTATTTTTTCAAAGCACAATCAGATCACTGACGACAATAATTACAATATATGATAAAAGTCTGATAAAACTCTTTCATATCAAACTCTTCATATGTGCATAATGTACAAACTACACATCACAATGTGGTCGGGCAGGGGACCAGACAGTAGCATGGAGCAAGCAAGGGGTTGAACAAACAGACCAGACTGTCTGTGCATTTTGGCCATGCCTCACAGTAGCACAAGTAAATAAGCAAAGGAACCAGGGGCAGCTAGATGACAGATGAAGATGCCCAGGTCTGGTCTCTTAGAATGATATGTCCAGTCAGTCTTTGTTAGTGAACAAACTAGTCTGTAAAGACCCCCTCTACATGATTGTCAGATTTGTTTATTATTATTGTTATTATTATTATAATTTCCTCCAGATTGTTGTCAACAGGACCTGACCCTCATCGGATCCAAATCTGCTACATCAAAAGACAATTTGTGGCGACAGCTACCATCAGGGTACACACAGGGGTTAAAGTGAGTGTGTGTGTGTGTGGGTGGGGGGGGGGGGGGGGAGCAACGCAGTTCCGCCACCTCAGATAAATTAATAATAAATATATTCTTTCATACCATGATATAGCGCGATGATATTGTTAAAAGAAATGGTGAGTTAATTTTTTTGTATGTACAGAGGTGACCAAGAAGCTAGCAATTCTTGTCCAAAATGTATTGCTACACCACGATACTCACTATGTTGTCCAACGGTGAGTCATTTTTTCCCGTTGCATCGACACTGGATTTTAAGGTTCCCCCACCTGCCAAATTCCACTTTAACCACTGGGTACACATGCTAAAGGAGCTTTGTGGAATTCTCTAGGTTTTGAGTTGTCCTAAGCGCAGCCACACGGCACTTTAGAATTCACTTGCATTGTATTTGATGCAGTGGCCTCACCTCACATGATAGAACGTGGTACTGTACTACAAGAGAGCTGGCCCGGCGCTAACAGATGCTAACTTTAGGGGTATCTGCCTGGACAACACAGAGCTTTGGCATTTTTGACATTAGTTCAAAACAGGTGTTCCTTTGCATTATGTTGCTATTTCTAGGTCTAGGTTTTTGATGTTTTAACCTAAAAAAAAATGCCACATAGCACCATTAAGTAAAATATGAATATTTATTTTCCTGGAGATGAAGTGGCTTATTCAATGAGTTTAATGTGGCAGGACAATGTTCACCTTTTAGCTGCCACAGCCCATCCACTCCCTATGTTCTTTTCTGCTGGTGCCATGGCAACCTGTGTTTAGTCTCTCCCAAAAGAACATGGCGAGCTGGTGGTGTTGCATAATATATAGGGCTGGAATTTCTTCTAGAACCTCTAGAACCTCCACAAGTAAGTCAGAGACAGTCAATACAGTTTGGATGCTGTTGGTTGTCAAAAACCTAACTAATCATGACTAGGGGAAGACATTAATTGCACATTAATTAAGAAATACAACCATTAGTAGCCTCTATAACTGGTGAGTTTCAACACATACTGTGGAAATAATGTATAGTTTGGTGGACTGATTTAAGCATGGGCTCTGTCGACTGTATCCATATCCTGCAAATATGTAATGGAATCTGTAATTTGCATATACAGTGCTTTGGTCAAATTTCCTATGCTGAGTCTTGCAAGAGCAGCCGTCACTTCATTAACACCACCCCCCTCTTAATCCAACAGACAAAATAATTAGTCGAGCTGCCAGAAGTCCAAGTTGTGTGTGAATCGTGATAAGGGGAAGCAATCCAACATCACCCATCCCATCTCGCTTTCACTTGCAGCCACAGCGAAGACTTGAATTGAGCTCATTTTGATTATGTTCCCAGCTCTATTTTACTGGACGCTGCTTGCTGCTGGGCGGTCTCAAGGTCATAGGGGTGGCTGTCTGTGGGACAAGGGATGAGGAGAAGGACACCAACATTGACACTGACGAGGAGGACAGTGAGGTCTGCCGAGGCTGGCTTAGTTAACTGACTCCCTCTTTCGCCCGGACACAAAGACAGATTTTGGAGGCTTGGGCAAAGGCCATTGGATAAATACTGTTATTTTTAGACTTTTTTCTCCTCTGTTCTGTTTTTTAATCGGACAGAGCAGATTTGCCCCCCTCCCCTCCACACTCTCTTGGACTCTGTAGGATGAGTCTGCTTGTTTTTCATGATAATTGGCTCTCTCCCCCACCCATCCCTCCCTCTCTCTCTCTATGTCTCTCTCCTCTCTGTTCTCCTGTACTGACTTTATTTCCCTGTCTCCTTCCATTCACCCTGCCCCACCTCCCTCTCTTACTCTTTCTGTCTTTCTCTCCCTGTTTATCTCTCCATTTGATGTGCTGTGTCCTCTCTCTCTTTTATTCCCAACATCATATCTCTGTTCCCCTCTTCTCTCACCTCTCTCTCTCCTTGACTGTCTCGTCTCCATGTTTTATTCTGCCAGGCGTCTTTCTCAATCTGGCTCCCTTACCCCTCTGTCTCACCCATCAATCCCCCTCTTTCTCCTTCATTCCCTTGTTCCTTCTCTCTCTCTTTCTTTCTCTCCATGCCCTTCTTTGATGCACTCAGTCCTGTATTAAAGCTCTTCTCTGCGTAATCTCTCTCTCTCTTTGCCTTTGGCTCCACACACGCTCTCCTCAGATCACGCCTGCTCTCGAGGATTTGCGCCCCCCCCCCCCCGCCCAAACACGTATCCCTGTAGTTTGACTTTGGCACACCTGACTAATGCCGACATGTCCCTGAAGAGCCCGATTAGCTGAACAAGGTGCATCAAAAAAATGCAGGAGTGACTTAGATTTCCATGACCGCAGTTCTTCATGTAGATTATCCCCTTGGATCTTGGATGCCCAGCTTTGCCACATCGGAAGGAAGGCTTTTAAAAAAAAAAAACAAAAAAAAAACATTAGTTGATCTATTTTTTGGCATCGCTCGTCCATCCATCCTCTGTGTCTCCTGCTCGCCCATGGCCCTCCATAGTACCACATGAGCAAAGCCTCAGCGGAGCAGGTACCCCTAGAGGAAGTTGTCTTGCAGTTTGTCAGGAAGTTGACAGACCATGACCTCGCTGTGGCCAGAGTCCGTGAGCATGCGCGCTGTCCGCTGAGGAGTGGTCAGATGACAGCGTGTGCCCCCACTGCCACCACCCACCTCCGCGCAGTGCAGACATGCACCATGGCTCTCGGGCAGCCCGTTTGACAGCCGCGTGGAGTTGGTGATGTCCTTGTGGCTGCGCTGCGAGGAAGCGGGCTTGGATGGGTCCTTGAGGCCTGCGTTGGGGCTGCCCTTGCCCGTGCTGGAGCAGATTTTGTGGCGGAACTGCGCCGTGTCACGACACAGCGACTTGCGGAAGTTGGGCTTGAACAGCAGGTAGACCACGGGATTGTAAATGGTGGAGGACTTGGCAAAGATGGCCGCCAGAGCGAAGGCGAAGGGTGGGATGATGGTGCGGTCCACGAAAGCCGCCCACATAGCAACGATGGCGTATGGGGACCAGGCGCTCAGGAAGCCGATGCACACTGCCACAGACAGCTGTGGAAGAGACATACAAACACATACACACAGGTGAGGGTAAAGGCTACAACACAGACTAGGAACCAAAACATTGTTAGTAGACATTAGGTCTGAATGAATGATTTATTGATTTATTTATTGATTGTTGAATGATTTATTGAACTGATTGGACAAGACATTTCATGAGTAGGGACATCCTTATCCTAATTTCCCCATACAAAGACAAAATCAGACAGTTCTATTTGGAAGCCTCAGGAATCCCTCTATTGTTACAAGCAAGCAATCACTTTTGATCGCTCCAGTGACCTTGTTGTGACCTTTTACCCCTCACCTTGACGATGAGAGTGTGAGCGTTGGTGGTCTTGGTCTGGGGCGAGACATGCTGCTGTACGGCCTGCCGTGAGCCACGCACCGTCAGCAAGATGAAGGTGTAGGAGAGGAAGATGATGGTGCAGGGCACTACGTAGCAGAAGAGGAAGAGGCAGATGATGTACGACATGGCCAGCATGTCGTCGGCTGGTGCATACCAGTCGATGCAGCAGGCTGTGCCATACGGCTCGGGGCCATACTGGCCCCACCTGGCCAAGGGGCCGATGGCGAAGATGGAGGCGTAACCCCACACCCCGGCCACCAGGAGGAGTGCGTGGGCAGAGGAGAACTTGTTCCCTGAGGAGAAACAAATAAGAAAAAGAAGAAGAGGGTCAAGAGTCTGTGGCATAAGTAAGTGGAAGATGAAACATCCTCACAACTTCTAAGTGCCTACCAGTATGATTTCGACCTGCAGTCTTTATCTTTTATCCAGGGCAGTTAATTGTCAGTTAATTGCAGGGCCAGATTACCAGGACCAACTCAGGGTTAAGTGCCTTGCTCAAGGGCACAATGGTAGCAGCCGGGAATTGAACCCATGACTATTCAGGCTTCAGCATGCAAACCCAGCTCCTTGTCTACTACAATACCACCGCAGTCATTTCCTAATCCCACCTCTATCTCTCTCTCCCACTCACGTCATTTATCCTATCTGCATAAAGGACAAAATCCCTAAAAAAGAAGAATAAAATGATGAGGTGAAGATGAGGCTACGCAAATAAGCACTTTTGTAACTGACACCAAATGTGATTATGGTAGTGATTATTTTATCACTCCTGTGAGTGTGCCCTGCCAACGCAGCCAAAGTAAGCGATGTGTCAGACTTCCCTTATTATAGTGGGGAGGCTTGAGTAAATTAGAAAACCAGATGGTGAGAAAAACACAGAAAGACAAAGGAATGTTCCAATAAACTAATAATATCATGAGTAAAAACAGAGGCATTTTTACACTCTGATAGTCTGATAATATTTGCTGGAACGCTCTCTCATTTTCACTACACGTACAGAACAGTACGTGAGGAAAAGCTTTTGCTCCTAGCTCCAACATTCAGTCTCTCCTCAAGTTTTGTGTCAGACATTCTTTTCATCTCTCTCTCTTCCCAGCACTTGCAAATGTATGCACTTTACTAATTTGTTTTCTTGCACTTCAAATTAGCTGGGAAGCGGCCCTCAGCTCAGCCAGGGACCCTGCTGTGAGCCAACAGCACTCTGCTCTCCCTGGCTATGGGCACGACGAGACGATGCGGGATGCTGCACCATAATTATTTATCCTTCCTTCCCATCATGCCCCACTTGCGCTCCCTTCCATCGACGGCATGTTCTCTCTCTTTGCTCTCTCTCTCTCTCTCTCTCTCTCTCTTGTTTCTTACCCACTGCTTATGCATTTCACTGCTTCTTTTTTACTTCCGGGCCCCTTGACAAAAACGGAAGCTGACAGATTTCCAAATGTGTA
This sequence comes from Alosa pseudoharengus, assembly GCF_046254945.1. Classification (NCBI taxonomy): domain Eukaryota; kingdom Metazoa; phylum Chordata; class Actinopteri; order Clupeiformes; family Clupeidae; genus Alosa; species Alosa pseudoharengus. The sequence continues at coordinate 24,904,421 of NW_027468881.1, forward strand.
AACAGAACAAAATGACTAATAGCCCGGGTCTTGTCACTAACCTGGGACCCAGAGGGCCAGGCACAATGATCCACAAAAGCATGGGAGAGCCGATATACAACCAGGTATGGAGGCACAGACAAGGCGGAGGAGGTTAAGGAAGAGGGCATCATATTAGACCAGACAGGGTCAGATGGTTGCTCACAAGCCAGTAGAGATCTGGCTTGAAGTAAAGAAATTACCTTAGAGGAATTGACATTTGTATGGAGGTTTACTGTTGTTATGTAGGTGATTGTTATTATGTATAACAACATGTATTTACATCAGCTGCCCATTGTAATGATGATACACATCAACTACTCTTAGTGACGTGTTGGACTTATGGAAACGCCCCATTGGCAGGCCTTTGTCTGGCCCTTTAATCAGGATAAGGTTTTTTTTTTTTTTAGCCTTTCTGTTAGAACGGCTCTAGCGGGCTCAATCAGGAACTTTAATGGCTAGTTGTGAAGACTTTAGTCAGGTAATAAGATTCTGAAATGAGATGTCATCATTCCTCATAGACAACTCTCTGGACTGCAACTGACGTTTCTTTTTTTTTCTTTCTTTTTTTTTTTAAAGTATATTTTTTGGGCTTTTTTGCCTTTATTTGGACAGGACAGTGGAGAGTGACAGGAAGCAAGTGGGAGAGAGATGGGGTGGGATCAGGAAATGACCGCAGGTCGGATTCGAACCTGGGTCCCCGTGGGCACTCGGGCCCGTATATGGTACAGGCGCTGTAGCCTGCTGCGCCACAGCGCCCCCCCAACTGACGTTTCAGGCTCACAGTTGAACTCTTGCAATGGGTCTATTTTTAGGTTCTATTCTATAGTCCTCTTCTGTCTGCCTTCATTTCTAGGCTTCTATTATATTCTATTGGACAGATTTCTTTGAAGCTCTGTTTTGTTGGCATTAGTGAGGAAACAGAATCTCTCTTGCTTTAAAATGACTCTATGTTAGGCCATTACTGGTTTTGTTGTGGACTTTTGCTCTATGATGGTCTACAGTATGTGCTACCCCACAAGAACAGCATAGTCGTTAGTATTTTCACTATATAGATACATTTGAGCAGTGGTAAAGAGATAGACAGTCTGGACTACGTCCATTATGTTTTTATTCTATTATACAGTTGGGGCAAGTTTTGTGGCAGAGCATTAGCGAAAACAGGAAGGTTACGTCAAGGCGGGGGCTGTGAAATAGGTGAGACCTCTGTCGAAATGAATTTAAATAAACCAATCACATTTCAATTCTGATCTGTCTATCAGCAAATAATTGCAAACATCCCTTTATCGTAAGAATGGGACATTCTACTGTATGTGAAAAAGCCTATCATTACAGTAACACGTCATGGCAGGGTGTCCAAAACAGTATTATGTCATTGTATCATTAAAGTAATGTGTTGAATTGATATTTGCTCAGAGAGGTTTCATGTCATTATTAAAACTAATCACTAATCTCAACTTCATGTGTGACGATTGTTAATTAAATAGGCCTATCTAACCAAACTAACAGTTCAAGTTCAGGAGAATATTAGTGCTCCCACTTTATTAGTAGCCTATATTCCCACCCTCTGTTTCCAATATAAGATAGGCTACACCATTTTGCAGGTAGGATCTAGTAGGCTAATGAGCAAATGATTGCCAGCGCAACTCATGTAATTGAATGTAATATCACATGTTTTGCTCAAACTCATATTGCTATGGATTAGCAAAATAACAGCCTGGTCGGACGTGATACAGTATTTAAAACAGGTCTGAAATGCTACAACCATATTTTCGTGAATTGAATTGCTTGGCAGAGCAGAATATGCTACATATTATTCTTTGAAAAAGTATTCAGATCATATGCGCAACAATATAGAGATTGTAAATGCTACTGTTATATTGTATGACGCATTCCATTTAAAGGTATTGCTCAACACTGCTATTGTTCGGCTTTAACCAAATCTTTTATTAATTAACCCTAGGCCTGACTCTGCCCACTTTGTGCGTCTGACTCGCTCTGGCCACAGTGTGCATGCACTGGCCACATAACACACTGCCAAACTTGCACCCATCATGTTTAATAGAATAACACTGTTTGTTTGTTATGTACTTTACTTTCTTTTATTTATATCTTTATCTGTTCTTTTTTGCTTTTATTAATGGGAAGCACACTGAATTACCCTACCTCTTTTCAAGAACTGTGCCAAATGCCTTGTCTTACCCTTCTCAAATTACTTTCCATAAACGACATTGACTCTTCTTGTGTCTACTAAGACAAAGTACAGTAATTGTCTCTCTTACTGCTGAGAGCATGTACAGAGAGACTTTCTAATGAGGAGACTCAAAGAATCACCCATAGAAATGCATGGGGTTAGTTTGTAACTGCAATCTGGCAGTCGTCTACATATCCCAACCCTTCCTGTATGCCTCCCCATTCATTTGAATAAGAAAATAGTTGCCCAATAAGTGCCCAAAGTGCATTTCAAAGATGGCCGCTGAGTGGGGGGACTTGCCTGTAAGGACATTGACGTACATGGCTAATAGTAGTGAGGGCTTACTATAGTGTTGGAAGCAAACTCTGAGGCAGAATGTACACAGCTAATGGTAGCAAGAGCTTACCATAGTGTGGGAAGCAGACTTTGAGGCAGCAGACAGACGAGAGGGCTGTGAGGTTGGTCAAGCTGCAGAGGCCGAAGAAAACCCCACAGAAGGCGTAGCCTTGGCAGACCACATCTCCAAACAGCCACCTGGACAGGAGACAGCAGCAGAGACAAGGGCAGGACAAGGCATCGTCATCGTCAAGATTCTCAACATATACTGTTGGTTAGATTGGAGTTTTAATATAATATAATTTTATGATAATATAATATAATTGATTTTATTGCAATACATTGGTAATAACATAAACATATTAGCCTAATCCAGACAACAGCTGGTGCCACTATGGACAGATCCATTTTAGAAGTCCTGGAAATTCTGGAATATTTAACCTACCATAATATATCAGGGAAAAAAAAAAACTATTTGCCATACAATTTTCTGATAATAATTTGAATAAAAAGTTTATATATATTCATAATATTTCCGTGTGTGCCTGTATAATGATGAGAGGATATTTGTAAACATTGCTTTAGATAGCACAGCACAACCGACTGTGGCTGAGTTGATGTCATAATGTTTTAATGCTGTTGGCAAATGGCCTACTTTTAAGGGTGATATCAGTACAGAATTGAAAAAGTAGAAGAAACAAATACAAAGACACACACTCATACACACACACACACACACACACACACACACACACATACCCATACATATACCTGTGAGAAAAAGAGGAGGGGATGGCGAGAGGAAAGAGGGTCAAGGTCATTCCAAGGTCACTGACTGACAGGTTGATGATGAAGAACTCGGCCGGCTTCAGCGATGACCTTTTCCGATAGGCTACGAGGAGCAAGACACCATTTCCAAGCAGCGACAGTACACCTGTGTAAGAAAGCATTGCTTAGTTACGCCTTTGGTTATGTCAGTTATTTCACCATATCAACTGACTCCCCAAAGTGTGCTCTGTTCTTCTCTTCAAAACAAGATTTCCATGCCCACCCCCAAGCTACACCCGACATTGATCTAAAGTTTTCAGGCTGAAGTGACTCAAATTCATTTAATAAAAATGTAACCCCTTTGTGCCTTATGTAACAGGATGACAAGGCTGAGACTGGGGCATTTGCAGACTGGTCGCATCTCAGATGAGTTGGCTAGTGAACTTACAAAACACGGCATACACGGTGCCCATAAAGTAGTCATGCTCCATTGAGATTCTGGAAAAAAACAGGGCTATTTCGGAAGCATTTCCCATCTGTAGGAGAGACACAGACAGAGAGGGAGAGAGAGAGAGAGAGAGAGAGAGAAATGCATCAGCAAACCATTGACTGATTAAAATTCATCAACTCAATTTAAATCACAATATTCTGTCTGCCGGTGTGATTGCAATTGATCACATTAACTTTGTTAGTTTTATTCAGTCGGATGCTAAAATGTATAAATCAAAGTTGGCAATGAGAGCAAGATAACATGGGTCTCCTAACACCAAAATGTATTCAAATATGTTGGTGTTCCAGCTTTCCGGAGGCAAAACCACTTCAGTAAACACCCTGTTCACCTTCTGCGCGTCAAATCCATTTTTGCTGACAAACAACAGACTCAAAACGGCCTTTATACAGTAAGAAGTGCACTGCTAGAGATAAGAGGAGAGGTTTTTGATCTTGAGCCAGATAGATGTTGACTCAGGGGACCCATCTGACTGAGGTCTGGGGCAGATCTGTGCCAGATCTAGGCCACATCATAGCCGTGTCCAATCCAAAATTCTGTGTAATCTGAGGACACATTGTTCCTGATGACATCAGAGAGAAAGAGAGGCAGAGAAAGCGAGAGAGAGAGAGAAAGAGAGAGAGAGAGAGAGACGGAAACGTCCCAGGCATCCAACACAGCACCCTGAGCTAATGGCAATCCCTGTGGATTATGGCATAGATGTGAAGTAAATGCAGCCATGGAACAGATTAGAGAGAACAGAAATAGAGAGAAAAGAGGAGTGGAAAAAGCAAAAGAGACAGAGAGAGTAAAAAACAGAGAGAATTGGGGTGCAATGCTTGCAATACACAGTGAAGGGTGTTTTCTATTCATTAGTCTTCAATGATGTGAATTATGTGGGGAAAGAAACAACCAAACAAAGAAGACAAACAATAACAAAACAGAACAAAATGATAAATACATCTGTGTGCATGTGTGCATTTTGGATGTTTTTGCTTATGTCTCTCTCTCTCTCTCTCTCTCTCTCTCTTTCTCAGACAGCGTGTGTGTGTGTGTGTGTGTGTTTGCATATTTGTTTTTAAGTAAGATTGAAGCGAGAACTGTTGCTCTCTCCCAGTCCTGGCAGGTATATGACTAAGCACTTTTTTATGCTGGTGGCAGAACAGCACATTGCCTGCCCTGCACTAGAGAGAGACTGAGAGAGAAAGAGAGGGAGTGTGAGAGACTGAGAGAGAAAGAGAGGTGAAAGAGACTTAGCCTCAGTGTTACCATAAGACGGGGGGGGGGGGGGGGTGCCCCCCCCAAAACCACTTGACAGGGCTAAGAGTCAGCCACATGTCAAAAGAGCTCACTGATAAACAATACTATGCTTGTCTCAGGCCATATAAAACTTGTTTGTAAAGGATAACTTTAAAAGGGGGGGATTCAATGGGAAGAGACAGAAAGAGGTCATTATATTTGAAAAACATGCGTTTAGTCTTAAGTTGACTTTTGTTTTTGCCCGGGGCTCAAACTGTAGTCTTCTGAACTAACAACATGAACTGAAAGTTACACCACGATACAGAGAAATGAAATGGCTGAGGAGACTTTTAAATCAAATATTAATCCCTGGACTGCTTTTAATCTGACACCCTCATACATGCTCATGACTGAAATGTCATCCCAATTGAAATTCACCTCTACACTACTGAATTATTCGGACAGATTGAATCCCATGCAGAGGAAAATACAAGACACACTTTTCTTTTAGGTATTTTCTAAGACAAACAAATGAAAAACAAAATACAGTTTTAGCTAATACTTACGGCACATAGGCTCACGTATCTCATTCCATGTCGGCTTCTCCTTACATCAAGACAAGTTCCATGCCCTAACGTTACAATTCTTGTGTAGAGCCCTTGCTAATTGTCATCATCATCACTGAGATGAGAGTTTAAGTCCACATACCTGTTTTATGCCGACTCTTCACATATGATTGTTTTATGCACCAATAAATTACGTGCTTAAAAGTGTGCTTAAAATCCATGTGCAGACATTTAAGGGTACTACAACCTAAGTTAAGAAAGTCAAAGTTGTGCTTGGTTCAGCCTCATCCAGGCATTATAAATTCAGTATCAGCCATTTCCTTCAGCTTTCTGGCCCACAATTGAGTAAACTGAGATAGTTGGAAGAATGTGGTGTCTTTAAACCAGGCACGCCTACTTTTGTAGTTATACAACAAAAAAATATATATAAAAAAAGAATGCTATGATTTAGAAATCATGTCAACCCTATATTTCATTGAGAATAGTTCCAAGACAACATATCAACTGTTGAATAAGAATTTCTTTTATTGTTTTTTGGAAGAAATATGTTCATTTTAAATGTAATGGCAGCACGTCTCGAAAAAGTTAAGTTAGAGGCATATTTACCTCACCTCTTCATTTAACAACATTCTGTAAATGTTTAAGAACTGAGAAGACCAGTTGCTAGAGTTTTGAGAATGAAATGTGGTCCCATGCCTGCCCAGTATAGGATTTCAGCTGCTCAACAGTCTGGGGTCTTCTTAATCATGTTTTTCGTTCCATGATGCACTCAACTTGACAGGTCTGGACTGCAGACATGCCCTTTTAGCATCTGGACTCTTCCTCTATGAAGAAATACTGTTTAAATATGGGCAGAGTTAATTTTACCATTGTTTTCCTGAAATATTCAAGGTCTTCCCTGAAAAGACATTGTCTAGATGACAGTATATGTTGCTTAAAACATGTGTACATCATTCAGAATTGATTGTGCTGTGCCAGATGTGCTGTAGGCACCTCCACGCCGTCATGGATGCTGGGTTTTTCACTATAACAAGTTGGATACGTTGGATATTCCCTCTCTTCTTTAGCCCATGATTTCCAAAAATAATTGCAAATTTTGATTGGTCTAACCACAGAACCTTTGTTCACTTTACCTCAGTCTATTTTGAATGAGCTCAGGCTCAGATAAGATGATAGTATTTTGGTTTCATGTCTAAATAAAATGTGTTCTTTGCATGGTAGTTTACACTAGCATTTGTGAATGAAGCATTAAACTGTGCTCATAGACAATGGTTATCAGAAGTTTTCCTGAGTCCATACAATGACTTAATAGGTCTAAAAGGTCTTAATGCAGTGCTATCTGAGGCCCAAAAGACCACTGCCATCCTATATTTTTGTTCAGCCCTGTCCCTTGTTTTAAAGATTTCTCTGGATTATCTGAATATTTGAATTTGATTTGGTATTATGTACTGTAGATGATGAAATCCTCAAATCCTTAGGGTTGACATGATTTGTAAATCATAGCATTCTTCTCTTATTCACATTTTACAAAGTTGTGTAAGTTTGTTTTGTATACGAACTTTTTGTTTTGAATGTGCCCCCTAAACTCATTAGTTGTTGCTGGCCCCCAACTCCCAATATATATAAAAAAACATTTAAATGTGCGCGCAATATGAATTAATGGCTTTTATGTCTAGCCCCCATCATGTCCTTATCCATTTCTTCCCTGTCTCTGTCCTCCTTCTCCTGCCTGGTACTGGACTGCCCAGCCTGTGCTCTTTCTCCCCTCTCTTCTCCTCCTCCTTCTTCTCCTCCTCCTTCTCCTCCTCCAGCACTCTCCCTCAATTGTTGCAGCAGCCACTATCCAGCAACATCCAAACACATAGGCATAAGTAGGCCTACTGTATACTCACTGCATGAATTTAATAGGCTTTCCTACACAAGGGAAGCTTATTTTTAGTCAAAATTGAGATATACTTCCCTTCCAGGCAAGGGTCCTGTAGTCATCCTGGCAATACTGCAGTTCGTTGTAGCTTAAATAGCCTACTAAAGCCTTCATACTGACTTTTGGTGATAATTTGCAAATGTAGCCTAATAATCTACACAGAATCAGAGTCTGATTCTGTGTAGATTATTATGACCGCTGCGCAGCGAAGCGGCGGTCATATAGGTTTAGTCAGATTTTTTTTTTATCTTTTCTTTTTCGCATGGCCAAATTTCTGTCAAGGATTCCCGGGACACTGAAAGACCGGGGTACACGAAACTTGGTGGGCATGTAACCCCACATGGATAGCATGGAACCATCTTTTTCTGTGAATATCGAGAACCGTAGGGTTTAAGAGGACCATTTTTTTTTGTATGTTGATCTCAAGGGGCTATGTCAACCCATTCCATAACCACTCATTTCATGTATAGCGCCCCCTAGTTAAACACAAAAAAGTAGAAATTAGGTGTTGTAATCGCAGGTATCTGTGACCTAACATAGTCAAAACTGCAAGAAATTGGAAGTGTAGGATCATTATGACACCCTCTGAATGCACGCCAAGTTTCGTGGAATTCCATTCATGGGGGGCCACACAATAAATGAATTTATGTTACTATACACCAACTGGCATGTAGGTGGCCGGAGACAGTTTTCTGTGAATATCTCGAGAATATCTGGACATTTTATCATAACTCGGTTGCCGCTTTTGGTCGAATCAGTGACGCATGCACGTCACGTCAAAACCAGGCCATTTTCGTGGGTTTATCACTAGGTGGCAGTCTCGCCAGGTCTCGCTGATCACTTCCCGGAAAGTCTCGTCCTCCTCATCAGTTTATACAAGTAAGTAACAGGCAACACTTCATATTTCATGAAAGACATCATATCTCCATTTCTAGAAAAAAAACAGCGATTTTGATGAAAACTAGCAACTGTTTAGCTTGGGATTTCTCAGGAACAGAGGCGTGTAGAAATACACGGTTTGCACCCACCGAGAGCTTAAAGTCTCACCTTTTAAACAAGCCATTGTATGTGTTCATAGCTACAACACAGAATATGCTGTGGCTGTACAAAAATCATCAACAATGGTCTTGATTGCTGGCACTCTAGGACAAAGCTCCCGAAAACAGCTTGGCATTCAATGAGTTAAAAAGCAAAAAAATTAGGTATTTTCATCACAATATCTCTGGCTGACATGATCAAAACTACACAAATAATTTATGTGTACATTTAGTGACCATACACCAACAGAGTTTTCTGTGAATATCTTGAGAACCGTAGGGCCTAGGATGACCAATTTTTTTCGTATGTTTGCCTCCAGGGGTCATGTTAGCCCATTCCATATGCACACATGTGATTAAACAGATACACACGCACACACATACAGTACATTCACAGTAATCATACGTATGACACATACTCACACAGTAGACATATGTACGCATGCATGCAGATGCACAAACACAGGCACATACGTAGGCACACACACAAGCACGCACACACACACACACACACACACACCCACACACATAAACATAAACATGTACACGCGCACATGCACACAATTCAAGAATTTCTCAGAATTATGAACAGGCAAGATGGGGGTGGCGTTGTATAAAATGAATTTTACATGTGAAATCTATGAACTAATCATGTTTTGGTACTTGTTGTCAAGCAGATACCAGTAAGAATTGAGTGTGGATAATGCAATTTAGTGAGACAGTTAGAATCATATATGCCTTTCAGCGTGATTTATTTTTGTGGGAAAAATATGCTGGACTGGGCGGTCATATTTTGTACCGCTCTGCGGTACATCTAGTTATAGGCTACATTTACATTTACAATGCAGCAAACTTATTTAAGTTTACCATTAAACCATTGATCAAATCTCAGCACTGGCTATTACCAGCATAAATGTTACCTTTAATATGGGCAATTATCATACCTCCCTCGTCCTCCTCATCTCTCCTCACTGTTCCTTTCCCTCTGCCTCTGTTCAGGAAGAATTGTCTGATGTCCATCTCTGAATAGTTTATCAGAAGGCTATGTTTAGTTTTACAGTAGGACAGCTTCACAAACAGTATAGGCTACTTTTACAGGACTCTCTCTTCAGTATACGTATAAATCATTATTAATTGTCCGCATGTGTGCATGCAGTCTACGCATGGTGTGAGTCTGTGTGTGAGGGAGAGAGCACAAGCTGGTAAACTGTTGCTAAATGTAGGCTACAACGCTAAGCATTGAAAGACAGAATTATGTGGGCAACATTTTCTAACAGCGATCAACTTGTCATTTTTTCTGTCAAACAAGTTGTGAATTTGTTGTAACATTAAAACAGGGGACGACTTACGTTGTGCTCAAAGTGATATAAAGGTGTTTGAGTCGTGACTCACTCGGATCTTTCACCTGTTAGTACGGTGTCTTGTGTAATTCCACTGGATTTTCTTGTAAAAATTGATTTTTTTGCATATTTTGCTAGTATAGAGTCTAAGGAACAAGATTTTTTTTGTCTTCAAATTTTCACGATCCATTTTCACACTTAGATGACATGATCATTTATATAATGCATAATTAAGACTGGGACTACTATCGCTTGGGGGTCAAATGTGAGAAAACACTGGTAAAGAGGGTATTCTGCCTAATTTCTGGGTGCTGATTCTGAATATCATATTTACTTAGCTGATTTTTTAGTTTTAAACCTGCTAATTAGCATTTGCGGCCTAAAAGGGTCAGAGCAGGCTTTACTTTCTGAGGAAGCTGAGATCCTTCAATGTATGCAACAGACTCCTGCAGATGTTCTACCAGTCTGTCATGTCTGTCCCCAGGGCCATCCAGTTGTTCAACACCACACAGAAGGACACCCAGAAAGAGATCATCATAGGTGACTGGACTGCATAATCAACCTTCCCACACCTGCACGCTCATCTGCACTTTTTTTTCCTGCTGCTGATACGCCAACTCCACCCCCACTGTGTGTGTGTGTGTGTGTGTGTGTGCGTGTGTGGGAGTGTGTGTGTTCACCCCGATTTCTTCCTGGACTATGCATAGTGACACTTTGAGACACCTGGACACTTTGAACACTTTTTCCACTTTTTCCAGACTCTTTTTAGCTGCTCTTTGCTATGTACCACTGAGCTGTGGCACATGTGATGAACCACTTTTTTCTTCTCATCACAACCACAGCTGTGTGTGTGTGTGTGATGTGTGTGTGTGTGGGTGTGTGTGTGTGTGTGTGTGTGTGTGTGTATGTGTGAGAGATCTGACTTTGGCTAGATGTATGTAAGTGTGTGCTGTATGGTGAATATATGTGCAATGATGTGTGTAATGTCTGTGTTTGTTTATTCTGTATGTATGTATGCTACTGGACACCTTAATTTCCCTCGGGATTAATAAATGATACTCTACTCTACTCTCTCTACTCTAAAACTGGCCTCCATAGGCAACATAGAACGGGTGAATAGGGTAAAAAATTTAACTCCTTGATATTTTTATGAAACTTTACTTTTATGTATAGTTATGTAGAGACAATATTTTTTTGCATTACAAGTTTTCTGAAAATATATGTTTAGGGATGTAATTTAACAATATCTCATTAATTATGCACTAATTTGCATACATTTCAATTACAGACATCTGAATATTGGATAGTTAACATTGAATGTAGTCACGTTCAGGTTTGCCTTCAGAAATGTTTCTGGATTCAGAGCCAGTCCTAGGTTATGCCGATTTTAGTCGTCCCTTTATCTTAGAGACGGATGCAAGCCATGCAGGATTGGGGGCAGTTCTGTCACAGAAGGATGGGTTACAGCGACCAATAGCCTTTGCTAGCCGGGGCGGGGGAGGAACATGTCAAATTATAGTGCCATGAAAGTCAAACTCCTTGCAGTCAAGTGGGCAATCACGGAAAAAAATGGCAGGTATCTCCTGGGCAACACGTTCACCGTGTACACTGACAACAATCCCCTCCAATACCTGCAGTCAGCAAAACTGGGCGCTCTGGAACATTGCTGGGTTTCTCAGCTTGCCCTCTATATTACAACATCTTGAGCTGATCTGATGCCAACATCCAAGACTCTTGGATGACAGAATCTTGTATGGTGGACACCATCCCTGGTCGAACCAATAGAGACCTGAAAGTCCTGCAAGGGACTGTTCCCTGTATTTCCAGATACCTGTGGTTTTGGTGACAGGGACGACTACATACCCGTTAAGACAAGTGGAGTGAACCAAGGGAAGTCCGCAGTTGATAAAGCAGTGGTCCCAGATACAGGAAATTGATGAGACCTTCCACCGAGCGATCCAGGCTCCTCCTTCCAGGGATCCAGTGCTGCAGCTTTTACTGCCAAAGGTGTTGCGAGTCGAAGTGCTCACTAGCCTACACAACAACCATGGCCATTTGGGGGTGGACAGGACCACAGATTTGATATGACAGAGGTGCTACTGGCCCCAGATGTGGCATGAGGTGCAAAAGTGGTGTTCTGAGTGTGAGCACTGTGTGGTTGCTAAAGCAAGACAACCCAAGCCAGAACCTTTTTGGGAAATATGTTAGCCACTAAGCCTTTGTAGATAATCTCCATTGACTTTACTCTCTTGGATTGGGCTAGCACAGGACAAGCGAATGTTCTGGTAGTCACAAATGTTTTCCCAAAGGTTACCCAGGCCTTTCTCACCCCTGATCAGAGAGCTTCCACCGTAGCTAAGATTCTAACTGAGAGATGATTCTATTTAGATAGATAGATAGATAGATAGATAATAGTATAGTCAATGAAAAAATATGTGTGGTCAGTTGCATGATTGCTATTTAAATGGCACTAAAAATGATATGATGCCACTGACCAAGAAAACTGTAAAGTCAAAGGTGCATGTAATCCACAGCTATTTGGAAGGTGCACTCATAGATATTAGAAAGCTAGATACCGCATTGGGCTTCAGAACATACCTAAATATCTCCACCATCATGGTGGGGGCAATGATCACTGGAGGCCAATTAAGGAACAGGTGTCTCTGATGCTGTCAAGTGTTGCCCATAGACAGTAGATGTTTGCCCCCAGCAATATGGCGGCGGTGTATGTGTATGCCACCTAATAGAGCTTGATGGACAATGCGGCATCTAGCTTTCTCATATGGGTGCACTGTCACGAAATGTAACAATTGGCGAGACATTAGCAATGAGTCCCAGGCAACATGACTGGTCTGCTTGGATGAATGTCCTTAGGATTTTTATCATTTGAATGTTATTAGGGTAAGTGTTGCCTTTTTTCAGGCTGTTTTCGTTTGTAACCCCTTGTCCGTCAATTCATCAGGTCCCTTTACAGTATCAAGCACCATGGAGTCTGCATTCATAATCTAGGTGCTTGATTTTTTGCACCCATGGAAAGAGACCTGATGAAACCAATGAATATTGAAAGTCAACTAAGTGTAAGACTTTGTTTTGTCGTTGCCTACGAGTTCAAATTATAGGCGATTGCAGATGCCTGTAGACTATACTCTGCTTGTCACACACTTTTTAGCAAAGCAAGCTTTAGTGGAATCCTGCTGTTGCAAGCAGATTCCTTCCTTCACTCGACATCAAAATACCAACACACTGTTTGATTTTGCGCTCCTTGCTCTTATGGCAATGGGAATGGCACATGTCACTCTCATTGGTTTAATGGATGCTATGCCCAAAACACACCTATGACTAATTAAGAAACATAAGAACTCTCACTTTTGAACTATGCACTTGGTGCACAGACCATTTTTACCACTGTCAAGATACCATATGTCATTCAAACAGCCTGAATATTGTATTGACATAAAAGATGTGGTGACCCTTTGATTGTTTCTGGAGGGAAATTTCAATATGGCAGGCCCCTGAATGTTACTGTTAAAGCTTACTTAAGCAGTTTATACAATCAGCAATTCTCTAGCAAAAACCAGAAGAGGGAGAAATCCTCACCATCGCCCCCTACAAATCGCACCCTGCTCACATCTAAAGACAAGTAATAGAGTTTTAAGTCACAGACTATGATTTTGCAATGACTATGGATCTTGCAGGGTCACTATTTACAAGACTGCAACTAGATTCCTTTAAATTATTACCCATCATGCAATAGATATCAACAGGAACTGAAATGATAGCTTAGGCTACTAAACTCAAAGTAATTTTTTCGTGTAGTTTTGTCTTTGTCAACGTTGTTGGAACTACAGTGTTTGAACGTCGGAGGTAGCGAATTGCGACACAGGTACGATGCTTTCTGGAAACAGGTGTAACAATGTCGCTGTTTGGTCGCAAGTTGCGTCGTACCATGGTGGTTGAGCAACGTCGTTGCTAACTTTTCTAGAAACGACCCCCTGTTCTGGAAATACGTGCATTAACCCACTCGACCGTCAGACAACGCTATCTGCTTCGAGTAGGCCACTGGTTGCTGTGGCACAGTCTTGAGTGACCGAATTCGTTTTCCTTTGTCATATGAATGCTGTCATTTTGTTAACATTACTGTTAAAGAGATGCTGTAGGCAAAGGCTATATTTCAACCTCGCTAGTGTAGTAAAAAAAATCAGAACTATTTACAAGGTTTCTGGGCAGCATATTTATGTTGTTAGCAAGCAAACTTCTCATGACTGCTGACAAAGTAGCCTACTGCCAGCTGACGAAGCTCTCGTTTTAAAACATTACTGAGAGACAGGCACTGTACAATCAAGAAATCCTGCCACTGAATCCAAAACTATGTTTAACATTATGTACAAAGCTTATAGGCTACAGTGGACTAGCATGTTGCAGGGGCTGCTAAAAACACAGAGAAACAACACACTGAAAACTCGGCCAATCACAGCCCTTGCTGTCGAACGCTCCATCCGGTTTGACCGCGGAACGCCACAGCGGACTTACGGTACAGATCCACTAGCACTTCACTTCATTTTGTCGTGTCGCATTCCACTCTAGTCCTATGGGTGACGTCAAGCGACTTTAACGCGCCCGCAAAGCATTCCGGGAAGGCAGCGCTGCATTTGAAAATATGTCGCGCGTCAAAAAGCTGGCCGATGCCCATCTTTATGCAAATTAATCCGTTGAACGCGAGGCGACTATCCAATGAAAGGACGAGGTTGTAGGTCCTTTGTTCTACCACAACGGTGCCTGTGAAACTTTGGTTCCGCTTACAAGACAAATAATGTTTTAACAATCTCTTCCACGACCACCTAGTAGTCCATAAAACAAACGAAACTAGGATTTGGATGAATATATTGACTGTTGGTGTTTCTGGTGAGGATTTGAGATTGCATTGAGTAGTTTAAATAAAACAAGATTTCAAAATGGCTTGCATAGTTTGTTTAGGCTATTAATGTGTTGTATACTATTAAGTACATGCCTAAAATTGTGGTCCATTTGTGGAAAAACACTTAAGATACGTTAAAACGAACTGAATATGAGCTGGTAACTGACATTTTAAACAAAATGCCCACACACGACTGAACGAGGGGAGGCAGCGCGACCACATGCGTATGTCGTGTCGTGCAAGTGGATCGGTACCGTTGTGCTGCCCCCAAGCGGCTGCAGTTGTACTTACATTTCACCCAGCTGCGTGAATCACCTTGATCATGAATGAAGTGTCAATTTTTAACCAGTACCCACTGTAGATGTTAATAGGGTAATTAGAGAAGCTTGACACATTTCAAACCTCCTTTCCCAACATGTTCTAGCCTACTTTACTGTGGTTACTAAGTTTAAGCTAAATTGTATTACAATATTTTTGTTGCATTTATAACACCCAATGTAGGCTATAAAAATACCAGTTTAGTTTTCTAATACCTACATGAACTAACTGCTTACTGCATAATAAAAGATAACCAAACAAGACTTGACTCGTTCATATTTTATTTGCAGAATGAACAAGGCAAAAGGAACAGATAGCTTATACATGACATTGGAGTTTTCCCTCCAGTAAACGGCACTGAAGTAGTCTAATATGCTTAATGTGCTTAAGTCATCATTTCAAACTTTCTTAACATACTCTGGTTTACAATCACTTTACTTAAATGGTTTTTACTTGAGAGAACATTATTTGTAAGAATAATGGCTAAATATGCTTTGCTTTAATTGTGATAAGCTCACATGGTAACACTTTACTTGACGGGTGAGTTCATAACACATTCATAGCAGCTGTCATAAACTGCACATAAAGCATTCATGACTGTTTCATGAGACATGACTCAACATTCATACCAAACCTTTAATTAATGTGGAAGACAGAACGATGAGAACTTGTCAAAGTAAAAGTCCAAAGTCGCAAAGCAGCATTGCCATTTTTGTTCCAAACCTCTTACCTGATCACGTCACATCGGAGTCAATGGGCTATACTCCAGTGCCAAAAAGACAGAACATGGTCAAGCAAATAATTTTTGTTTCATAAAAATGTATTTGTTTTATGATGTAACCTTTGCAGATGATTTATCATCTTTTGCTACTGGGAATGTCCAACTGTTCCAGGTTACACAAATACGGGTCAGCTGAATGTAGGCTAGTTTACCTCCCAGTGTTAAACTCAGTGATTACGAATACTTCACAACTTGTATATGTAGCTGGGTAGCTTGTGCTTTCCCTGTTTCCCTCTGGCAGCTGCCAGATTGGAGGTGGGTACGTTAATGAAGGGGGCGGCCCCTACATTGAGTATATTTATACGGCTAGATATCAGCTGACAGTGCGTCTTCCGTTCTCCCATTGTCGCTGGAGGAGCTAGCTTCCGTGTTTGGGTGGCTTGTGGGCAGTTTGGTTTGGCCTTGCTGGAGCTAGGTTTACTGCTTGGGTCTCTTGCATCGTTCTACTACAAGAGCGCATCTTCGCTTGGCAGTGGACTGTTTGCACGTCCAGCCTTGGGCGTTTATTCACTGGAATCGTGCCATTAAGCATTTTTCGGTAGCCCTTTCTGTCATGTTCTTGGATTAGCTGTGCTTCCAGATGGTGAAGTTTAACTGAAGCCTGTGCGGTGCTCCAGATTGTGGCTGCACATAGGCCTCGCCGCTGCTGCTTTGTTTCCACATAAATTCTACCGTAGGCTAACCTTTGCTGTCCAGTCAGGTAGCTTCCCCCCCGGCCGTGCCACCTGGGAAGCCGCTTGCCGTACAGTATACTGTGTATTCTATGTGTTATGACTGCATGTTCTAACGTGTCCAAATGATACTGGGCTAGACTGTACTCGCCTCTATCACCACCGCCTGTTGCTATATGGTTTAGGCCTACTTTTGTGTCCATTGTCTTCACGCTGTGTGTTTTGTTTGTTTATTTTCTTTTTTTCATTTCACTCTCCTAAATAGGAGAGTTGACTGTATGTGTGCGTGTGTGTGCGCGTGGTTGGGGTGCATGTGCTTGTGAGTGTGTGAGTGTGTGTGTCTGCGGTTGAGGTGCATGCTTGTGTGTGTTCGTCTGCGGTTGAGGTGCATGCTTGTGTGTGTTCGTCTGCGGTTTAGGGTGCATGTGCATGTGTGTGTGCGTGGGCCTTGGAATCTTGTGATTGTGTCTTGCAGTGGACCATTGGGGCAGTATGCAGGGACCTCCCGCCTAGTACTAAGTGGAAGGCCCAGGGCTCTGTGTGCATAAAAGCTAAGTGTCCTAAACATTGTTGTATGCTATGTCCAACTAGCCATTTTGTGACCTCCCTGCCCTCACTAAACATTGTTGCCCTTCTCTTTTTCTCTCCCTTGGTGTGTGTGGAAGACAGGAGCTGTTTGACCTCGAGCAGTGGGTCGGTGGTGGAGCCCTTTCCTCACTGGTCTTCTATTTTGTGCACATCCAGGGTTTTTCTTTTTTTCTTTTGTATTTTGCTCTTGCTGTATTCACGTGTGGTGTGGTTTTGGACCCGTCCCCCTCCTCTTCAGTCTACCCCTGCCGTGGTAAGCTACAGTCCTGTTCTCCCCACACTATCCAGCTGAGTAGTCTCTCCGGGCCCTGCGCCCCCATGGTCCACACATCTTATAACATCTTATAACTGCTCATATCCGCTTGTTTTAAGGAGTGATCACTCTGTTAGTACTTTGTCAATCTCTTAATAAAAAGACTTGTATTTTTTTGTAAATCACGTCTTCAGTCTTTTGATGTATGCAAACCTGTGTCATTGGTTGAGAGTAACCACCCTTTAAAACTAAACTTCTTGGGGCGCAATCCCCTAGATGGCGTAGTCGTCTAGAATCAATAACCCCTCAGCTCTGCCACATATAGTAAAGTGACATTTGATGTAAACTTCATAAGATATTCATGAAATATTTACAAAGGCTGGAGAGATTAAATTAATGGTCACATACAAAATCGAACAAATACGATGTTGGACTTTTATTTTGACAAGTCATAATTCTGTCTTCCACATTCATGAAAGGTTTGGTATGAATGTTGAGTCATGTCTCATGAAACAGTCATGAATGCTTTATGTACAGTTTATGACAGCTGTTATGAATGTGTTATGAACTCACCCAGCAAGTAAAGTGTTACCGCTTACATTGTCTCAAATCCAAAGAGGAGGATGAGGGGTCTGCTACTCCACTTCCTGGTGTGATAGTTTCTGAAACTGAGGGCCATGTGTTTCACAACGTTAAGATGCTTCTACTATGTTGACATGATATGTACCGATGAGCTACCAAGCTACCTATGACATTGATTATTTAAAATTAAACATGTTTCAAATTAGGCTATTATAATGGTGAGTTAGTGTTGATATATTTAGCCTTTACCTCAGATTGCATGTATTATCATTTGAAAGTACATGTTATGCTCTTTCAATGGGTTGTCTCTGTTCATTTTAGCACTAATGGTTGTGGAGATATTCATGGAGTTTAACACCATGGATTTTGTTTTTTTTCAGTTTGTGCTCACCTTTTTTTGAAAAGAAGTCAGTTACCAATTGTTTCCCCTCATTTTGTTTTCTCCTTCTCCTGTCTTTCCTTTCTTTTTGGTAGCCTGATTGGCATTCTTTGAGAAAGGCATTTCTTCACCAGAAGTTTGCAAGATGGACTAAACCATTTGGCGCAATAGCAAGCACCTTACATATTTTTTTTTGTATACAAAATGTAGTCAGTCAATCAACCAAGTTATTCAGCCAAAACACTAACTTTACATTTCATCTGACATGCATTATAAAATTTAATTAGGAAATAAAAATATCCAAGTAAAGTATATTCCAGACTTCTCAAGGGCCCTCTCTCCCCTTTGGCCCTAGTGGTTTTACCCCCAGTCTGACGCCCCTGCCTGGAACAACTTCTGTATGATGGCCCTGGAACAAACAAAGCAGACAAAATTCCTCTACAGCTGATTGTATAAACTTAGCTTATGTAAGCTTTAACAGTAACATTCAGGGGCAGAAATTACATTTTGAAAATGTGCACACCTAGCCACTGGCAGATTTTATTTGCCTATTAGAGAGCTAATTCATTAGCCTCCATGTACAGTATGGTCCCTAGCCTAGCAGCTTACATTGACACAAATTAGCTTAGCACCAAGATTGCTAAATGAACTTCAAAGCTACTTCACCTACTGGGTTCCCTCACAATAAATGATTTTAAAAGCATAGTCTGTATGCATTGCCTGTATTCAATGAATATTAAGAAACAAATTTGTTATCATAAATGTTTGGTCCCTAGTCTAGCAGCTAGCAGATGAACACTACTATTCTACACAAAATTATGCAAGGACTTACCTGTATTGAGATAAAATATGTGGTGACCTTTTGATTCTGGAGGGAAATTTCAAAATGGCAGTGGGTGGAGCAGGCTCACATTGATGACATCACACGTCAGTGATTGGTTAGAGTTGTTGTTCCAGGAACAACATTAGAATGTTAATCCAGGAACAACTCTTACTTGAAGAAATCACGGTCACCCCCATACCTTAGAGGGAAAGGCCTTGTGCTCAGATTCCTCCAACTTTATTTTACAGATCTAAATGCTCTGAGCACACTTCACACACTCACACACACACACACACACACACACACACACACACACTCACACTAAGGTCACTGCAGCACAGAGTTTTAAGGGCAATTAGTTATTAAATCAAACTTGCAGTTATTAAATCAAACTTACAGCACCCAGTAGGGTGGTGACTCATAATACCCCTTACCTTAAAAAAGACATCTACAACTTTCCTCTCTGTTTTTGTTTCATGACTTCTGACAAATGGGCCAAAATGGCAGTAGGATTCCTGAATGCCTGGACAGCAGCAGTAGTGTGCTGTCGTGGTGTTAAGTGTTTTCCGAGATAAAGTGTGTCTTGTCATGGGGTTGGTGTTATGAATGAAAGTGTGTCTTGTTTGTCACCACCTCAGCCACTTCCTACTGCTCACTGATTGGTAGGCCCAAAAAAAGGACAAACAAGCTCCCCCAAAGTTTTTTTTTCCAGACAGAAATCTGGATAAATTCTCTCGATACCCAAAAACAATCCTTCTGAATAAGATCAAATCATCTACAACATGTCCTGTACATTGATGAGATGTGATTTACATATTTCCATTACATTATTACAAATGGAAAAGGTCTATCAGATAGAACTAATCTTTTTTATTGTCTTTGTTGTATTGTTATTGTTTGTGTGTCTGTTGTTGTGTTTTCCTTCTACTATGTAAAGCGACCTTGGGTTTGAGAAAGGCGCTATATAAAATAAACTAATTAATATTATTATTAATCAGGTAGAATGCAGTATGCTTGTCCCCTCCTTTGCTCTTTGTAAACACATCTGACCAGATATCCATTTTCTTCAGTCCGTCACTGAAATAGAGGCTGTTGTGTTCGCTCCAGGCTACTCCTTCTTGCCCATTCACAATTTAGCACAGGGGTGGGCAAACTGTAGCCCGCGGGCCGGATCCGGCCCGCCAAGCACTTTCATCCGGCCCGCCGAGCATTTCATTTGGTTATCAGGCTGCTCGCTATTTTTTTCCTGTGATAGAGACGACGTTGGTTAGCTTTACTGCAAACTGCTTTTCACTCTCCTTAGAGATATGGGCGGATTATGAACTTTCGGGCCCCTGGGCCCAGATGTATTAAGGGCCCCCCACTAATTGTTGCATATGTGGGAGGGGGGGTTTGGGGGTCCTCCCCCAGAAATGTTTTCATTTGTTTGATGTGATTTCCTTTATTCTGGTGCATTTTGGGGATCAATCAGATTCATAGCCTACATCCTGATTTGTTGATTCCATGCAAAAGCTTGGGCTTCAGGGCCCCCTGACCCCATTGGCCCCTGGGCCTGGGCCCGGTAGGCCCATGCAGTAATCCATTCCTGCTTAGAGAACGTTTACAATGTCAAATTCAAAACATCATGTTAAATAGAGATAGCATCATGTTAAACTAAGTTAACTCTTAGTTATCTCCTTTGCAGCAGATCTAACGTGAACATTATGCGATCCATTTAATTGGGAACGCATCTACACTCACGAGAGGGAGAGAGAGCCGCAGGTTCCAGCTGGCTTGTAAATGTTGATAATTTATATCTCCTTCTTATAAGAAACTTTTAAAAGGAAATCATGAAGGCAACAGTAGTTCCCACTACTGTCCATTTAAAAACTGTGAGAGGGCCCAGCCGTAGGTACAGCACTAGCCATAGTGGAGCAGGCAGAAGATCATTGAGAAATATTCGCCCAATTTTCAAAACCCAATGTGGCCCTTGAGCCAAAAAGTTTGCCCACCCCTGGTTTAGCAAGTCACCTTCCTGACCTTTTGACCTCTTCATTGCTAATCCTGCTCTTCCAGTTCGGCTACTCCCAGAGGCTCAAACATCAACACTCAAACATTCACGCCAACAACAACAACTATTGTGTATGAGAGGCACACATAATTTTTTGGCTATGTTTACATTTCACCACTAGTTATGTAATGTTATAACTATGTATGTGACAAATAAATCTCTTGAATCATGAGGTTGCCATATGGGAATGACACGGGACAGTGATGTACTGTACGTACTAATTGGTCACAAACAGGGTTAGGTGAGTCCAGTTCAGTAAAAATCCTGACATATTTTTGTATCTCTATTTGCCTAAAGCCACATGATGCTTCTGCTCATTATCCGTGCCCTTGTGTGTTATGCAAAAGAGCAAAGCCTAATATTTTGCATGTAAGAGTATGAAAGGGGGTTTGTTTCTGGGTTTGGATGTTCCTTGTCTGCAAATACAGCCACATCATGGCGAATCCTGTCAAACATCTTTCTTCTCTTATCATTCTCCCCGACCTCTTGGTATTACGTATACTCCCCCTGAAGCAGGAGATAAGTGAGTCAGCAAACCAGGTCAACCAAAGAAGACCTTGCTGTCAAATCACCTGTGCGTCTGTCTCTCTTGCTCCTTCTGACCTGACCATGCGTTCAAAATGTGTGCGGCTCCTTTCTGAATAATCACCTCTCCTATTTCATAAACAGAATTACTTTATGGTCAGAAACTTAATGTATTGTGATATTGCTGGTCTTATGACAGCCACTTTTATGGCAATGTTGAAGTGGAATAATTTGCAGGGCATTATCTCACCACCAACCAACTTAAATTACACCGGCAGGTATGTTCATATTTTTGAAATGGTTCTATAGATTTATATATTATTCTTGGAACAGAAACACTTCAGAGATCACTATAACCACAAGAGTTTAATGGTATCATTGTACGAGAGTTATTCAGCTCATAAACATACAATGTTTCTCTCTTTACTTTTTCTACAGAGGAGTTGCCACACAGCTTTACTACAGTAAGACAATATTCATGATATGACGTTATAGATCTGATGCTCACATGTACCATATGACATGATTCAATCATTAATAGTATAAAAGATATGCAATGAAATAAAAAAAATGGGGATAAAAGATTGTGCTAAATATGTTATGCACATAAATAAAATAGATATGTGCAAAAATAGTTCCTTAAGTATGACAGAGTCAGAGAGTGTAACCACAGTTCAACAATTTACTGTAGTTAAAAAAAAAAGGTTTTGGTTTTTTATGAAGTTTGAAGCCTTTAGTCTGGAATAAACAAGCCTTGTATCTTTTCGTGTTGCTTTGATCATGTATTCTGTCCTTTGGCTGTTTTTAGGCTGTCCTTCCTTTGATTGTACTATCTCCATTTAATAAAACCATATTTGTGTTGGAGCAATTGCTTATGAACAAGGGGTCACTGGAATTAATGGCGGTGAGCATGCACCGTAGGGCAGAGGTACTTTAACACTGTGGATGAGGCACCACCCAATTCAGAAATTCACTTCCAGTGACCTACATACAATTTAAAGGAAGCTACACAAGCCTGGGGAGGTACTCACTTTTTTGTTTATTTATTTATATGCCTTTTATTTTTTTATTTTTTTACAAGTTGTATTAATTTATTTAATATATGTATATATATTCCGTTATAATGTTCAAAGGAGACGTACTGTAGGTATACAGAGGAACCAGAAGCAACGTTTGACAAAAGACATACAATTCAGACAGATTCCTCTTGGATCTCTTAGATGGACAATGGAAAACAATGCACAGTGCAAGTGCTAGTTACAGGCCAGTGCAACGGCAGCCAGTAGTCAAAGAATGCCACTGTAAATTAAACCCCTCTTCAGAAGCAAGGGCTTGGAAATGGAAATTCAAGTGAAATTCAAACACGGACTGGTCAATCTCTCTACCACCCGGTCGATCCCCCTCTCCGATCCCTTCTCACCCACACTTGTCGGAAAGCTTTGCATGTTTAAAGTGGAAGTCGGAAGAAAATTAAATTGCCTTTGAAGGGCGAGTTAAACACTTTCAGACGGGAGACACGGTGAATTTTTGCACTCACTCACCCAGGACCACAGGCTGGCTGTTCTGTGATAGAGGCCAGAGAGCACACTGGCTGGTTGTTATTGATGAGGAGCTTGGGTCAGGAGGATCATGCCATTGGGTGTTTGGTCACGGACAGGTAAGGGATAAATTAAATTTTAAGTCTTATCAGACAGGAGATAAAGGCAAACACACACACAAAGGGAGAGAGCAGTTACCCCTCCTGGTCTCAGAGCCAGGTCGACAGGAACACAGGCCTGCAACCTCACTGCAACAAATGTTACACAACAATTAAAACCCTTAGATCTATTTCTGTTGAAAAAAAGAATATGCCTCTGGATTTGCAACAATAATAAAAGAACACAGTCGGTGGTATGGCAGTGACAGCACTGTACTCGACCGGAGTAAAGGTTAAGTTTAGTTTAGTTTAGTTTAGTTTGAGTTTATTCACAATACCACTTCAAACATTACGATAAACCAGTAGGGGTACAAAGACAGATGGGTAGAGTGAATGGGTCCCCCAAGGAAGCTAGGAAAGCTTATACTAGGTGGGGGCCCATGGTTCATGAAAGGGTAGTGGTACAGCCAATGGTATACACAGTTACCAACTGTAACCAGATGATGATGAATAAATGCACGTAAAGCGCACCAAAACAACATAACGTACAAACTTAACATTACATACACATACAATCATACACATACATCCCAGTAGTCCATGAGGAAACAATTTTATATTAGATATAGGTTAGTTGGAAATTATTTTTTAGTCTTTAAGGTCTGGGATATACTTGCTTTTAATAAAGTATACTGTATGCATACGCGTCATGGTTGCCATGTGTATCCTGCATCCGTTTGGGGCGTTGGTCGTGCACATCTATAAAGCAAGAAGCGTCTGTGTGTTTGTGTGTGTGTCTTAATGTCTGTGGCACACATATCTTGCTGACCATTTGTCAGACTGATTTCAAACTTGGCAGGTGTCTTGCTATGAGCATGAGTAAGTGCAGTGCCAAATTTGACGTTGTTTGAATAAGAAATGCAAAAGATATCATTAAATATATCGCTAAAAGAATCACATTGGCTTTCGCCGCTAGCCACTCCCCCTCCCACACACACACAGCACTGTACTGTAAGCTACCATTGAGGATAGAAGCAGGGCTTTGGCAGAACTGGATCAGTGTAGGTTACACGGGTAAAATTTAGGCGAGTGCAAGATGTGTTAACATGTCAACATGCGACAAGCAACGAGTGGCAGACAGTGTGATGTCACTTAGCCTAGGCCACCAGAGACTGTTTTTGAGTCACACCGTTGCAAATTTCATATGATGATGCATCATTCCACAAAATGGTTTGTTTTCTCAATCATCAAGTTAATTAATAGGCTAAGCCTATAGCCTTGACTCAAAACAGCTGTTAGGATTATGTCATTTTGATTTGTAAAAGATGTCATATGCAGCCATGTTTAAATTTTGCTTACTACACATTTATTATATTATTATATTATCTGTATTCAATATTCCTGTATACAGTTATTGTTTGTAGCTTTCTTTCCCAAAACACTTCATCTGAAGCAGGTCACCATACACTCAGTGAAGGCATTGCACAGTGCAGCCATGGCTGCTTTGTGCATAAACAGATGGGAAGAGCTAATATCTGTTCTATCGAACAATCT
The DNA here is from genome assembly GCF_046254945.1 of Alosa pseudoharengus. Classification (NCBI taxonomy): domain Eukaryota; kingdom Metazoa; phylum Chordata; class Actinopteri; order Clupeiformes; family Clupeidae; genus Alosa; species Alosa pseudoharengus. The sequence goes on from NW_027468881.1 coordinate 24,929,405, forward strand.
GTCAAGTTGTGATCTTTCAAAAACCAGCATGAACTTGACACGTGCTAAATGAGAGCCTAGAGAGGCTGCTCTGCAGGTGTAGCTAGCTGAAACATGTTGCCTGTGCTGCTGAATTTCATTTGCATGCAATTAATCTGAGTAGCTTTTTTCACTCTAATTTTACGAGCCGTCGTTTCAGAATAGGAGCCCCTCGAAAGATGATGTCTCTTGGAAGAGAACCACCGGCTATTTCCTTTTCCTTGGCCTCTCTGTATGTCTTAACGATCGCCACTGATATGATTCACAGTAAGCCGACTTCATCCGATTCATCTAGTTACAGTATACGTATATCAGAAGCAGATCTCTTTAAACCCGTGATCACATGGGCCTGAGCTAGACCACAAACACAACAAACCCAAAGGTTTAAGCCCTAGAATGCTGAATGGGTCAAGATGTTCTAGTGTTTTTTTTCTGTTGCACTTTTTATGTCACGCCTGATTTTCTTCTCGTGGTTTTGTGAATGTAGCTCTTGTGATTCAGTGATTCATCGCAACAATATTTAATTTAAGATTAGCCTATCATTTGATAATGAAGGTGAAGCGGTCTAGTTTAGTTCAGGTTCTGCATTCTCCAAAAACAGTGACAGGCCAGATTCTCCCCTCTCTGAATTGCAGCAAAACAGATGCCTTGTTTTACAAGGTTTCTCTATTTGTGCTTGTGCTTCAAGGAAGAGCCTTCCAATCCAATACACTTTTTAAATACATTTTACAACTCTCACAGTTTCCTTGCTCTCCATTGTTCAGTCCTAGCTCTGTATAGAAAGGAGTGGCTTGGATTAAGCCATGAACAACTTCAGTCAATTTCACAAAGTGAAAGGAGCTTTTGACTTTTTGACATCAAAATTGTTGTTTTTCACCTTCTGTTTCTATTTCTGGGTTCTTTTTGAATGTCTTAAACTAAAACTAATTCCAAATAACACCTTTAAAGTTTGTTCCCACCTCCATTGCCCTAGTACATGGTTTCCCATTCCTACCCGTGGTAGACTTGCCAGATCTGTGTCATTGGCACACCCAAATAAATGTTTTGAGTAATAAACAGAAAAGTTACCACTGGGATAAGCTTGTGGCAGCCAAACGTTCATAGCGATGTCACTTTTTTGATCCTTCAATGTCAGGTCTTCCTATTATTGTGAAGCAGAATTCACCAAGCGTTGGATTGTTCACCCACTAATAGGGAATGTGAACATGGTAGACTGAGACAGGTTAGTTTTACCCTACTGATGATGTGTTGTTACAATAAATGAAAATGTTTCTGATTATGTGCGTAGCACACAGAACAGTGGTCTAATGGGTCAGCCCTGCAATCAAAAGCTTGCCCAGACTGAGTGTGGTAACTTGATGTTACATGCTGTGTGTGTCCTTGGACAAGGCAGTTCAGGCATTGGCATTATCTCCACCCAACTGTGAATGGGCACCGGCTTCGACTAGAGCTTAACCTGCAACAGACTCGTCCAACTGGGACTTGGAGTCTTGTCCAACTCTTTTCTCACCATGGAAACCATGTGTAAGCACTTTCGTTATTATAGCTAGGGGATATTGATCTCTTAATTAGTCTATATAGGATTAATATCTTAATTAGTCTATATAATGTCCTTGATTAGCTAAATGAGATGTGCTCAGTTAATCAAGAGGAAAGCCGATATGTGTGGACATCGCTAATAAGGAGGAAAACATACGCTGCAGAGGCCGCACAGGGAACAGGACTGAGAGCTATGTCCACAGAGAGCTATGTCCACTAATCAGGACTTATTTATTCAGCAGAAACTTTTTTTTTCCCGAAGCCACTTACAGCACAGTGGGTCTGTTCAAAAGAGAAGGCAGCTGCTTTGTTGTCTTGCTGTCGGGACTGACAGGTGTTTCATAAGACATAACTTCACTGAAAGGCATCTTCTCACAAAAACTAAAAGAACTGACCACATTACTCCAATTCTTAAGTCCCTGCACTGGCTTCCAGTAAGTTACAGAATTGACTTTAAAGCACTTGTTTATAAATCACTTAATTGTGCAGGACCTAAATACCTCTCAGACAAGCTTCAGCAGTATACACCCTCCAGATGTCACAGGTCTCAGGAGAAAAACCGGTTAGTAAAACCTGCTAACCTACTAAACATGGTGAAGCAGCTTTTAGCTGCTATGTGGCTCAGCTCTAGAACCAACTTTCGGATGACATTAAAAAGGCCCCAACTGTAGCCAGTTTTAAGACCAAACTGTTCTCAGATGGTTTCTGCTAAATGCGCTAAGTTATCATTTCTGAATCTGTCTTGAAAATTATTCTACCTTGTGTCTTTTATTTTGTCTTTTTAATCATTCTCTATTTTTAAATGAATTTACCTCGTGTGTTTATGTTTTCTTTTTATTATGATCTTTACCTTTTGAACTATTCTTTGACTATACAGTGACTATACAGTATTGCCCTTCTATGCTTTTATGCTTTTATTTGTTATTATTGTTTGGTTTTGTTTATGTAAAGCACATTGAATGACCGCTATATAAATAAACTTGACTTGACTTGACTTGGGAAATTACCATTTAAGGAGTTACTGTAGTTTGAAGGTATCTCAGCAGACAGCAGAAGGGATGAGTGATCCATCTTGAATAGCACTTGATACCACACTGTCTTTTTGGGCATCTTCTGAGATCAGGTTTTGAGCCGACCAATGAATTCAGTATCTCCAATATGTCCGTTCAATTGGACTCAAACTAATGAGCTTGCTGAGCATCAGCAGTTGCCCAGTAACTTGATACCTTGGCAATGGTAGCCAGCAGGAGAGTTGTGTGACTGCTCTGCCACAGTAACCTTCCCTCCTGACAGACGTTAGCACCCATACATTTTAGCCTCCGGCTAGCACATCTGCCACCCATTTTGAGCGAGTTTGAATCCAGTGAGAGACTGCTCGTCTACACAACACAGGTTACACTAGCACTTTTGCTGTGTCCCACATGACCTGATACCTGATGACCTGACACCTGGGTCAGTTACTCTCCCTGTTTCCCCTGTTCTACTAAGACAGATCACTAAGATTGACAGATACTACTACTACTACAACAACTACTACTACTATGAATGATAATATAGCACTTTTCAAGCAATAGGCACCCTTAAGTGTCCTACAGTACATACTCGCCACTACCGACTGGTAGCACGACAATGTGAGGTCACGGGAACGCCGTAACCATTTATACTCGCGCGTGGTGGTCGCGACACTAGTTGCAATATTCTCCTGAATTGGCATTGGCCTCAATGGCGGTAAAAACTATCTTCTGTGATGATACTTGCTATTCACCTGCTGCTATTCACAACTACCACCATTGCCATTTAGTTTCCAAGGTGTGTGCAGCTAGATAGATAGATAGATACTTTATTCATCTCGAGGGAAATTTTAGCTAGCTGGCTGCTGAGAGATGAGTTTGTGTAACTTACTAAGGTGGAAAGAGATTTTTTTCAGGCCTTAGATATCCTTTGGTTGAAAATACATATCTTTGTTACCTTTTGCTGGATTATTGGCATGTCCCTGGGTCCTAGGTCTTTCATCTTAATTCCCTGTGTTACATCGCTCTCTGGTAGCTTCATTAACTTATCCAGCAACTATTTAAAAATCACGAACTCTCACTGGTAACCTAGTCAGGTTAATTTCCCTCTCTTCTCAAACTGACTATTTAAACATGTTTATTTAAGATGCGACAGAGGAAGTCACATTGTCACGCTACCGGTCGGGAGCGGTGAGTATGTAGTAGGCTTTAAGAGTTTTTTTTTACCTTAACATGACGTTAAAAGTTAAAAAAAAAAAAAAATCAGAGTTTTGTCCATACTTTGTAGCAAAAGATGAATATTTAGTTTGTTTATTATTGCGTTTCTCAACTGTAGGGGGACCCCGAGAGGAAATCTTCATAAGTGCTGCTTTAAAATGATTGGTTACACTTTACTTGACAGTATCAACATAAGAGTAACATGACACTGTCATGAACATGTCATAAACAAGTCATAAACGTTTATGACATAACGCTTCTCTCATTAAGTGTCATTCGTTTTTTGTCATAACAAGTTAGGGTTAGGGTTAGGGTTAGAGTTCATGTGTCATGGCAGGGTCATGTGTTCATGACAGTGTCATGTCACTCTTATGTCGATACTGTCAAGTAAATTATTTAGTTATTTATTGCTTTAAGTTACTCATTTAGAGGAGGCTTTTAGTTTAGCCTACTAACAGTGGATAGAAAAACAATACATCATGTTTATGTGCTGCCAAAGGCTGTAACCCATGATGACCTTGCTGTTGTGCTGCACATCCACTGCTCTCCCAGCTGAGCTGCAGGAGAGTCATGTGAGGCTTGATCCCGTCAGCTGTTCCATTGTTTAGATTTCTGCAGCACTGTCACTCGCTCACACTCTCCTCACAGCATCTTCACCTCCACAGCGGGCGGGTGGGTGAGGAGACGTTTGAGGTGTTTTGGTTGTGTTTTGGAGGGTGGTGTGTGTGTGTGTGTGTGTGTGTGTGTGTGTGTGAGGGGGGGATCTTGATTGAATTGACTGATAACCTTTATTATGAAACTGACAGGAAGACGAAAAGTATGCTTTACCAAATCGAATGATACCTAACAGGTTCATACATACAGTACATAAAAACTCTACTCCATGTAAGAAGTGGGAGTCAGTAGATGACTTTGATGCAGTTTTAGCACCTCACAATTTGTGTGTGCGTGTGCGTACGTGTGAGTTTGGCATCCAACCCAACTCTTTTTTGGAAACAACAGATTGGGCGGTACTCCCCCTGTGACATGCCACTGTGAGATGATCTCACATGAAATTTAAACCTGTGACTTCATGGGAGCACATTGTGTTGCATAATCACTGCCATATTGTGGAACTAGAGCAATGGCTGCAGTGCTTAAAGTTAATGATCCATTAAGTGAAAGTCAACAAAGCTTATGTAGGTTATTTAACAATCAACAAACTTTTCACACAGCAATCAACAAAGCCCTGACTCTGAAGACCCTGTCAGCTCCTGAATGGCAATCAATGGTTTGTTAATTGTAAATGTAAATTGTTGCCCATTAGTAGGCTACTGACTTGCTCAGGAAGGTGTAAGCAACCGTTTTAGTATCTGTGTTATTGTAGTTAACTGATTTCGCATATCTTATTTCTCAACTCAGACTGACTGACTGAGGCACGGAGGAGTTGATTTCTGTTACAGTGAATCATTGCTAGAAGAGGTTTAAACCACCACAGCTAATCAGCTACAGGATGCTGACACGAGGCCCTAAAGTAAAACAAACAGATCAGACAAAGCAATTGATCATCATAGAGGACACTTTCAATATATCGAGACCACTGCAGGTGTCATGCTATTGAAACACAATGTAAAAATAACTTGACGGTATTCTGTGTCTGATATCATTTTATTACGATTAACAGTGCCATTTTACCTTAGGATGAAATGAAAGCGATCTAACAAGTTTTCCTATAAATCCGTAGCATATGATTGGTCCTGTCCTGAGTCTGATGACCATTTAAGCAGCTGGATGAGTGTGCCCTGGCGGGCTGTACAGCATAAAGATCTCTCAGTCAAATGGGGGTCAGTGCCAGTGGCTAAACGGTGGGATTGGTGAACTCACACACACACACACACACACACACACACACACACACACACACACACTGTGGATGTGAGGTTTGATCTCAATCCGTTTCTCAGCATAGTGCTAAAAATAGCCACATCTTTGTATCCATGCTTGACAGTTTTGCTGAATTCTGTCATAGAAAGCAGCAGCAGCAGCAGCAGACGGACTGGCTACCGGCTGGCCACTGCCGACTGACGGAAGATGGGGGAATTTCAGCTGGCTATTCTGAGAGTCGGGGAGGGCATGGCCATGGTCAGCTCCCTGTGGATGACTTCATGCCCGTGAGCCGGACTAATACTCCCAAGCGGAGAGCAGTAGGGGAATGTGAAGCCAGCCCCTGTGGGATGTGAAGCCAGCCCCTGTGGGATGTGAAGTCTGCCCCTGTGGAATGTGAAGTCTGCCCCTGTGGAATGCAGTCTGGCATGGACACACTGCTCTGCCTCCCTTCTGTTAAAAAGCCAACACTAGGGGTTGACCAGGGACTCGGGGTACTGATCAGCAATGGACAGTGGAGATGCCACTGTGTTTCTGTCCTTGGGACAGAGACAGTGCTTTTTTTAGCCGCTGACAATGCAAAAATGAATATATAGATAAATAAATAATCTCAGGTAATGAATAAGCAAATAAAGTGTAGTGAATCATAGTGAGTCACAAGAGAACAATGCATACACACACACACACACTCACACACACACACACACACACACATGCATGCATATACAATATCACACACAGACAGTGACTGTGCATAAGAATTATTCTAAAATATTGCAATCTCTCACTTTCTCTTACTTTCACACACACATACACACACACACACCACACACAAATCCCCCCCCCACACACACACACCACAAATCTCCCCCCACACACAACACACCCAGGGGGCTGCAGCACAAAGCCAGTTATAACAAACTCTGAATATAAATCTGAACTAGACGGGACATGCTAAGTTGCCAATTGCTGAGCAGCTGAGGAAGATTTGGACCACTGAGCTCACTTACTGTAACTCACACTTAACATGGGTTGTATTGACTGTGAATCTGACACAGTTCAAGAAAAGGCTGTCACCACTTACTAAACATACAGTAGCCCAGCTAGGGGTAGGCCTACTAGAACTAATGCATAATAGAGTTCTCGTGGCTTTCATGACAATGTCCTGTTGATTTTAAACATTATAATGCATTTCATTTATTATGCAAGAATAAAGCCTTTGTTTAAAATAAATAGGAGCAAATTATGTGATGCAAAATGCTATTGGGCTACACAAAATGAGGCTATTTTGTAAAGTTTGGACTGCTATTATAAGACATGCTTATTGTTTAAAGATGGCATAAGTTGAATAGAATGATACATCTCTTAAAAGCATTTGAGAAGGATAGTCTTCACCCCTACCCCCGTGTTTTTAGAACACAATACCTACCCCACATGTGCAAATAGCCTACTGTAGTACCCCTCTCCTAACCACCCCCTTCTTTTCAGGGCATGTTTGCCCTTCTCCAATTGTTGTACAGACCAGTGCATACAGGGTAAGATGGAGAGTTTTATCAGAATTCAGTTGCCTTTTCATAAGCACCGCTAATAGGTGAATTTGAACTTTAAACAGTGCCTGGTTTATCTGTGTGAGTTATCTGTTTTTGAGTAAACCAGGGCTTTTGAAAGTAAAAGCTTTAAGAGTTTCGCCTCATATGAACCTGTCAGAGAACAGGTTAGCCTCCAGTTCCAGTTCCCATAGCAACCCGCACCGACTTGGGTCCCCCTCATCCCCCCACCACCCTCCCCCTCCCCTATGCTCCGTTACAGCAACATACCTTCATACCTTCAAACCCGTTTTTTGGTGCTTATTGTCACAAAAAATACCAAAGGCATACACACACAACCAGATACACTATTTTTGTCTTATTCTGTTCTATTGCAGAGTATATTACTGTAAACAAGACTAACACATTAATTGGAATTTCACGATTTTTACTAGTTTAGAATTTCTCATAATAGTTGTCGACTACTGGTTATACCGGTACAGTGCTGGTGTTAACATTACTGCTTGTGTCAGCTGTTGGCAGTTGGCAGATGGTACTTTAGTACAGATGTACACAACTTACATGTCACTGTGAAACAGCTCTCATTTTTGTACGTCATACATTCAAAGGTATGAGGGCCGTTTAGCCTTCAGTTATTGTGTTGTCCACGACAGAAGTACAATTATAATGGCAACAACTTCAACAGAGTAGTCAATCAAGGAAAAAACCTTGCACACCGTGTGCGAGTTTTTTTCCTTGATTGACTACTACGTTGCCCAAAACTAACGCACCCGCACGGCCTTGAGTAATTGGTGCGAGGCCCTACCTGTCTAACCTCAACAACTTCAACAGACTCATTGGCCAATGAGAACACCCCCTTCCCAAACCCTGGCCTCAGCACTCCAGCATGCTGATTGTCCGTGGACACAGCCCCGGTGTTGTCCCAGAATCAGATGCCGGCCCCCTGGACTGAACTAATGCCATTGGTCTGGGTCGGGCCGTGTGTGTGTGTGTGTGTGTGTGTGTAAATGTGTGTGATGTGGTCTCTCATTAATCTTCTCCTGCGGGCAGAGGGGTAGGGCTCAGGGAGGAGGGAAAACACACCAGTGTGGCCACGGACTGTGTGTGTGTGTGTGTTTGTGTGTGTGTGTGTGTGAGTGTGTGTGTGGAGATTGTGTGTCTGTGTTAACCAATGTGTATTCATGTGTGGCTGACTTTGTTTGTGTATTTATGAGAATATGTGTATTTATGTCTGTGTGTTTGTGTCTGTGTGTGAAAGAGAGAGAGATCGCATGTGTGTACCCTGTGTGTGTGTGTGTGTGTGTGTGTGTGTGTGTGTGTGTACAAGAGAGAGGGTTCGTGTAAGCACACTCCTGGCCTGCGGTTGGGAACTCACGGTTGAAGAGAATGAGAGCATTTAGGCAGATGACAGGGGTCATCTCAATGACTTGCCACTACATTGCACTCACACACTCAGTCTCTGCTCCACGCTGCATCTTTCTCTCTCTGTCTCGTTCCTTCCTTCTCCTCCCTCGCTCCCTTCCTGCTCTTTGCTCTCTCTCTCTCCCTCTCCCTTTCTCTATTTCTCCCTTTCCCTCCACTTATCTCTGCTCGCTTTCTGTTCCTGTCGGCTTCTTACTTTGTCTGTCCTCTCACCCTACTCCTTGCTTGCTCTCTCAGCTGTTTACTTCTTTCTGTCTGTCTCTCTCTCTCTCGTGCTCTCTCTCTCTTTCTCTGCAGAGGAAATGAAGCAAACATCAAAAGAGAAATACAGAATCGTGAGCGCACAAACAGACACACACAATTAACACGGAGACATTTAATTGAAATGAATCATTGTTTGTACACATACACTTATATAAAATAAAGAACATGGACAGAATAGATGATGTAATCTCTCTTTTATCTGTGAAGCTGTGAAGTGAGGTTACATACGTAGCTGCCAATTGCCTCTTCTCCTCTCAGCACTCTGCTGCACTCCGATTTCTCCTTGTTCTTTCCCTCCTCCTCCTCTCTCTCTCTCTTTCTTCCTGACTCTCCTTCTCTCTGTTCCTGATGCTCTCTTTCATGTTTTTCTACTGCCTGTCCCTCGATGTAGTTGTTTTGGTGAGTTTTGGTGTGTTTGTGAGTGTGTATGTGTGTGAGTGTGTGTGTGAGAGAGAGACAGAGAGAGAGAGAGAGTGCGTAAATGTATTTGAGTGTGTGTGTGTGTGTGTCTATCTCTTCAATTCTACAGATGTTTTTTCCCACTGTGTCTATTCACTACCCTCTCATTTTTCTTGCCCATGTCGCAGGTCCATCTCTCCCTATACTGTATATCTCTACCAGTCTTCCTGCAATCTCTCCTCTCTTCTTATCTTCCTCAGTTCTGCAGACTTTACCACCCTACTTTCTTTTCCTTTGAGGGAGATTTGTTTTGTGATTTTTTCTCTCCCTCTCTGTCCAATGTTTTTCTTTCTATAGCCTACCCCCCTCTGTCTTTCTCTTTGGGTCTGTCTCTTTGGGTCTCTCCTTCCCTCCTTCTGTCTTCCATTTTCTATTATCTCCCTCCCTCCTTCTCTCTCTCCCTCTTTCACATCTTCATTTAAACAGCATTTCATGCATGCATGTTAACATTATCCTTTTATATATATATATATATATGACACTCACCCTTTATAATCTAGCCTTTCTCTATCTCGTCCCGTCTTTCCACATTTTCCACCTTCTGTGTCTGTATCAGCTCTACTCTCTTCTTCCATTTTCCTTCTTTCCTCTTGTACCTCTCTCTCTCTCTCCCACATACTTGTTCTATTCCGTCTCTCTGTTTCCCACATGCTTGCTCTATCTATCAGTGCCTTTGCCTTGTTTGCTTTTCCTCATGTTTCTTTCAGTCTCCCTTCCTCCTTATCGCTAATTACTGCCACCTCTCTCTCCCTCCATCTCTCTCTCTCTCTCTCCTTCTCCATCTTCCATTAAGCCTCTGTTTATCTGTCTTCATCTGTCTCCCTCTTCCTTTCTCTCTCTCTCCCTCTTCCATCTCCCTCTCATCTTATCTTCCTCCCTCCCTCTCCGTCTCCACGTCTCTGCTTGCCTGCCCCTCTTCTCCAGCTTTTGGTGTCTGTTTGCTTCTCCTTCCCTCCTCAGATGGCTTCCTAGGACGCATACATTTGCCTTAATCACTGTCGACTTTTTTATATCCCTAAAATGGGCCTGCGCAGAAATCACGTTGCAGTTCAATTCCCTTCTATCCGTGCGCTCAACCGTCCGTGTAACGATGTGACGGTGTTGTCCTCACGCTGCATCTCTCCTGCAAGCCTGCCTGTGTGCCTGGGCTGGTGTAGGATGTGATGTGGTGTCGTGTGGTGTGATGCCTGCCTTCATGTTTACAAGCCTTCCACTGTGCCTCCTCCACCACCCGCAAGACCACCCACGCATGGTGCATTTTGCGCCCGGGTGGCTCATGGATTGCGTAAGGTGTAAAACCTAAAGGAGTGTGGGTGGGTCAGCTGAGGGACTGGATGTATGTACTGTACATATATCCACAGGTATTGGTCTATGGTCTGGCTATCTGGGCAGAGGCACAATGGTCAATGGGGAGAGGAGTTGTTTAGTTTAGATTAGATTAGATTAGATCCTTTATTAATCCTTTACAGGAAATTCAGTTCCACAGCAGCATCAAGACAGACATAACACCACACATTTCTTCAAATATGTCCATTCCTAATAATTAAAGTGCAATAAATAAATACTAATATGTGCAAAGTTATTGTTGTGCATTATAAAGCTTTACAGTAGCTGGTACGAAGGACTTCCTACTTTTAATCATGGGACACGCTGTCCATGCATGCCCTGGGGGACCATTTGTAACTAAATTCCTTAGTGCCAAAAACGTAATATTATGTTTTTCCTTCCCATGCATTGAGTGCCAAAAACGTAATATTAAGTTTTTAGCTTTTTTTTTTTAATTACGAAACTTGACACTCTAACTATGTGATTTTGGGAACTCTGTGATGAATGGAAATGAAATATATGACGATCGAAAACTCATGAAAATGCACAATCTGGACATTTTATCTGGACATTTAATCTTAAAACTCTGCTTTTGATGGTTGCCGCTTTGGGTTGAATCAATGACACATGCACGTCAGGTCAAAACCAGACCGTTTTTGTGGGTTTATCACTAGGTGGCAGTCTCGCCAGGTCTCGCTAGGTCACTTCCCGGAAACTTTACAGGCAACACTTTCAATTTCATCAAAGACGCTACATCTCCATTTCTAGAAATAAAACAGGGATTTTGATGAAAACTAGCCACTGTTTAGCTTGGGATTTCTTAGGAACAGTGGCATGTAGAAATAAACGGGTTGTACCCACTGAGAGCTTAAAGTCTCACCTTTCAAACAAGCCATAGTATGTGTCCATAGCTACAGTATAACATAGAATACGCTGTGGCTCTACAAAAATCGTCAACAATGATCAAGATTGCTGGCACTCTGGGCCAAAGCTTCCGAAAACAGCGCGGCATTCAATGAGTTAAGGTCATACAATGACAGCAATTATTAAAAGCAGCACTACATTTACAGTAGCCTAAGTCATCATTAGGGGTCTAATCACTATGTTTCTGCTTGAAGCATAATATTCACTCAAAAAAGACACACACTGGTTGAGTTGGTTGTATCGGGACCTTTGGTTGTATCGTTGGTTGTATTCAGTGTGACTGAACACCAACAGCAAAAAAAAATAAAGAAAAAAAATATTGATAAGAGAATATGCTCTCATTTTCACACCTTTTGGGGGCAGTGGTGGCTGTGTGCTGAGTGCTGCCTGTGTTGGCAGTGCGGATGAGCTGACAGCGTTCTCACCCACAGCACTCTCGCCCACGGTCACACGCACAATGCTGGTCATACAGCAGTGCCACTCAGACACTCTCACCTGGGTGCCCAGGGAGGTGTATAGCGATGCCTGCACGGACTCAACATGTTGTTTTGAAGAAAGACAGAAGAAGAAAAAAATTAAGAGAAGAAGAAAAAAAAACATATACAACCTGCCACTAACAAATTTAGATGTGTTATTGAAATGTATTTGAAATTAAAATGAGCTACGGTGATATAAACGAAATAATTGAAATAATTTTTCTTTTGCAGTAACACATTGATGGTTTTTGAGCTGTCTGTGCAACCAACTGTTCCCCCACAGGCAGTTCTGTCACAGTTGCATTGCATTACATACATCTTGCCAAGGTGTTTAAGTTGCAAAAATATTCCAGTTCTTTCCATTCCGCACTTTGGAACTTGTTATTGAAAAAGATTGCAGCACGCACACTGTACAGCCAATTTCGTTGACATTTAGCTGGCGGTAACATTGGATTTAATAGCTCTCAGGTTTTTTTTTTCCACCCTAATAATGACTATGATCACAACGTTTGTACTGTTTAGAATTCAACACATAACCAGTTATTCAATAAAGTTTCACCTTCTGGTGATCCACAGACCAGACATTATTAATTGGGAATTATATGGTAGAGCCACCTGATCTTCAACATCCTCCTCTCCTACCTCTGTCCAACACACACACACACACACACACACACGCACACACATACACACACACACACAAAATATATTACACCAACAAACTGTTACACTCTCTCTCTCTCGCTCTCACACACACACACAAATATATTTATATACACCAACAAACAGTTATGTTCTCTCTCTCTCTCTCTCTCTCTGTCTCCCTCACACACACACACACACACACACACACACACACACACACACACACACACACACACACACACACACACACACACACACACACACACACACACATGTATATAAACAGAGACACTCATGCAAAATGCATCCACCCAATATATATATTCACTGAAATGCATAAAGCTTTTATTTAATTTAAGTCCTGCGGTACTTCTGCCTACAGTTGTGTGCATTATGCTCGCGTCTGTCCCTGTCGCGGGAAAAGGAGGACATTGTTAGGAGGCTGATGGATGGCAGCCGGGACAGGCAGAGGACATGCTGCTTTTCAGGGGGGTGCTTTTAACTCAGATGTTGGCTGCGGACCAGCGGTGATTACTTGCTCCTTCTGTAACCACGTCTCCGAACAACAGACGTCGTAGAAAACAATCTGCTAGGGTCCTGCTGCAACAACACACAGATTACAGTTGTTTTGTTGATGCTCTTCAAAAGGCCTTTGTTGTGCTTGTGTGTGTGTGTGTGTGTGTGTGTGTGTGTGTGTGATTCCACATATCCAAGTATTTGTGTGTTTGTCTGTAACTATGGGTGTGTGTGTGTGTGTGTGGGGGGGTATTTTGGTAATTTGCTTGCTGATTTGAGACTACACAGTGTATTTGATAAGATAAGCCCACTTAAGCTTTGCAGTTTTAGGGCAACCCAGTAAAATTAAATCAGTCAGTTGCTGTCATGTGGTCTAAGCTTTTGGATGTCCACACCTATTTGGAATCAGGCCTGGAGTATTTGGTCAAAGTTTAAAAGTAGAGTTGTGCTTGTTTGTTGTATGTAAAGACTACCTAAGGTATTGACAAATCTATTTTCCAGTAAGTACTGTATGTGGCTGCTTTTCTCCTTCAGTAGACAGAGTCTGTATGAAGGACCTTACAGTAGGCTACATGCACACATTTCTTTCTTGTTTTCAAGGATGGCAAAAAGTTTGCAATGTGCAAACATGTAGCCTCGTGTATCCCCCGTTGATTATGTCTAGGACATTGATGTGTTACATTGTTGAATGTCTTTGAGGTTAAGCTTGAGGTTAACCTTCAAGGTTTGATTCATTCTTTGACATGGCCTATATGGATTTATTCTTTTGCCAGTGTCTGTTTCGTAAACAAACAAGGAATTTGACTCCGGTTAATCTTTGCTCTCAAAGTACAACAACACTCACTTAACATATAAAGAATAAAAACAGAGCAGCAAGAATAGTATGAAGAGCAGTAGGATATAGCTATGTATAAGTATAGTTACAGTACATTTGTAAATAAATAAATAGAACACTATGGGTGGGATAAAGTTGTGAATAAACAGTTCATACACAGGCCCAGCTCTGTAAATGGGAAACAGACAGAGGTACACCAACATATAAAATACAAACTCCAACTGAACAATAGGTGGCGCTAGTGCTGGTGCCAGGGCGGGCCGAAGTAGTGAGAGAAGGCAAAAATATTGCATTGTCAAGAGCACTGAAGGGAGAGGCTTATTTGTTTGGCTACCGAGCTATCAAAAAATCGATCTCAAGCATCTCTCACCCCCCACCCCCTCTAATGCTATCAGCGAGTTCTGGCTTGATGTTCTACTAAAGCAACTTTGATCAACTACACATTAGTTAAGATTTGTTCCTAAGGGTCTGAGTATAATCATAGTCTTGTCTGAATGAGGATGTGACTGATCAAACTGATGGGAAACTGGAGTCAGTATAAATTGGGTCAAATACAATCACATCACATTGGATAATCCCTAGATTGCCATCTTGTTCATTTCACGGCATCAGAAGGGGTACACACACACACACACACACACACACACACACACACACACACACACTCACACAGATATCAGAAACCTTCAGCTGATGTTGGATTTTGGTCTTCAGCCACTGTACAAGCTTTTTGTGGCTTTAAACAGATACTGTCCAAACCAAGGCTTCCAGAAAGTTCCGTTTTGGCAGAGGACAAAAAAGATGGCAAAACATGAAAAGGATGTTTTCTTTTCCTTAAGCAGTCTCAGCCTTGAAGATAACCTTAAGGGACCCAAACCACACCTCCTCTGCACAAATATCATTTCATACTATGTGTGTGTGTGTGTGTGTGTGTGTTTGTGTGTGTGAAACACAGAGAGATAAAGTGTGTGTGTGTGTGTGTGTGTGTGTGTGTGCGTGCATGCACACAAAGGTTTGACGAGGCAACCTGACTCATTTGAAATGCACACAGAAACCCAATGAACATTAATATTTTAATATTTACCATGGAGGTAAGTGGACTATGATGTGCATAACTGCATTTGATATCTGAGATCATTGATACCTCCATTAAAATGTAATTGCACTGCATGCATACTTTTTCACTACACCGGACTCTGGAGCTTAAAAAAAATTCACTGTTTTGAAAATAGGCATATTAGTGGACTCTCTGACAACGAAAGGGAAGATTTTGACAAAGGGGAGGATCTTCAAGAGGAAAATTATGTGAAGCCCTCCTATTTTCCTAGGTTTTTTTTTAATTATTGTTTACGTGATGCTTTTTGACTTTGACCCAGAGTTGGTTGGATAAGGTTAGTATCACTGCAGGAGAGCCGGAAATTGTCCTTAAAGGGAGCATGCCAAGTCTGCTCGCCAGAGCAGAATCTGAGGGGAACAGCACTTTTGCTTTTTCTCTGAAGGTTTTTGTCGAAATTGATTAGCGCCAACACAGATTTGTCCCTCCGTCTCAAACGTGTCAGACTAAATCCCTACATCATGCGGAATCACGTGTGCCGGTTACAGATTAAATATCACCTTTGGGTTTGTCCTTGTAAACTTCAACCTGACTGGTACTGACGGATATATATATATATATATTTGCTTGAAAAAGTCTTTGAACATTCAAAACCAGTATCACTATCCTAAGAAGCTAAAAATAAGGACTGGTATTTTTAAATATTTTTGTCAAGTTATGAGTTGGTTGTAACAAGGAAAACGAGTCGTCATCGTCAGCATTTTTAAGTACCAAAACTTTACAAATGGTCTTCACATTTATACTTTACTTATGAAGGGTCAATCA